>NC_142033.1:101782125-102382125 GCF_982192425.1 Myodes glareolus | reverse complement strand
TGAATTGAAGTGTTGGAACAGACTGCTTCTCTTTCAGAGAAACAGATCTGAGTTTTTTGTGAATGCTTGCAAGTAGCTAAAGGCACTTTCAAGGGAAAGTGATTTTCTCTGAAAGGACAGGATTTAGAAAGTGAAGAAACACTCCATTCACTTCGCACAGTGAATTGAAGTGTTGGAACAGAATGCTTCTCTTTCAGAGGAACGGATGTGAGTTTATTGTGAATGCTTGTAAGTTGCTTAAGGCACTTTCATAGGAAAGTGATTTTCTCTGAAAGGACAGCATTTGGAAAGGGAAGCAACACTCCATTCACTTCGCACAGTGAATTGAAGTGTTGGAACAGACTGCTTCTCTTTCCGAAAAATGCATGTGATTTTCTTGTGAATGTTTGTAAGTAGCTTAAGGCACTTTCAAAGGAAAGTGATTTTCTCTGAAAGGACAGCATTTAGAAAGTGAAGCAACACTCCTTTCACTTCGCACAGTGAATTGAAGTGTTGGAACAGACTGCTTCTCTTTCAGAGAAACGCATGTGAGTTTTTCGTGAATGCTTGTAAGTAGCTTAAGGCACTTTCAAAGGAAAGTGATTTTCTCTGAAAGGACAGCATTTAGAAAGTGAAGCAACACTCCATTCACTTCGCACAGCGAATTGAAGTGTTGGAATAGACTGCTTCTCTTTCAGAGAAACAGATATGAGTTTCTTGTGAATGCGTGTAAGTAGCATAAGGCAGTATCAAAAGAGAGTGATTTTCTCTAAAAAGAGAGCATTTAGAAAGTGAAATAACACTCCATTCACTTAGCACAGTGAATTGAAGTATTGGAAAAGACTGCTTCGCTTTCAGAGAAACGCATTTGAGTTTCCTATGAATGCTTGTAAGTAGCTTAAGGCACTTTCAAAGCAAAGTGATTTTCTCTGAAAGGAGAGCATTTAGAAAGTGAAGCAACACTCCATTCACTTCGCACAGTGAATTGTAGTGTTGGAACTGACTGCTTCTCTTTCAGAGAAACGCATGTGAATTTCTGTTGAATGCTTGTAAGTAGCTTAAGGCACTTTCAAAGGAAAGTGATTTTCCCTGAAAGGACAGGATTTAGAAAGTGAAGAAACACTCCATTCACTTTGCACAGTGAATTGAAGTGTTGGGAAAGACAGCTTCTCTTTCAGAGAAACGCATTTGAGTTTCCTGTGAATGCTTGTAAGTAGCTGAAGGCACTTTCAAAGGAAAGTGATTTTCTCTGAAACTGCAGCATTTAGAATGTGAAGGAACACTCCAATCTCTTCGAACAGTGAATGGAATTGTTGGATTAGACTGCTTCTCTTTCAGAGAAAAAGATGGGAGTTTCTTATGAATGCTTGTAAGTAGCTTAAGGCACTTTCAAAGGAAAGTGATTTTCTCTGAAAGGACAGGATTTAGAAAGTGAAGCAACACTCCATTCACTTCGCACAGTGAATTGAAGTGTTGGAACAGAATGCTTCTCTTTCAGAGGAACGGATGTGAGTTTTTTGTGAATGCTTGTAAGTTGCTTAAGGCACTTTCATAGGAAAGTGATTTTCTCTAAAAGGACAGCATTTGGAAAGGGAAGCAGTACTCCATTCACTTCGCACAGTGAATTGAAGTGTTGGAACAGACTGCTTCTCTTTCCGAAAAATGCATGTGATTTTCTTATGACTGTTTGTTAGTAGCTTCAGGCACTTTCAAAGGAAAGTGATTTTCTCTGAAAGGACAGCATTTAGAAAGTGAAGCAACACTCCTTTCACTTCGCACAGTGAATTGAAGTGTTGGAACAGACTGCTTCTCTTTCAGAGAAACGCATGTGAGTTTTTTGTGAATGCTTGTAAGTAGCTTAAGGCACTTTCAAAGGAAAGTGATTTTCTTTGAAAGGACAGCATTTAGAAAGTGAAGCAACACTCCATTCACTTCGCACAGTGAATTGAAGTGTTGGAACAGACTGCTTATCTTGCAGAGAAACGCATGTGAATTTCTGTTGAATGCTTGTAAGTAGCTTAAGGCACTTTCAAAGGAAAGTGATTTTCTCTAAAAGGACAGGATTTAGAAAGTGAAGCAACACTCCATTCACTTCGTACAGTGAATTGAAGTGTTGGAACAGACTGCTTCTCTTTCAGAGAAACGGATGCGAGTTTTTTGTGAATGCTTGTAAGTAGATGAAGGCTCTTTCAAAGGAAAGTGATTTTCTCTGATACTGCAGCATTTAGAATGTGAAGGAACACTCCAATCTCTTTGAACAGTGAATGGAATTGTTGGATCAGACTGCTTCTCTTTCAGAGAAAAAGATGGGAGTTTCTTATGAATGCTTGTAAGTAGCTTAATGCACTTTCAAAGGAAAGTGATTTTCTCTGAAAGGACAGGATTTAGAGAGTGAAGCAACACTCCATTCACTTCGCACAGTGAATTGAAGTGTTGGAACAGAATGCTTCTCTTTCAGAGGAACGGATGTGAGTTTTTTGTGAATGCTTGTAAGTTGCTTAAGGCACTTTTATAGGAAAGTGATTTTCTCTGAAAGGACAGCATTTGGAAAGGGAAGCAACACTCCATTCACTTCGCACAGTGAATTGAAGTGTTGGAACAGACTGCTTCTCTTTCCGAAAAATGCATGTGATTTTCTTGTGAATGTTTGTAAGTAGCTTAAGGCACTTTCAAAGGAAAGTGATTTTCTATGAAAGGACAGCATTTAGAAAGTGAAGCAACACTTCTTTCACTTCGCACAGTGAATTGAAGTGTTGGAACAGACTGCTTCTCTTTCATAGAAACGCATGTGAGTTTTTTGTGAATGCTTGTAAGTAGCTTAAGGCACTTTCAAAGGAAAGTGATTTTCTCTGAAAGTACAGCATTTAGAAAGTGAAGCAACACTCCATTCACTTCGCACAGTGAATTGAAGTGTTGGAACAGACTGCTTCTCTTTCAGAGAAACGCATGTGAATTTCTGTTGAATGCTTGTAAGTAGCTTAAGGCAATTTCAAAGGAAAGTGATTTTCTCTGAAAGGAGAGGATGTAGAAAGTGAAGAAACACTCCATTCACTTCGCACAGAGAATTGAAGTATTGGAAAAGACAGCTTCTCTTTCATAGAAACGCATTTGAGTTTCCTGTGAATGCTTGTAAGTTGCTTAAGGCACTTTCAAAGGAAAGTTATTTTTCTCTGAAACTGCAGCATTTAAAATGTGATGGAACACTCCAATCACTTCGAACAGTGAATTGAAGTGTTGGAACAGACTGCTTCTCTTTCAGAGAAACAGATCTGAGTTTTTTGTGAATGCTTGCAAGTAGCTAAAGGCACTTTCAAGGGAAAGTGATTTTCTCTGAAAGGACAGGATTTAGAAAGTGAAGAAACACTCCATTCACTTCGCACAGTGAATTGAAGTGTTGGAACAGAATGCTTCTCTTTCAGAGGAACGGATGTGAGTTTATTGTGAATGCTTGTAAGTTGCTTAAGGCACTTTCATAGGAAAGTGATTTTCTCTGAAAGGACAGCATTTGGAAAGGGAAGCAACACTCCATTCACTTCGCACAGTGAATTGAAGTGTTGGAACAGACTGCTTCTCTTTCCGAAAAATGCATGTGATTTTCTTGTGAATGTTTGTAAGTAGCTTAAGGCACTTTCAAAGGAAAGTGATTTTCTCTGAAATGACAGCATTTAGAAAGTGAAGCAACACTCCTTTCACTTCGCACAGTGAATTGAAGTGTTGGAACAGACTGCTTCTCTTTCAGAGAAACGCATGTGAGTTTTTTGTGAATGCTTGTAAGTAGCTTAAGGCACTTTCAAAGGAAAGTGATTTTCTCTGAAAGGACAGCATTTAGAAAGTGAAGCAACACTCCATTCACTTCGCACAGCGAATTGAAGTGTTGGAATAGACTGCTTCTCTTTCAGAGAAACAGATATGAGTTTCTTGTGAATGCGTGTAAGTAGCATAAGGCAGTATCAAAAGAGAGTGATTTTCTCTAAAAAGAGAGCATTTAGAAAGTGAAATAACACTCCATTCACTTAGCACAGTGAATTGAAGTATTGGAAAAGACTGCTTCGCTTTCAGAGAAACGCATTTGAGTTTCCTATGAATGCTTGTAAGTAGCTTAAGGCACTTTCAAAGCAAAGTGATTTTCTCTGAAAGGAGAGCATTTAGAAAGTGAAGCAACACTCCATTCACTTCGCACAGTGAATTGTAGTGTTGGAACTGACTGCTTCTCTTTCAGAGAAACGCATGTGAATTTCTGTTGAATGCTTGTAAGTAGCTTAAGGCACTTTCAAAGGAAAGTGATTTTCCCTGAAAGGACAGGATTTAGAAAGTGAAGAAACACTCCATTCACTTTGCACAGTGAATTGAAGTGTTGGGAAAGACAGCTTCTCTTTCAGAGAAACGCATTTGAGTTTCCTGTGAATGCTTGTAAGTAGCTGAAGGCACTTTCAAAGGAAAGTGATTTTCTCTGAAACTGCAGCATTTAGAATGTGAAGGAACACTCCAATCTCTTCGAACAGTGAATGGAATTGTTGGATTAGACTGCTTCTCTTTCAGAGAAAAAGATGGGAGTTTCTTATGAATGCTTGTAAGTAGCTTAAGGCACTTTCAAAGGAAAGTGATTTTCTCTGAAAGGACAGGATTTAGAAAGTGAAGCAACACTCCATTCACTTCGCACAGTGAATTGAAGTGTTGGAACAGAATGCTTCTCTTTCAGAGGAACGGATGTGAGTTTTTTGTGAATGCTTGTAAGTTGCTTAAGGCACTTTCATAGGAAAGTGATTTTCTCTGAAAGGACAGCATTTGGAAAGGGAAGCAGTACTCCATTCACTTCGCACAGTGAATTGAAGTGTTGGAACAGACTGCTTCTCTTTCCGAAAAATGCATGTGATTTTCTTATGACTGTTTGTTAGTAGCTTCAGGCACTTTCAAAGGAAAGTGATTTTCTCTGAAAGGACAGCATTTAGAAAGTGAAGCAACACTCCTTTCACTTCGCACAGTGAATTGAAGTGTTGGAACAGACTGCTTCTCTTTCAGAGAAACGCATGTGAGTTTTTTGTGAATGCTTGTAAGTAGCTTAAGGCACTTTCAAAGGAAAGTGATTTTCTCTGAAAGGACAGCATTTAGAAAGTGAAGCAACACTCCATTCACTTCGCACAGTGAATTGAAGTGTTGGAACAGACTGCTTCTCTTGCAGAGAAACGCATGTGAATTTCTGTTGAATGCTTGTAAGTAGCTTAAGGCACTTTCAAAGGAAAGTGATTTTCTCTAAAAGGACAGGATTTAGAAAGTGAAGCAACACTCCATTCACTTCGTACAGTGAATTGAAGTGTTGGAACAGACTGCTTCTCTTTCAGAGAAACGGATGCGAGTTTTTTGTGAATGCTTGTAAGTAGATGAAGGCACTTTCAAAGGAAAGTGATTTTCTCTGATACTGCAGCATTTAGAATGTGAAGGAACACTCCAATCTCTTTGAACAGTGAATGGAATTGT
The DNA here is from genome assembly GCF_982192425.1 of Myodes glareolus. Lineage (NCBI taxonomy): Eukaryota > Metazoa > Chordata > Mammalia > Rodentia > Cricetidae > Myodes > Myodes glareolus. The sequence goes on along the minus strand of NC_142033.1, from coordinate 102,376,671 downwards.
TGGATCAGACTGCTTCTCTTTCAGAGAAAAAGATGGGAGTTTCTTATGAATGCTTGTAAGTAGCTTAAGGCACTTTCAAAGGAAAGTGATTTTCTCTGAAAGGACAGGATTTAGAGAGTGAAGCAACACTCCATTCACTTCGCACAGTGAATTGAAGTGTTGGAACAGAATGCTTCTCTTTCAGAGGAACGGATGTGAGTTTTTTGTGAATGCTTGTAAGTTGCTTAAGGCACTTTTATAGGAAAGTGATTTTCTCTGAAAGGACAGCATTTGGAAAGGGAAGCAACACTCCATTCACTTCGCACAGTGAATTGAAGTGTTGGAACAGACTGCTTCTCTTTCCGAAAAATGCATGTGATTTTCTTGTGAATGCTTGTAAGTAGCTTAAGGCACTTTCAAAGGAAAGTGATTTTCTCTGAAAGTACAGCATTTAGAAAGTGAAGCAACACTCCATTCACTTCGCACAGTGAATTGAAGTGTTGGAACAGACTGCTTCTCTTTCAGAGAAACGCATGTGAATTTCTGTTGAATGCTTGTAAGTAGCTTAAGGCAATTTCAAAGGAAAGTGATTTTCTCTGAAAGGAGAGGATGTAGAAAGTGAAGAAACACTCCATTCACTTCGCACAGAGAATTGAAGTATTGGAAAAGACAGCTTCTCTTTCATAGAAACGCATTTGAGTTTCCTGTGAATGCTTGTAAGTTGCTTAAGGCACTTTCAAAGGAAAGTTATTTTTCTCTGAAACTGCAGCATTTAAAATGTGAAGGAACACTCCAATCACTTCGAACAGTGAATTGAAGTGTTGGAACAGACTGCTTCTCTTTCAGAGAAACAGATCTGAGTTTTTTGTGAATGCTTGCAAGTAGCTAAAGGCACTTTCAAGGGAAAGTGATTTTCTCTGAAAGGACAGCATTTAGAAAGTGAAGCAACACTCCATTCACTTCGCACAGTGAATTGAAGTGTTGCACAGACTGCTTCTCTTTCAGAGAAACGCATGTGAATTTCTGTCGAATGCTTGTAAGTACCTTAAGGCACTTTCAAAGGAAAGTGATTTTCTCTGAAAGGACAGGATTTAGAAAGTGAAGAAACACTCCCTTCACTTCGCACAGTGAATTGAAGAGTTGGAACAGACTGCTTCTCCTTCAGAGAAACGGATGTGAGTTTTTTGTGAATGCTTCTAAGTAGCTTAAGGCACTTTCAAAGCAAAGTGATTTTCTCTGAAAGGACAGCATTTAGAAAGTGAAGCAACACTCCATTCACTTCGCACAGTGAATTGAAGTGTTGGAATAGACTGCTTCTCTTTCAGAGAAACAGATATGAGTTTCTTGTGAATGCGTGTAAGTAGCATAAGGCAGTTTCAAAAGAGAGTGATTTTCTCTAAAAGGAGAGCATTTAGAAAGTGAAACAACACTCCATTCACTTCGCACATTGAATTGAAGTATTGGAACAGACTGCTTCGCTTTCAGAGAAACGCATTTGAGTTTCCTATGAATGCTTGTAAGTAGCTTAAGGCACTTTCAAAGCAAAGTGATTTTCTCTGAAAGGAGATCATTTAGAAAGTGAAGCAACACCCCATTCACTTCGCACAGTGAATTGTAGTGTTGGAACTGACTGCTTCTCTTTCAGAGAAACGCATGTGAATTTCTGTTGAATGCTTGTAAGTAGCTTAAGGCACTTTCAAAGGAAAGTGATTTTCTCTGAAAGGAGAGGATGTAGAAAGTGAAGAAACACTCCATTTACTTCGCACAGAGTTGAAGTATTGGAAAAGACAGCTTCTCTTTCATAGAAACGCATTTGAGTTTCCTGTGAATGCTTGTAAGTTGCTTAAGGCACTTTCAAAGGAAAGTTATTTTTCTCTGAAACTGCAGCATTTAAAATGTGAAGGAACACTCCAATCACTTCGAACAGTGAATTGAAGTGTTGGAACAGACTGCTTCTCTTTCAGAGAAACAGATGTGAGTTTTTGTGAATGCTTGCAAGTAGCTTAAGGCACTTTCAAAGGAAAGTGATTTTCTCTGAAAGGACAGCATTTAGAAAGTGAAGCAACACTCCATGCACTTCGCACAGTGAATTGAAGTGTTGCAACAGACTGCTTCTCTTTCAGAGAAACGCATGTGAATTTCTGTTGAATGCTTGTAAGTAGCTTAAGGCACTTTCAAAGGAAAGTGATTTTCTCTGAAAGGACAGGATTTAGAAAGTGAAGAAACACTCCCTTCACTTCGCACAGTGAATTGAAGAGTTGGAACAGACTGCTTCTCCTTCAGAGAAACGGATGTGAGTTTTTTGTGAATGCTTCTAAGTAGCTTAAGGCACTTTCAAAACAAAGTGATTTTCTCTGAAAGGACAGCATTTAGAAAGTGAAGAAACACTCCATTCACTTCGCACAGTGAATTGAAGTGTTGGAATAGACTGCTTCTCTTTCAGAGAAACAGATATGAGTTTCTTGTGAAAGCGTGTAAGTAGCATAAGGCAGTTTCAAAAGAGAGTGATTTTCTATAAAAGGAGAGCATTTAGAAAGTGAAACAACACTCCATTCACTTCACACAGTGAATTGAAGTATTGGAACAGACTGCTTCGCTTTCAGAGAAACGCATTTGAGTTTCCTTTGAATGCTTGTAAGTAGCTTAAGGCACTTTCAAAGCAAAGTGATTTTCTCTGAAAGGAGAGCATTTAGAAAGTGAAGCAACACTCCATTCACTTCGCACAGAGAATTGAAGTATTGGAAAAGACAGCTTCTCTTTCATAGAAACGCATTTGAGTTTCCTGTGAATGCTTGTAAGTTGCTTAAGGCACTTTCAAAGGAAAGTTATTTTTCTCTGAAACTGCAGCATTTAAAATGTGAAGGAACACTCCAATCACTTCGAACAGTGAATTGAAGTGTTGGAACAGACTGCTTCTCTTTCAGAGAAACAGATCTGAGTTTTTTGTGAATGCTTGCAAGTAGCTAAAGGCACTTTCAAGGGAAAGTGATTTTCTCTGAAAGGACAGGATTTAGAAAGTGAAGAAACACTCCATTCACTTCGCACAGTGAATTGAAGTGTTGGAACAGAATGCTTCTCTTTCAGAGGAACGGATGTGAGTTTTTTGTGAATGCTTGTAAGTTGCTTAAGGCACTTTCATAGGAAAGTGATTTTCTCTAAAAGGACAGCATTTGGAAAGGGAAGCAGTACTCCATTCACTTCGCACAGTGAATTGAAGTGTTGGAACAGACTGCTTCTCTTTCCGAAAAATGCATGTGATTTTCTTATGACTGTTTGTTAGTAGCTTCAGGCACTTTCAAAGGAAAGTGATTTTCTCTGAAAGGACAGCATTTAGAAAGTGAAGCAACACTCCTTTCACTTCGCACAGTGAATTGAAGTGTTGGAACAGACTGCTTCTCTTTCAGAGAAACGCATGTGAGTTTTTTGTGAATGCTTGTAAGTAGCTTAAGGCACTTTCAAAGGAAAGTGATTTTCTTTGAAAGGACAGCATTTAGAAAGTGAAGCAACACTCCATTCACTTCGCACAGTGAATTGAAGTGTTGGAACAGACTGCTTATCTTGCAGAGAAACGCATGTGAATTTCTGTTGAATGCTTGTAAGTAGCTTAAGGCACTTTCAAAGGAAAGTGATTTTCTCTAAAAGGACAGGATTTAGAAAGTGAAGCAACACTCCATTCACTTCGTACAGTGAATTGAAGTGTTGGAACAGACTGCTTCTCTTTCAGAGAAACGGATGCGAGTTTTTTGTGAATGCTTGTAAGTAGATGAAGGCTCTTTCAAAGGAAAGTGATTTTCTCTGATACTGCAGCATTTAGAATGTGAAGGAACACTCCAATCTCTTTGAACAGTGAATGGAATTGTTGGATCAGACTGCTTCTCTTTCAGAGAAAAAGATGGGAGTTTCTTATGAATGCTTGTAAGTAGCTTAAGGCACTTTCAAAGGAAAGTGATTTTCTCTGAAAGGACAGGATTTAGAGAGTGAAGCAACACTCCATTCACTTCGCACAGTGAATTGAAGTGTTGGAACAGAATGCTTCTCTTTCAGAGGAACGGATGTGAGTTTTTTGTGAATGCTTGTAAGTTGCTTAAGGCACTTTTATAGGAAAGTGATTTTCTCTGAAAGGACAGCATTTGGAAAGGGAAGCAACACTCCATTCACTTCGCACAGTGAATTGAAGTGTTGGAACAGACTGCTTCTCTTTCCGAAAAATGCATGTGATTTTCTTGTGAATGTTTGTAAGTAGCTTAAGGCACTTCCAAAGGAAAGTGATTTTCTATGAAAGGACAGCATTTAGAAAGTGAAGCAACACTTCTTTCACTTCGCACAGTGAATTGAAGTGTTGGAACAGACTGCTTCTCTTTCATAGAAACGCATGTGAGTTTTTTGTGAATGCTTGTAAGTAGCTTAAGGCACTTTCAAAGGAAAGTGATTTTCTCTGAAAGTACAGCATTTAGAAAGTGAAGCAACACTCCATTCACTTCGCACAGTGAATTGAAGTGTTGGAACAGACTGCTTCTCTTTCAGAGAAACGCATGTGAATTTCTGTTGAATGCTTGTAAGTAGCTTAAGGCAATTTCAAAGGAAAGTGATTTTCTCTGAAAGGAGAGGATGTAGAAAGTGAAGAAACACTCCATTCACTTCGCACAGAGAATTGAAGTATTGGAAAAGACAGCTTCTCTTTCATAGAAACGCATTTGAGTTTCCTGTTAATGCTTGTAAGTTGCTTAAGGCACTTTCAAAGGAAAGTTATTTTTCTCTGAAACTGCAGCATTTAAAATGTGAAGGAACACTCCAATCACTTCGAACAGTGAATTGAAGTGTTGGAACAGACTGCTTCTCTTTCAGAGAAACAGATCTGAGTTTTTTGTGAATGCTTGCAAGTAGCTAAAGGCACTTTCAAGGGAAAGTGATTTTCTCTGAAAGGACAGGATTTAGAAAGTGAAGAAACACTCCATTCACTTCGCACAGTGAATTGAAGTGTTGGAACAGAATGCTTCTCTTTCAGAGGAACGGATGTGAGTTTATTGTGAATGCTTGTAAGTTGCTTAAGGCACTTTCATAGGAAAGTGATTTTCTCTGAAAGGACAGCATTTGGAAAGGGAAGCAACACTCCATTCACTTCGCACAGTGAATTGAAGTGTTGGAACAGACTGCTTCTCTTTCCGAAAAATGCATGTGATTTTCTTGTGAATGTTTGTAAGTAGCTTAAGGCACTTTCAAAGGAAAGTGATTTTCTCTGAAAGGACAGCATTTAGAAAGTGAAGCAACACTCCTTTCACTTCGCACAGTGAATTGAAGTGTTGGAACAGACTGCTTCTCTTTCAGAGAAACGCATGTGAGTTTTTTGTGAATGCTTGTAAGTAGCTTAAGGCACTTTCAAAGGAAAGTGATTTTCTCTGAAAGGACAGCATTTAGAAAGTGAAGCAACACTCCATTCACTTCGCACAGCGAATTGAAGTGTTGGAATAGACTGCTTCTCTTTCAGAGAAACAGATATGAGTTTCTTGTGAATGCGTGTAAGTAGCATAAGGCAGTATCAAAAGAGAGTGATTTTCTCTAAAAAGAGAGCATTTAGAAAGTGAAATAACACTCCATTCACTTAGCACAGTGAATTGAAGTATTGGAAAAGACTGCTTCGCTTTCAGAGAAACGCATTTGAGTTTCCTATGAATGCTTGTAAGTAGCTTAAGGCACTTTCAAAGCAAAGTGATTTTCTCTGAAAGGAGAGCATTTAGAAAGTGAAGCAACACTCCATTCACTTCGCACAGTGAATTGTAGTGTTGGAACTGACTGCTTCTCTTTCAGAGAAACGCATGTGAATTTCTGTTGAATGCTTGTAAGTAGCTTAAGGCACTTTCAAAGGAAAGTGATTTTCCCTGAAAGGACAGGATTTAGAAAGTGAAGAAACACTCCATTCACTTTGCACAGTGAATTGAAGTGTTGGGAAAGACAGCTTCTCTTTCAGAGAAACGCATTTGAGTTTCCTGTGAATGCTTGTAAGTAGCTGAAGGCACTTTCAAAGGAAAGTGATTTTCTCTGAAACTGCAGCATTTAGAATGTGAAGGAACACTCCAATCTCTTCGAACAGTGAATGGAATTGTTGGATTAGACTGCTTCTCTTTCAGAGAAAAAGATGGGAGTTTCTTATGAATGCTTGTAAGTAGCTTAAGGCACTTTCAAAGGAAAGTGATTTTCTCTGAAAGGACAGGATTTAGAAAGTGAAGCAACACTCCATTCACTTCGCACAGTGAATTGAAGTGTTGGAACAGAATGCTTCTCTTTCAGAGGAACGGATGTGAGTTTTTTGTGAATGCTTGTAAGTTGCTTAAGGCACTTTCATAGGAAAGTGATTTTCTCTGAAAGGACAGCATTTGGAAAGGGAAGCAGTACTCCATTCACTTCGCACAGTGAATTGAAGTGTTGGAACAGACTGCTTCTCTTTCCGAAAAATGCATGTGATTTTCTTATGACTGTTTGTTAGTAGCTTCAGGCACTTTCAAAGGAAAGTGATTTTCTCTGAAAGGACAGCATTTAGAAAGTGAAGCAACACTCCTTTCACTTCGCACAGTGAATTGAAGTGTTGGAACAGACTGCTTCTCTTTCAGAGAAACGCATGTGAGTTTTTTGTGAATGCTTGTAAGTAGCTTAAGGCACTTTCAAAGGAAAGTGATTTTCTTTGAAAGGACAGCATTTAGAAAGTGAAGCAACACTCCATTCACTTCGCACAGTGAATTGAAGTGTTGGAACAGACTGCTTCTCTTGCAGAGAAACGCATGTGAATTTCTGTTGAATGCTTGTAAGTAGCTTAAGGCACTTTCAAAGGAAAGTGATTTTCTCTAAAAGGACAGGATTTAGAAAGTGAAGCAACACTCCATTCACTTCGTACAGTGAATTGAAGTGTTGGAACAGACTGCTTCTCTTTCAGAGAAACGGATGCGAGTTTTTTGTGAATGCTTGTAAGTAGATGAAGGCTCTTTCAAAGGAAAGTGATTTTCTCTGATACTGCAGCATTTAGAATGTGAAGGAACACTCCAATCTCTTTGAACAGTGATTGGAATTGTTGGATCAGACTGCTTCTCTTTCAGAGAAAAAGATGGGAGTTTCTTATGAATGCTTGTAAGTAGCTTAATGCACTTTCAAAGGAAAGTGATTTTCTCTGAAAGGACAGGATTTAGAGAGTGAAGCAACACTCCATTCACTTCGCACAGTGAATTGAAGTGTTGGAACAGAATGCTTCTCTTTCAGAGGAACGGATGTGAGTTTTTTGTGAATGCTTGTAAGTTGCTTAAGGCACTTTTATAGGAAAGTGATTTTCTCTGAAAGGACAGCATTTGGAAAGGGAAGCAACACTCCATTCACTTCGCACAGTGAATTGAAGTGTTGGAACAGACTGCTTCTCTTTCCGAAAAATGCATGTGATTTTCTTGTGAATGTTTGTAAGTAGCTTAAGGCACTTTCAAAGGAAAGTGATTTTCTATGAAAGGACAGCATTTAGAAAGTGAAGCAACACTTCTTTCACTTCGCACAGTGAATGGAATTGTTGGAACAGACTGCTTCTCTTTCATAGAAACGCATGTGAGTTTTTTGTGAATGCTTGTAAGTAGCTTAAGGCACTTTCAAAGGAAAGTGATTTTCTCTGAAAGTACAGCATTTAGAAAGTGAAGCAACACTCCATTCACTTCGCACAGTGAATTGAAGTGTTGGAACAGACTGCTTCTCTTTCAGAGAAACGCATGTGAATTTCTGTTGAATGCTTGTAAGTAGCTTAAGGCAATTTCAAAGGAAAGTGATTTTCTCTGAAAGGAGAGGATGTAGAAAGTGAAGAAACACTCCATTCACTTCGCACAGAGAATTGAAGTATTGGAAAAGACAGCTTCTCTTTCATAGAAACGCATTTGAGTTTCCTGTGAATGCTTGTAAGTTGCTTAAGGCACTTTCAAAGGAAAGTTATTTTTCTCTGAAACTGCAGCATTTAAAATGTGAAGGAACACTCCAATCACTTCGAACAGTGAATTGAAGTGTTGGAACAGACTGCTTCTCTTTCAGAGAAACAGATCTGAGTTTTTTGTGAATGCTTGCAAGTAGCTAAAGGCACTTTCAAGGGAAAGTGATTTTCTCTGAAAGGACAGGATTTAGAAAGTGAAGAAACACTCCATTCACTTCGCACAGTGAATTGAAGTGTTGGAACAGAATGCTTCTCTTTCAGAGGAACGGATGTGAGTTTTTTGTGAATGCTTGTAAGTTGCTTAAGGCACTTTCATAGGAAAGTGATTTTCTCTAAAAGGACAGCATTTGGAAAGGGAAGCAGTACTCCATTCACTTCGCACAGTGAATTGAAGTGTTGGAACAGACTGCTTCTCTTTCCGAAAAATGCATGTGATTTTCTTATGACTGTTTGTTAGTAGCTTCAGGCACTTTCAAAGGAAAGTGATTTTCTCTGAAAGGACAGCATTTAGAAAGTGAAGCAACACTCCTTTCACTTCGCACAGTGAATTGAAGTGTTGGAACAGACTGCTTCTCTTTCAGAGAAACGCATGTGAGTTTTTTGTGAATGCTTGTAAGTAGCTTAAGGCACTTTCAAAGGAAAGTGATTTTCTTTGAAAGGACAGCATTTAGAAAGTGAAGCAACACTCCATTCACTTCGCACAGTGAATTGAAGTGTTGGAACAGACTGCTTATCTTGCAGAGAAACGCATGTGAATTTCTGTTGAATGCTTGTAAGTAGCTTAAGGCACTTTCAAAGGAAAGTGATTTTCTCTAAAAGGACAGGATTTAGAAAGTGAAGCAACACTCCATTCACTTCGTACAGTGAATTGAAGTGTTGGAACAGACTGCTTCTCTTTCAGAGAAACGGATGCGAGTTTTTTGTGAATGCTTGTAAGTAGATGAAGGCTCTTTCAAAGGAAAGTGATTTTCTCTGATACTGCAGCATTTAGAATGTGAAGGAACACTCCAATCTCTTTGAACAGTGAATGGAATTGTTGGATCAGACTGCTTCTCTTTCAGAGAAAAAGATGGGAGTTTCTTATGAATGCTTGTAAGTAGCTTAATGCACTTTCAAAGGAAAGTGATTTTCTCTGAAAGGACAGGATTTAGAGAGTGAAGCAACACTCCATTCACTTCGCACAGTGAATTGAAGTGTTGGAACAGAATGCTTCTCTTTCAGAGGAACGGATGTGAGTTTTTTGTGAATGCTTGTAAGTTGCTTAAGGCACTTTTATAGGAAAGTGATTTTCTCTGAAAGGACAGCATTTGGAAAGGGAAGCAACACTCCATTCACTTCGCACAGTGAATTGAAGTGTTGGAACAGACTGCTTCTCTTTCCGAAAAATGCATGTGATTTTCTTGTGAATGTTTGTAAGTAGCTTAAGGCACTTCCAAAGGAAAGTGATTTTCTATGAAAGGACAGCATTTAGAAAGTGAAGCAACACTTCTTTCACTTCGCACAGTGAATTGAAGTGTTGGAACAGACTGCTTCTCTTTCATAGAAACGCATGTGAGTTTTTTGTGAATGCTTGTAAGTAGCTTAAGGCACTTTCAAAGGAAAGTGATTTTCTCTGAAAGTACAGCATTTAGAAAGTGAAGCAACACTCCATTCACTTCGCACAGTGAATTGAAGTGTTGGAACAGACTGCTTCTCTTTCAGAGAAACGCATGTGAATTTCTGTTGAATGCTTGTAAGTAGCTTAAGGCAATTTCAAAGGAAAGTGATTTTCTCTGAAAGGAGAGGATGTAGAAAGTGAAGAAACACTCCATTCACTTCGCACAGAGAATTGAAGTATTGGAAAAGACAGCTTCTCTTTCATAGAAACGCATTTGAGTTTCCTGTTAATGCTTGTAAGTTGCTTAAGGCACTTTCAAAGGAAAGTTATTTTTCTCTGAAACTGCAGCATTTAAAATGTGAAGGAACACTCCAATCACTTCGAACAGTGAATTGAAGTGTTGGAACAGACTGCTTCTCTTTCAGAGAAACAGATCTGAGTTTTTTGTGAATGCTTGCAAGTAGCTAAAGGCACTTTCAAGGGAAAGTGATTTTCTCTGAAAGGACAGGATTTAGAAAGTGAAGAAACACTCCATTCACTTCGCACAGTGAATTGAAGTGTTGGAACAGAATGCTTCTCTTTCAGAGGAACGGATGTGAGTTTATTGTGAATGCTTGTAAGTTGCTTAAGGCACTTTCATAGGAAAGTGATTTTCTCTGAAAGGACAGCATTTGGAAAGGGAAGCAACACTCCATTCACTTCGCACAGTGAATTGAAGTGTTGGAACAGACTGCTTCTCTTTCCGAAAAATGCATGTGATTTTCTTGTGAATGTTTGTAAGTAGCTTAAGGCACTTTCAAAGGAAAGTGATTTTCTCTGAAAGGACAGCATTTAGAAAGTGAAGCAACACTCCTTTCACTTCGCACAGTGAATTGAAGTGTTGGAACAGACTGCTTCTCTTTCAGAGAAACGCATGTGAGTTTTTCGTGAATGCTTGTAAGTAGCTTAAGGCACTTTCAAAGGAAAGTGATTTTCTCTGAAAGGACAGCATTTAGAAAGTGAAGCAACACTCCATTCACTTCGCACAGCGAATTGAAGTGTTGGAATAGACTGCTTCTCTTTCAGAGAAACAGATATGAGTTTCTTGTGAATGCGTGTAAGTAGCATAAGGCAGTATCAAAAGAGAGTGATTTTCTCTAAAAAGAGAGCATTTAGAAAGTGAAATAACACTCCATTCACTTAGCACAGTGAATTGAAGTATTGGAAAAGACTGCTTCGCTTTCAGAGAAACGCATTTGAGTTTCCTATGAATGCTTGTAAGTAGCTTAAGGCACTTTCAAAGCAAAGTGATTTTCTCTGAAAGGAGAGCATTTAGAAAGTGAAGCAACACTCCATTCACTTCGCACAGTGAATTGTAGTGTTGGAACTGACTGCTTCTCTTTCAGAGAAACGCATGTGAATTTCTGTTGAATGCTTGTAAGTAGCTTAAGGCACTTTCAAAGGAAAGTGATTTTCCCTGAAAGGACAGGATTTAGAAAGTGAAGAAACACTCCATTCACTTTGCACAGTGAATTGAAGTGTTGGGAAAGACAGCTTCTCTTTCAGAGAAACGCATTTGAGTTTCCTGTGAATGCTTGTAAGTAGCTGAAGGCACTTTCAAAGGAAAGTGATTTTCTCTGAAACTGCAGCATTTAGAATGTGAAGGAACACTCCAATCTCTTCGAACAGTGAATGGAATTGTTGGATTAGACTGCTTCTCTTTCAGAGAAAAAGATGGGAGTTTCTTATGAATGCTTGTAAGTAGCTTAAGGCACTTTCAAAGGAAAGTGATTTTCTCTGAAAGGACAGGATTTAGAAAGTGAAGCAACACTCCATTCACTTCGCACAGTGAATTGAAGTGTTGGAACAGAATGCTTCTCTTTCAGAGGAACGGATGTGAGTTTTTTGTGAATGCTTGTAAGTTGCTTAAGGCACTTTCATAGGAAAGTGATTTTCTCTGAAAGGACAGCATTTGGAAAGGGAAGCAGTACTCCATTCACTTCGCACAGTGAATTGAAGTGTTGGAACAGACTGCTTCTCTTTCCGAAAAATGCATGTGATTTTCTTATGACTGTTTGTTAGTAGCTTCAGGCACTTTCAAAGGAAAGTGATTTTCTCTGAAAGGACAGCATTTAGAAAGTGAAGCAACACTCCTTTCACTTCGCACAGTGAATTGAAGTGTTGGAACAGACTGCTTCTCTTTCAGAGAAACGCATGTGAGTTTTTTGTGAATGCTTGTAAGTAGCTTAAGGCACTTTCAAAGGAAAGTGATTTTCTTTGAAAGGACAGCATTTAGAAAGTGAAGCAACACTCCATTCACTTCGCACAGTGAATTGAAGTGTTGGAACAGACTGCTTATCTTGCAGAGAAACGCATGTGAATTTCTGTTGAATGCTTGTAAGTAGCTTAAGGCACTTTCAAAGGAAAGTGATTTTCTCTAAAAGGACAGGATTTAGAAAGTGAAGCAACACTCCATTCACTTCGTACAGTGAATTGAAGTGTTGGAACAGACTGCTTCTCTTTCAGAGAAACGGATGCGAGTTTTTTGTGAATGCTTGTAAGTAGATGAAGGCTCTTTCAAAGGAAAGTGATTTTCTCTGATACTGCAGCATTTAGAATGTGAAGGAACACTCCAATCTCTTTGAACAGTGAATGGAATTGTTGGATCAGACTGCTTCTCTTTCAGAGAAAAAGATGGGAGTTTCTTATGAATGCTTGTAAGTAGCTTAATGCACTTTCAAAGGAAAGTGATTTTCTCTGAAAGGACAGGATTTAGAGAGTGAAGCAACACTCCATTCACTTCGCACAGTGAATTGAAGTGTTGGAACAGAATGCTTCTCTTTCAGAGGAACGGATGTGAGTTTTTTGTGAATGCTTGTAAGTTGCTTAAGGCACTTTTATAGGAAAGTGATTTTCTCTGAAAGGACAGCATTTGGAAAGGGAAGCAACACTCCATTCACTTCGCACAGTGAATTGAAGTGTTGGAACAGACTGCTTCTCTTTCCGAAAAATGCATGTGATTTTCTTGTGAATGTTTGTAAGTAGCTTAAGGCACTTTCAAAGGAAAGTGATTTTCTATGAAAGGACAGCATTTAGAAAGTGAAGCAACACTTCTTTCACTTCGCACAGTGAATTGAAGTGTTGGAACAGACTGCTTCTCTTTCATAGAAACGCATGTGAGTTTTTTGTGAATGCTTGTAAGTAGCTTAAGGCACTTTCAAAGGAAAGTGATTTTCTCTGAAAGTACAGCATTTAGAAAGTGAAGCAACACTCCATTCACTTCGCACAGTGAATTGAAGTGTTGGAACAGACTGCTTCTCTTTCAGAGAAACGCATGTGAATTTCTGTTGAATGCTTGTAAGTAGCTTAAGGCAATTTCAAAGGAAAGTGATTTTCTCTGAAAGGAGAGGATGTAGAAAGTGAAGAAACACTCCATTCACTTCGCACAGAGAATTGAAGTATTGGAAAAGACAGCTTCTCTTTCATAGAAACGCATTTGAGTTTCCTGTGAATGCTTGTAAGTTGCTTAAGGCACTTTCAAAGGAAAGTTATTTTTCTCTGAAACTGCAGCATTTAAAATGTGATGGAACACTCCAATCACTTCGAACAGTGAATTGAAGTGTTGGAACAGACTGCTTCTCTTTCAGAGAAACAGATCTGAGTTTTTTGTGAATGCTTGCAAGTAGCTAAAGGCACTTTCAAGGGAAAGTGATTTTCTCTGAAAGGACAGGATTTAGAAAGTGAAGAAACACTCCATTCACTTCGCACAGTGAATTGAAGTGTTGGAACAGAATGCTTCTCTTTCAGAGGAACGGATGTGAGTTTATTGTGAATGCTTGTAAGTTGCTTAAGGCACTTTCATAGGAAAGTGATTTTCTCTGAAAGGACAGCATTTGGAAAGGGAAGCAACACTCCATTCACTTCGCACAGTGAATTGAAGTGTTGGAACAGACTGCTTCTCTTTCCGAAAAATGCATGTGATTTTCTTGTGAATGTTTGTAAGTAGCTTAAGGCACTTTCAAAGGAAAGTGATTTTCTCTGAAATGACAGCATTTAGAAAGTGAAGCAACACTCCTTTCACTTCGCACAGTGAATTGAAGTGTTGGAACAGACTGCTTCTCTTTCAGAGAAACGCATGTGAGTTTTTTGTGAATGCTTGTAAGTAGCTTAAGGCACTTTCAAAGGAAAGTGATTTTCTCTGAAAGGACAGCATTTAGAAAGTGAAGCAACACTCCATTCACTTCGCACAGCGAATTGAAGTGTTGGAATAGACTGCTTCTCTTTCAGAGAAACAGATATGAGTTTCTTGTGAATGCGTGTAAGTAGCATAAGGCAGTATCAAAAGAGAGTGATTTTCTCTAAAAAGAGAGCATTTAGAAAGTGAAATAACACTCCATTCACTTAGCACAGTGAATTGAAGTATTGGAAAAGACTGCTTCGCTTTCAGAGAAACGCATTTGAGTTTCCTATGAATGCTTGTAAGTAGCTTAAGGCACTTTCAAAGCAAAGTGATTTTCTCTGAAAGGAGAGCATTTAGAAAGTGAAGCAACACTCCATTCACTTCGCACAGTGAATTGTAGTGTTGGAACTGACTGCTTCTCTTTCAGAGAAACGCATGTGAATTTCTGTTGAATGCTTGTAAGTAGCTTAAGGCACTTTCAAAGGAAAGTGATTTTCCCTGAAAGGACAGGATTTAGAAAGTGAAGAAACACTCCATTCACTTTGCACAGTGAATTGAAGTGTTGGGAAAGACAGCTTCTCTTTCAGAGAAACGCATTTGAGTTTCCTGTGAATGCTTGTAAGTAGCTGAAGGCACTTTCAAAGGAAAGTGATTTTCTCTGAAACTGCAGCATTTAGAATGTGAAGGAACACTCCAATCTCTTCGAACAGTGAATGGAATTGTTGGATTAGACTGCTTCTCTTTCAGAGAAAAAGATGGGAGTTTCTTATGAATGCTTGTAAGTAGCTTAAGGCACTTTCAAAGGAAAGTGATTTTCTCTGAAAGGACAGGATTTAGAAAGTGAAGCAACACTCCATTCACTTCGCACAGTGAATTGAAGTGTTGGAACAGAATGCTTCTCTTTCAGAGGAACGGATGTGAGTTTTTTGTGAATGCTTGTAAGTTGCTTAAGGCACTTTCATAGGAAAGTGATTTTCTCTGAAAGGACAGCATTTGGAAAGGGAAGCAGTACTCCATTCACTTCGCACAGTGAATTGAAGTGTTGGAACAGACTGCTTCTCTTTCCGAAAAATGCATGTGATTTTCTTATGACTGTTTGTTAGTAGCTTCAGGCACTTTCAAAGGAAAGTGATTTTCTCTGAAAGGACAGCATTTAGAAAGTGAAGCAACACTCCTTTCACTTCGCACAGTGAATTGAAGTGTTGGAACAGACTGCTTCTCTTTCAGAGAAACGCATGTGAGTTTTTTGTGAATGCTTGTAAGTAGCTTAAGGCACTTTCAAAGGAAAGTGATTTTCTCTGAAAGGACAGCATTTAGAAAGTGAAGCAACACTCCATTCACTTCGCACAGTGAATTGAAGTGTTGGAACAGACTGCTTCTCTTGCAGAGAAACGCATGTGAATTTCTGTTGAATGCTTGTAAGTAGCTTAAGGCACTTTCAAAGGAAAGTGATTTTCTCTAAAAGGACAGGATTTAGAAAGTGAAGCAACACTCCATTCACTTCGTACAGTGAATTGAAGTGTTGGAACAGACTGCTTCTCTTTCAGAGAAACGGATGCGAGTTTTTTGTGAATGCTTGTAAGTAGATGAAGGCACTTTCAAAGGAAAGTGATTTTCTCTGATACTGCAGCATTTAGAATGTGAAGGAACACTCCAATCTCTTTGAACAGTGAATGGAATTGTTGGATCAGACTGCTTCTCTTTCAGAGAAAAAGATGGGAGTTTCTTATGAATGCTTGTAAGTAGCTTAAGGCACTTTCAAAGGAAAGTGATTTTCTCTGAAAGGACAGGATTTAGAGAGTGAAGCAACACTCCATTCACTTCGCACAGTGAATTGAAGTGTTGGAACAGAATGCTTCTCTTTCAGAGGAACGGATGTGAGTTTTTTGTGAATGCTTGTAAGTTGCTTAAGGCACTTTTATAGGAAAGTGATTTTCTCTGAAAGGACAGCATTTGGAAAGGGAAGCAACACTCCATTCACTTCGCACAGTGAATTGAAGTGTTGGAACAGACTGCTTCTCTTTCCGAAAAATGCATGTGATTTTCTTGTGAATGCTTGTAAGTAGCTTAAGGCACTTTCAAAGGAAAGTGATTTTCTCTGAAAGTACAGCATTTAGAAAGTGAAGCAACACTCCATTCACTTCGCACAGTGAATTGAAGTGTTGGAACAGACTGCTTCTCTTTCAGAGAAACGCATGTGAATTTCTGTTGAATGCTTGTAAGTAGCTTAAGGCAATTTCAAAGGAAAGTGATTTTCTCTGAAAGGAGAGGATGTAGAAAGTGAAGAAACACTCCATTCACTTCGCACAGAGAATTGAAGTATTGGAAAAGACAGCTTCTCTTTCATAGAAACGCATTTGAGTTTCCTGTGAATGCTTGTAAGTTGCTTAAGGCACTTTCAAAGGAAAGTTATTTTTCTCTGAAACTGCAGCATTTAAAATGTGAAGGAACACTCCAATCACTTCGAACAGTGAATTGAAGTGTTGGAACAGACTGCTTCTCTTTCAGAGAAACAGATCTGAGTTTTTTGTGAATGCTTGCAAGTAGCTAAAGGCACTTTCAAGGGAAAGTGATTTTCTCTGAAAGGACAGCATTTAGAAAGTGAAGCAACACTCCATTCACTTCGCACAGTGAATTGAAGTGTTGCACAGACTGCTTCTCTTTCAGAGAAACGCATGTGAATTTCTGTCGAATGCTTGTAAGTACCTTAAGGCACTTTCAAAGGAAAGTGATTTTCTCTGAAAGGACAGGATTTAGAAAGTGAAGAAACACTCCCTTCACTTCGCACAGTGAATTGAAGAGTTGGAACAGACTGCTTCTCCTTCAGAGAAACGGATGTGAGTTTTTTGTGAATGCTTCTAAGTAGCTTAAGGCACTTTCAAAGCAAAGTGATTTTCTCTGAAAGGACAGCATTTAGAAAGTGAAGCAACACTCCATTCACTTCGCACAGTGAATTGAAGTGTTGGAATAGACTGCTTCTCTTTCAGAGAAACAGATATGAGTTTCTTGTGAATGCGTGTAAGTAGCATAAGGCAGTTTCAAAAGAGAGTGATTTTCTCTAAAAGGAGAGCATTTAGAAAGTGAAACAACACTCCATTCACTTCGCACATTGAATTGAAGTATTGGAACAGACTGCTTCGCTTTCAGAGAAACGCATTTGAGTTTCCTATGAATGCTTGTAAGTAGCTTAAGGCACTTTCAAAGCAAAGTGATTTTCTCTGAAAGGAGATCATTTAGAAAGTGAAGCAACACCCCATTCACTTCGCACAGTGAATTGTAGTGTTGGAACTGACTGCTTCTCTTTCAGAGAAACGCATGTGAATTTCTGTTGAATGCTTGTAAGTAGCTTAAGGCACTTTCAAAGGAAAGTGATTTTCTCTGAAAGGAGAGGATGTAGAAAGTGAAGAAACACTCCATTTACTTCGCACAGAGTTGAAGTATTGGAAAAGACAGCTTCTCTTTCATAGAAACGCATTTGAGTTTCCTGTGAATGCTTGTAAGTTGCTTAAGGCACTTTCAAAGGAAAGTTATTTTTCTCTGAAACTGCAGCATTTAAAATGTGAAGGAACACTCCAATCACTTCGAACAGTGAATTGAAGTGTTGGAACAGACTGCTTCTCTTTCAGAGAAACAGATGTGAGTTTTTGTGAATGCTTGCAAGTAGCTTAAGGCACTTTCAAAGGAAAGTGATTTTCTCTGAAAGCACAGCATTTAGAAAGTGAAGCAACACTCCATGCACTTCGCACAGTGAATTGAAGTGTTGCAACAGACTGCTTCTCTTTCAGAGAAACGCATGTGAATTTCTGTTGAATGCTTGTAAGTAGCTTAAGGCACTTTCAAAGGAAAGTGATTTTCTCTGAAAGGACAGGATTTAGAAAGTGAAGAAACACTCCCTTCACTTCGCACAGTGAATTGAAGAGTTGGAACAGACTGCTTCTCCTTCAGAGAAACGGATGTGAGTTTTTTGTGAATGCTTCTAAGTAGCTTAAGGCACTTTCAAAGCAAAGTGATTTTCTCTGAAAGGACAGCATTTAGAAAGTGAAGAAACACTCCATTCACTTCGCACAGTGAATTGAAGTGTTGGAATAGACTGCTTCTCTTTCAGAGAAACAGATATGAGTTTCTTGTGAATGCGTGTAAGTAGCATAAGGCAGTTTCAAAAGAGAGTGATTTTCTCTAAAAGGAGAGCATTTAGAAAGTGAAACAACACTCCATTCACTTCACACAGTGAATTGAAGTATTGGAACAGACTGCTTTGCTTTCAGAGAAACGCATTTGAGTTTCCTATGAATGCTTGTAAGTAGCTTAAGGCACTTTCAAAGCAAAGTGATTTTCTCTGAAAGGAGAGCATTTAGAAAGTGAAGCAACACTCCATTCACTTCGCACAGTGAATTGTAGTGTTGGAACAGACTGCTTCTCTTTCAGAGAAACGCATGTGAATTTCTGTTGAATGCTTGTAAGTAGCTTAAGGCACTTTCAAAGGAAAGTGATTTTCTCTGAAAGGACAGGATTTAGAAAGTGAAGAAACACTCCATTCACTTTGCACAGTGAATTGAAGTGTTGGGAAAGACAGCTTCTCTTTCAGAGAAACGCATTTGAGTTTCCTGTGAATGCTTGTAAGTAGCTGAAGGCACTTTCAAAGGAAAGTGATTTTCTCTGATACTGCAGCATTTAGAATGTGAAGGAACACTCCAATCTCTTCGAACAGTGAATGGAATTGTTGGATTAGACTGCATCTCTTTCAGAGAAAAAGATGGGAGTTTCTTATGAATGCTTGTAAGTAGCTTAAGGCACTTTCAAAGGAAAGTGATTTTCTCTGAAAGGACAGCATTTAGAAAGTGAAGCAACACTCCTTTCACTTCGCACAGTGAATTGAAGTGTTGGAACAGACTGCTTCTCTTTCAGAGAAACGCATGTGAGTTTATTGTGAATGCTTGTAAGTAGCTTAAGGCACTTTCAAAGGAAAGTGATTTTCTCTGAAAGGACAGCATTTAGAAACTGAAGCAACACTCCATTCACTTCGCACAGTGAATGGAAGTGTTGGAACAGACTGCTTCTCTTTCAGAGAAACGCATGTGAATGTCTGTTGAATGCTTGTAAGTAGCTTAAGGCAATTTCAAAGGAAAGTGATTTTCTCTGAAAGGAGAGGATGTAGAAAGTGAAGAAACACTCCATTCACTTCGCACAGAGAATTGAAGTATTGGAAAAGACAGCTTCTCTTTCATAGAAACGCATTTGAGTTTCCTGTGAATGCTTGTAAGTACCTTAAGGCACTTTCAAAGGAAAGTGATTTTCTCTGAAAGGACGGGATTTAGAAAGTGAAGAAACACTCCCTTCACTTCGCACAGTGAATTGAAGAGTTGGAACAGACTGCTTCTCCTTCAGAGAAACGGATGTGAGTTTTTTGTGAATGCTTGTAAGTAGCTTGAGGCACTTTCAAAGCAAAGTGATTTTCTCTGAAAGGACAGCATTTAGAAAGTGAAGCAACACTCCATTCACTTCGCACAGTGAATTGAAGTGTTGGAATAGACTGCTTCTCTTTCAGAGAAACAGATATGAGTTTCTTGTGAATGCGTGTAAGTAGCATAAGGCAGTTTCAAAAGAGAGTGATTTTCTCTAAAAGGAGAGCATTTAGAAAGTGAAGCAACACTCCATTCACTTCGCAGAGTGAATTGAAGTTTTGGAACAGACAGCTTCTCTTTCATAGAAGCGCATTTGAGTTTCCTGTGAATGCTTGTAAGTTGCTTAAGGCACTTTCAAAGGAAAGTGATTTTCTCTGAAACTGCAGCATTTAAAATGTGAAGGAACACTCCAATCACTTTGAACAGTGAATTGAAGTGTTGGAACAGACTGCTTCTCTTTCAGAGAAACAGATGTGAGTTTTTTGTGAATGCTTGCAAGTAGCTAAAGGCACTTGCAAAGGAAAGTGATTTTCTCTGAAAGGACAGCATTTAGAAAGTGAAGCAACACTCCATTCACTTCGTACAGTGAATTGAAGTGTTGCATCAGACTGCTTCTCTTTCAGAGAAACGCATGTGAATTTCTGTTGAATGCTTGTAAGTAGCTTAAGGCACTTTCAAAGGAAAGTGATTTTCTCTGAAAGGACAGGATTTAGAAAGTGAAGAAACACTCCCTTCACTTCGCACAGTGAATTGAAGTGTTGGAACAGACTACTTCTCTTTCAGAGAAACAGATGTGAGTTTCTTGTGAATGCGTGTAAGTAGCTTAAGGCAGTTTCAAAAGAGAGTGATTTTCTCTAAAAGGAGAGCATTTAGAAAGTGAAGCAACACTCCATTCACTTCGCACAGTGAATTGAAGTGTTGGATCAGACTGCTTCTCTTTCAGAGAAACAGATGTGAATTTCTTGTGAATGCTTGTTAGTAGCTTAAGGCACTTTCAAAGCAAAGTGATTTTCTCTGAAAGGACAGCATTTGGAAAGTGAAGCAACACTCCATTCACTTCGCACAGTGAATTGAAGTGTTGGAACAGACTGCTTCTCTTTCAGCGAAAGGCATTTGAATTTCTGATGAATGATTGTAAGGAGCTTAAGGCACTTTCAAAAGAAAGTGATTTTCTCTGAAAGGACAGCTTTTGGAAAGAGAAGCAACACTCCATTCACTTCGCAGAGTGAATTGAAGTGTTGGAACAGACTGCTTCTCTTTCAGAAAAATGCATGTGAGTTTCTTGTGAATGTTTGTAAGTAGCTTAAGGCACTTTCAAAGGAAAGTGATTTTCTCTGAAAAGACAGCATTTAGAAAGTGAAGCAACACTCCATTCACTTCGAACAGTGAATTGAAGTGTTGGAACAGACTGCTTCTCTTTCAGAGAAACGCATGTGAGTTTTTTATGAATGCTTGTAAGTAGCTTAAGGCACTTTCTAAGGAAAGTGATTTTTTCTGAAAGGACAGCATTTAGAAAGGGAAGCAACACTCCATATACTTCGCACAGCGAATTGAAGTGTTGGAACAGACTGCTTCTCTTTCAGAGAAACGCATGTGAATTTCTGTTGAATGCTTGTAAGTAGCTTAAGGCACTTTCAAAGGAAAGTGATTTTCTCTGAAAGGACAGGATTTAGAAAGTGAAGAAACACTCCATTCACTTCGCACAGTGAATTGAAGAGTTGGAACAGACTGCTTCTCTTTCAGAGAAACTGATGTGAGTTTTTTGTGAATGCTTGTAAGTAGCTTAAGGCACTTTCAAAGCAAAGTGATTTTCTCTAAAAGGAGAGCATTTAGAAAGTGAAGCAACACTCCATTCACTTCGCACAGTGAATTGAAGTGTTGGAACAGACTGCTTCTCTTTCAGAGAAACGCATGTGAATTTCTGTTGAATGCTTGTAAGTAGCTTAAGGCAATTTCAAAGGAAAGTGATTTTCTCTGAAAGGAGAGGATGTAGAAAGTGAAGAAACACTCCATTCACTTCGCACAGAGAATTGAAGTATTGGAAAAGACAGCTTCTCTTTCATAGAAACGCATTTGAGTTTCCTGTGAATGCTTGTAAGTTGCTTAAGGCACTTTCAAAGGAAAGTTATTTTTCTCTGAAACTGCAGCATTTAAAATGTGAAGGAACACTCCAATCACTTCGAACAGTGAATTGAAGTGTTGGAACAGACTGCTTCTCTTTCAGAGAAACAGATCTGAGTTTTTTGTGAATGCTTGCAAGTAGCTAAAGGCACTTTCAAGGGAAAGTGATTTTCTCTGAAAGGACAGCATTTAGAAAGTGAAGCAACACTCCATTCACTTCGCACAGTGAATTGAAGTGTTGCACAGACTGCTTCTCTTTCAGAGAAACGCATGTGAATTTCTGTCGAATGCTTGTAAGTACCTTAAGGCACTTTCAAAGGAAAGTGATTTTCTCTGAAAGGACAGGATTTAGAAAGTGAAGAAACACTCCCTTCACTTCGCACAGTGAATTGAAGAGTTGGAACAGACTGCTTCTCCTTCAGAGAAACGGATGTGAGTTTTTTGTGAATGCTTGTAAGTAGCTTGAGGCACTTTCAAAGCAAAGTGATTTTCTCTGAAAGGACAGCATTTAGAAAGTGAAGCAACACTCCATTCACTTCGCAGAGTGAATTGAAGTGTTGGAACAGACAGCTTCTCTTTCATAGAAGCGCATTTGAGTTTCCTGTGAATGCTTGTAAGTTGCTTAAGGCACTTTCAAAGGAAAGTGATTTTCTCTGAAACTGCAGCATTTAAAATGTGAAGGAACACTCCAATCACTTTGAACAGGGAATTGAAGTGTTGGAACATACTGCTTCTCTTTCAGAGAAACAGATGTGAGTTTTTTGTGAATGCTTGCAAGTAGCTAAAGGCACTTGCAAAGGAAAGTGATTTTCTATGAAAGGACAGCATTTAGAAAGTGAAGCAACACTCCATTCACTTCGCACAGTGAATTGAAGTGTTGCAACAGACTGCTTCTCTTTCAGAGAAACGCATGTGAATTTCTGTTGAATGCTTGTAAGTAGCTTAAGGCACTTTCAAAGGAAAGTGATTTTCTCTGAAAGGACAGGATTTAGAAAGTGAAGAAACACTCCCTTCACTTCGCACAGTGAATTGAAGTGTTGGAACAGACTACTTCTCTTTCAGAGAAACAGATGTGAGTTTCTTGTGAATGCGTGTAAGTAGCTTAAGGCAGTTTCAAAAGAGAGTGATTTTCTCTAAAAGGAGAGCATTTAGAAAGTGAAGCAACACTCCATTCACTTCGCACAGTGAATTGAAGTGTTGGATCAGACTGCTTCTCTTTCAGAGAAACAGATGTGAATTTCTGTTGAATGCTTGTTAGTAGCTTGAGGCACTTTCAAAGCAAAGTGATTTTCTCTGAAAGGACAGCATTTGGAAAGTGAAGCAACACTCCATTCACTTCGCACAGTGAATTGAAGTGTTGGAACAGACTGCTTCTCTTTCAGCGAAAGGCATTTGAATTTCTGATGAATGATTGTAAGGAGCTTAAGGCACTTTCAAAAGAAAGTGATTTTCTCTGAAAGGACAGCTTTTGGAAAGAGAAGCAACACTCCATTCACTTCGCAGAGTGAATTGAAGTGTTGGAAGAGACTGCTTCTCTTTCAGAAAAATGCATGTGAGTTTCTTGTGAATGTTTGTAAGTAGCTTAAGGCACTTTCAAAGGAAAGTGATTTTCTCTGAAAAGACAGCATTTAGAAAGTGAAGCAACACTCCATTCACTTCGAACAGTGAATAGAAGTGTTGGAACAGACTGCTTCTCTTTCAGAGAAACGCATGTGAGTTTTTTATGAATGCTTGTAAGTAGCTTAAGGCACTTTCTAAGGAAAGTGATTTTTTCTGAAAGGACAGCATTTAGAAAGGGAAGCAACACTCCATATACTTCGCACAGCGAATTGAAGTGTTGGAACAGACTGCTTCTCTTTCAGAGAAACGCATGTGAATTTCTGTTGAATGCTTGTAAGTAGCTTAAGGCACTTTCAAAGGAAAGTGATTTTCTCTGAAAGGACAGGATTTAGAAAGTGAAGAAACACTCCATTCACTTCGCACAGTGAATTGAAGAGTTGGAACAGACTGCTTCTCTTTCAGAGAAACTGATGTGAGTTTTTTGTGAATGCTTGTAAGTAGCTTAAGGCACTTTCAAAGCAAAGTGATTTTCTCTAAAAGGAGAGCATTTAGAAAGTGAAGCAACACTCCATTCACTTCGCACAGTGAATTGAAGTGTTGGAACAGACTGCTTGTCTTTCATAGAAACGCATTTGAGTTTCCTATGAATGCTTGTAAGTAGCTCAAGGCACTTTCAAAGCAAAGTGATTTTCTCTGAAAAGACAGCATTTAGAAAGTGAAGCAACACTCCATTCACTTCGCACAGTGAATTGAAGTGTTGGAAAAGAAAGCTTCTCTTTCAGAGAAACAGATGTGAGTTTCTTGTGAATGCTTGTTAGTAGCTTAAGGCACTTTCAAAGCAAAGTGATTTTCTCTGAAAGGACAGCATTTAGAAAGTGAAGCAACACTCCATTCACTTCGCACAGTGAATTGAATTGTTGGAACAGACTTCTTCTCTTTCAGAGAAAGGTATTTGAATTTCTGTTGAATGCTTGTAAGTTGCTTAAGGCACTTTCAAAGGAAAGTGATTTTCTCTGAAACTGCAGTATTTAGAATGTGAAGGAACACTCCAATCTCTTCGAACAGTGAATTGAATTGTTGGATCACACTGCTTCTCTTTCAGAGAAAAAGATGTGAGTTTCTTATGAATGCTTGTAAGTACCTTAAGGCACTTTCAAAGGAACGTGATTTTCTCTGAAAGAACAGGATTTAGAAAGTGAAGCAACACTCCATTCACTTCGCACAGTGAATTGAAGTGTTGGAACAGAATGCTTCTCTTTCAGAGGAACGGATGTAAGTTTTTTGTGAATGCTTGTAAGTTGCTTAAGGCACTTTCATAGGAAAGTAATTTTCTCTGAAAGGACAGCATTTGGAAAGTGAAGCAACACTCCATTCACTTCGCACAGTGAATTGAAGTGTTGGAACAGACCACTTCTCTTTCCGAAAAATGCATGTGAGTTTCTTGTGAATGTTTGTAAGTAGCTTAAGGCACTTTCAAAGGAAAGTGATTTTCTCTGAAAGGACAGCATTTAGAAAGTGAAGCAACACTCCTTTCACTTCGAACAGTGAATTGAAGTGTTGGAATAGACTGCTTCTCTTTCAGAGAAACGCATGTGAGTTTTTTGTGAATGCTTGTAAGTAGCTTAAGGCACTTTCAAAGGAAAGTGATTTTCTCTGAAAGGACAGGATTTAGAAAGTGAAGAAACACTCCATTCACTTCGCACAGAGAATTGAATTGTTGGAAAAGACAGCTTCTCTTTCATAGAAACGCATTTGAGTTTCCTGTGAATGCTTGTAAGTAGCTTAAGGCAATTTCAAAGGAAAGTGATTTTCTCTGAACCTGCAGCATTTAGAATGTGAAGGACCACTCCAATCACTTCGCAGAGTGAATTGAAGTGTTGGATCAGACTGCTTCTCTTTCAGAGAAATAGATGTGAGTTTCTTATGAATGCTTGTAAGTAGCTTAAGGCCATTTCAAAGGAAAGTGATTTTCTCTGAAAGGACAGGATTTAGAAAGTGAAGAAACACTCCATTCACTTCGCACAGTGAATTGAAGTGTTGGAACAGAATGCTTGTCTTTCAGTGAAACGGATGTGAGTTTTTTGTGAATGCTTGTAAGTTGCTTAAGGCACTTTTATAGGAAAGTGATTTTCTCTGAAAGGACAGCATTTGGAAAGGGAAGCAACACTCCATTCACTTCGCACAGTGAATTGAAGTGTTGGAACCGACTACTTCTCTTTCAGAAAAATGCATGTGAGTTTCTTGTGAATGTTTGTAAGTAGCTTAAGGCAATTTCAAAGGAAAGTGATTTTCTCTGAAAGGACAGCATTTAGAAAGTGAAGCAACACTCCATTCACTTTGAACAGTGAATTGAAGTGTTGGAACAGACTGCTTCTCTTTCAGAGAAACGCATGTGAGTTTTTTGTGAATGCTTGTAAGTAGCTTAAGGCACTTTCAAAGGAAAGTGATTTTCTCTGAAAGGACAGCATTTAGAAAGTGAAGCAACACTCCATTCACTTCGCACAGTGAATTGAAGTGTTGGAACAGACTGCTTCTCTTTCAGAGAAACGCATGTGAATTTCTGTTGAATGCTTGTAAGTTGATTAAGTCACTTTCAAAGGAAAGTGATTTTTTCTGAAAGGAGAGCATTTAGAAAGTGAACCAACACTCCATTCACTTCGCACAGTGAATTGAAGTGTTGGAACAGACTGGTTCTCTTTCATAGGAACGCATTTGAGTTTCCTATGAATGCTTGTAAGTAGCTTAAGGCACTTTCAAAGGAAAGTGATTTTCTCTGAAAGGACAGCATTTAGAAAGTGAAGCAACACTCCATTCACTTCGAACAGTGAATTGAAGTGTTGGAACAGATTGCTTCTCTTACAGAGAAACTGATGTGAGTTTTTTGTGAATGCTTGAAAGTAGCTTAAGGCACTTTCAAAGGAAAGTGATTTTCTCTGAAAGGACAGCATTTGGAATGGGAAGTAACACTCCATTCACTTCGCACAGTGAATTGAAGTGTTGGAACAGAATGCTTCTCTTTCAGAGAAACAGATATGAGCTTCTTGTGAATGCTTTTAAATAGCTGAAGGTAGTTTAAAAGAAAGTGGTTTTCTCTAAAAGGAAAGCATTTAGAAAGTGAAGCAACACTCCATTCACTTCGCACAGTGAATTGAAGTGTTGGAACAGACTGCTTCTCTTTCCGAAAAATGCATGTGATTTTCTTGTGAATGTTTGTAAGTAGCTTAAGGCACTTTCAAAGGAAAGTGATTTTCTCTGAAAGGACAGCATTTAGAAAGTGAAGCAACACTCCTTTCACTTCGAACAGTGAATTGAAGTGTTGGAACAGATTGCTTCTCTTTCAGAGAAACGCATGTGAGTTTTTTGTGAATGCTTGTAAGTTGCTTAAGGCACTTTCATAGGAATGTGATTTTCTCTGAAAGGACAGCTTTTGAAAAGGGAAACAACACTCCATTCACTTCGCACAGTGAATTGAAGTGTTGGAACAGACTGCTTCTCTTTCAGAAAAATGCATGTCAGTTTCTTGTGAATGTTTGTAAGTAGCTTAAGGCACTTTCAAAGGAATGTGATTTTCTCTGAAAAGACAGCATTTAGAAAGTGAAGCAACACTCCATTCACTTCGAACAGTGAATTGAAGTGTTGGAACAGACTGCTTCTCTTTCAGAGAAACGCATGTGAGTTTTTGTGAATGCTTGTAAGTAGCTTAAGGCACTTTCTAAGGAAAGTGATTTTCTCTGAAAGGAAAGCATTTAGAAAGGGAAGCAACACTCCATATACTTCGCACAGCGAATTGAAGTGTTGGAACAGACTGCTTCTCTTTCAGAGAAACGCATGTGAATTTCTGTTGAATGCTTGTAAGCAGCTTAAGGCACTTTCAAAGGAAAGTGATTTTTCTCTGAAAGGACAGGATTTAGAAAGTGAAGAAACACTCCATTCACTTTGCACAGTGAATTGAAGAGTTGGAACAGACTGCTTCTCTTTCAGAGAAACTGATGTGAGTTTTTTGTGAATGCTTGTAAGTAGCTTAAGGCACTTTCAAAGCAAAGTGATTTTCTCTAAAATGAGAGCATTTAGAACGTGAAGCAACACTCCATTCACTTCGCACAGTGAATTGAAGTGTTGGAACAGACTGCTTCTCTTTCATAGAAACGCATTTGAGTTTCCTATGAATGCTTGTAAGTAGCTTAAGGCACTTTCAAAGCAACGTGATTTTCTCTGAAAGGACAGCATTTAGAAAGTGAAACAACACTACATTCACATCGCACAGTGAATTGAAGTGTTGGAAAAGAAATCTTCTCTTTCAGAGAAACAGATGTGAGTTTCTTGTGAATGCTTGTTAGTAGCTTAAGGCACTTTCAAAGCAAAGTGATTTTCTCTGAAACGACAGCATTTAGAAAGTGAAGCAACACTCCATTCACTTCGCACAGTGAATTGAAGTGTTGGAACAGACTGCTTCTCTTTCAGAGAAAGGCATTTGAATTTCTGTTGAATGCTTGTAAGTTGCTTAAGGCACTTTCAAAGGAAAGTGATTTCCTCTGAAAGGACAGGATTTAGAAAGTGAAGAAACACTCCATTCACATTGCACAGTGAATTGAAGTGTTGGGAAATACAGCTTCTCTTTCATAGAAACGCATTTGAGTTTCCTGTGAATGCTTGTAAGTAGCTGAAGGCACTTTCAAAGCAAAGTGATTTTCTCTGAAACTGCAGGATTTAGAATGTGAAGGAACACTCCAATCTCTTCGAACAGTGAATTGAATTGTTGGATCACACTGCTTCTCTTTCAGAGAAAAAGATGTGAGTTTCTTATGAATGCTTGTAAGTAGCTTAAGGCACTTTCAAAGGAAAGTGATTTTCTCTGAAAGGACAGGATTTAGAAAGTGAAGAAACACTCCATTCACTTCGCACAGAGAATTGAATTGTTGGAAAAGACAGCTTCTCTTTCATAGAAACGCATTTGAGTTTCCTGTGAATGCTTGTAAGTAGCTTAAGGCAATTTCAAAGGAAAGTGATTTTCTCTGAACCTGCAGCATTTAGAATGTGAAGGACCACTCCAATCACTTCGCAGAGTGAATTGAAGTGTTGGATCAGACTGCTTCTCTTTCAGAGAAATAGATGTGAGTTTCTTATGAATGCTTGTAAGTAGCTTAAGGCCATTTCAAAGGAAAGTGATTTTCTCTGAAAGGACAGGATTTAGAAAGTGAAGAAACACTCCATTCACTTCGCACAGTGAATTGAAGTGTTGGAACAGAATGCTTGACTTTCAGTGAAACGGATGTGAGTTTTTTGTGAATGCTTGTAAGTTGCTTAAGGCACTTTTATAGGAAAGTGATTTTCTCTGAAAGGACAGCATTTGGAAAGGGAAGCAACACTCCATTCACTTCGCACAGTGAATTGAAGTGTTGGAACCGACTACTTCTCTTTCAGAAAAATGCATGTGAGTTTCTTGTGAATGTTTGTAAGTAGCTTAAGGCACTTTCAAAGGAAAGTGATTTTCTCTGAAAGGACAGCATTTAGAAAGTGAAGCAACACTCTATTCACTTTGAACAGTGAATTGAAGTGTTGGAACAGACTGCTTCTCTTTCAGAGAAACGCATGTGAGTTTTTTGTGAATGCTTGTAAGTAGCTTAAGGCACTTTCAAAGGAAAGTGATTTTCTCTGAAAGGACAGCATTTAGAAAGTGAAGTAACACTCCATTCACTTCGCACAGTGAATTGAAGTGTTGGAACAGACTGCTTCTCTTTCAGAGAAACGCATGTGAATTTCTATTGAATGCTTGTAAGTTGATTAAGTCACTTTCAAAGGAAAGTGATTTTCTCTGAAAGGAGAGCATTTAGAAAGTGAACCAACACTCCATTCACTTCGCACAGTGAATTGAAGTGTTGGAACAGACTGCTTCTCTTTCATAGGAACGCATTTGAGTTTCCTATGAATGCTTGTAAGTAGCTTAAGGCACTTTCAAAGGAAAGTGATTTTCTCTGAAAGGACAGCATTTAGAAAGTGAAGCAACACTCCATTCACTTCGTACAGTGAATTGAAGTGTTGGAACAGATTGCTTCTCTTACAGAGAAACTGATGTGAGTTTTTTGTGAATGCTTGAAAGTAGCTTAAGGCACTTTCAAAGGAAAGTGATTTTCTCTGAAAGGACAGCATTTGGAATGGGAAGTAACACTCCATTCACTTCGCACAGTGAATTGAAGTGTTGGAACAGAATGCTTCTCTTTCAGAGAAACAGATATGAGCTTCTTGTGAATGCTTTTAAATAGCTGAAGGTAGTTTAAAAGAAAGTGGTTTTCTCTAAAAGGAAAGCATTTAGAAAGTGAAGCAACACTCCATTCACTTCGCACAGTGAATTGAAGTGTTGGAACAGACTGCTTCTCTTTCCGAAAAATGCATGTGATTTTCTTGTGAATGTTTGTAAGTAGCTTAAGGCACTTTCAAAGGAAAGTGATTTTCTCTGAAAGGACAGCATTTAGAAAGTGAAGCAACACTCCTTTCACTTCGAACAGTGAATTGAAGTGTTGGAACAGACTGCTTCTCTTTCAGAGAAACGCATGTGAGTTTTTTGTGAATGCTTGTAAGTTGCTTAAGGCACTTTCATAGGAATGTGATTTTCTCTGAAAGGACAGCTTTTGAAAAGGGAAACAACACTCCATTCACTTCGCACAGTGAATTGAAGTGTTGGAACAGACTGCTTCTCTTTCAGAAAAATGCATGTCAGTTTCTTGTGAATGTTTGTAAGTAGCTTAAGGCACTTTCAAAGGAATGTGATTTTCTCTGAAAAGACAGCATTTAGAAAGTGAAGCAACACTCCATTCACTTCGAACAGTGAATTGAAGTGTTGGAACAGACTGCTTCTCTTTCAGAGAAACGCATGTGAGTTTTTTGTGAATGCTTGTAAGTAGCTTAAGGCACTTTCTAAGGAAAGTGATTTTCTCTGAAAGGAAAGCATTTAGAAAGGGAAGCAACACTCCATATACTTCGCACAGCGAATTGAAGTGTTGGAACAGACTGCTTCTCTTTCAGAGAAACGCATGTGAATTTCTGTTGAATGCTTGTAAGCAGCTTAAGGCACTTTCAAAGGAAAGTGATTTTTCTCTGAAAGGACAGGATTTAGAAAGTGAAGAAACACTCCTTTCACTTTGCACAGTGAATTGAAGAGTTGGAACAGACTGCTTCTCTTTCAGAGAAACTGATGTGAGTTTTTTGTGAATGCTTGTAAGTAGCTTAAGGCACTTTCAAAGCAAAGTGATTTTCTCTAAAATGAGAGCATTTAGAACGTGAAGCAACACTCCATTCACTTCGCACAGTGAATTGAAGTGTTGGAACAGACTGCTTCTCTTTCATAGAAACGCATTTGAGTTTCCTATGAATGCTTGTAAGTAGCTTAAGGCACTTTCAAAGCAACGTGATTTTCTCTGAAAGGACAGCATTTAGAAAGTGAAACAACACTACATTCACATCGCACAGTGAATTGAAGTGTTGGAAAAGAAATCTTCTCTTTCAGAGAAACAGATGTGAGTTTCTTGTGAATGCTTGTTAGTAGCTTAAGGCACTTTCAAAGCAAAGTGATTTTCTCTGAAACGACAGCATTTAGAAAGTGAAGCAACACTCCATTCACTTCGCACAGTGAATTGAAGTGTTGGAACAGACTGCTTCTCTTTCAGAGAAAGGCATTTGAATTTCTGTTGAATGCTTGTAAGTTGCTTAAGGCACTTTCAAAGGAAAGTGATTTCCTCTGAAAGGACAGGATTTAGAAAGTGAAGAAACACTCCATTCACATTGCACAGTGAATTGAAGTGTTGGGAAATACAGCTTCTCTTTCATAGAAACGCATTTGAGTTTCCTGTGAATGCTTGTAAGTAGCTGAAGGCACTTTCAAAGCAAAGTGATTTTCTCTGAAACTGCAGGATTTAGAATGTGAAGGAACACTCCAATCTCTTCGAACAGTGAATTGAATTGTTGGATCACACTGCTTCTCTTTCAGAGAAAAAGATGTGAGTTTCTTATGAATGCTTGTAAGTAGCTTAAGGCACTTTCAAAGGAAAGTGATTTTCTCTGAAAGGACAGGATTTAGAAAGTGAAGCAACACTCCATTCACTTCGCACAGTGAATTGAAGTGTTGGAACAGAATGCTTCTCTTTCAGAGGAACGAATGTACGTTTTTTGTGAATGCTTGTAAGTTGCTTAAGGCACTTTCATAGGAAAGTGATTTTCTCTGAAAGGACAGCATTTGGAAAGGGAAGCAACACTCCATTCACTTCGCACAGTGAATTGAAGTATTGGAACAGACTGCTTCTCCTTCCGAAAAATCCATGTGAGTTTCTTGTGAATGTTTGTAAGTAGCTTAAGGCACTTTCAAAGGAAAGTGATTTTTCTCTGAAAGGACAGCATTTAGAAAGTGAAGCAACACTCCTTTCACTTCGAACAGTGAATTGAAGTGTTGGAATAGACTGCTTCTCTTTCAGAGAAACGCA
This sequence comes from Myodes glareolus, assembly GCF_982192425.1. NCBI lineage: Eukaryota > Metazoa > Chordata > Mammalia > Rodentia > Cricetidae > Myodes > Myodes glareolus. Next base: position 102,345,437 of record NC_142033.1, on the reverse strand, counting down.
TGTGAGTTTTTTGTGAATGCTTGTAAGTAGCTTAAGGCACTTTCAAAGGAAAGTGATTTTCTCTGAAAGGACAGGATTTAGAAAGTGAAGAAACACTCCATTCACTTCGCACAGAGAATTGAATTGTTGGAAAAGACAGCTTCTCTTTCATAGAAACGCATTTGAGTTTCCTGTGAATGCTTGTAAGTAGCTTAAGGCACTTTCAAAGGAAAGTGATTTTCTCTGAACCTGCAGCATTTAGAATGTGAAGGAACACTCCAATCACTTCACACAGTGAATTGAAGTGTTGGATCAGACAGCTTCTCTTTCAGAAAAACAGATGTGAGTTTCTTATGAATGCTTGTAAGTAGCTTAAGGCACTTTCAAAGGAAAGTGATTTTCTCTGAAAGGACAGGATTTAGAAAGTGAAGCAACACTCCATTCACTTCGCACAGTGAATTGAAGTGTTGGAAAAGAAAGCTTCTCTTTCAGAGAAACAGATGTGAGTTTCTTGTGAATGCTTGTTAGTAGCTTAAGGCACTTTCAAAGCAAAGTGATTTTCTCTGAAAGGACAGCATTTAGAAAGTGAAGCAACACTCCATTCACTTCGCACAGTGAATTGAATTGTTGGAACAGACTGCTTCTCTTTCAGAGAAAGGTATTTGAATTTCTGTTGAATGCTTGTAAGTTGCTTAAGGCACTTTCAAAGGAAAGTGATTTTCTCTGAAACTGCAGTATTTAGAATGTGAAGGAACACTCCAATCTCTTCGAACAGTGAATTGAATTGTTGGATCACACTGCTTCTCTTTCAGAGAAAAAGATGTGAGTTTCTTATGAATGCTTGTAAGTACCTTAAGGCACTTTCAAAGGAACGTGATTTTCTCTGAAAGAACAGGATTTAGAAAGTGAAGCAACACTCCATTCACTTCGCACAGTGAATTGAAGTGTTGGAACAGAATGCTTCTCTTTCAGAGGAACGGATGTAAGTTTTTTGTGAATGCTTGTAAGTTGCTTAAGGCACTTTCATAGGAAAGTAATTTTCTCTGAAAGGACAGCATTTGGAAAGGGAAGCAACACTCCATTCACTTCGCACAGTGAATTGAAGTGTTGGAACAGACCGCTTCTCTTTCCGAAAAATGCATGTGAGTTTCTTGTGAATGTTTGTAAGTAGCTTAAGGCACTTTCAAAGGAAAGTGATTTTCTCTGAAAGGACAGCATTTAGAAAGTGAAGCAACACTCCTTTCACTTCGAACAGTGAATTGAAGTGTTGGAATAGACTGCTTCTCTTTCAGAGAAACGCATGTGAGTTTTTTGTGAATGCTTGTAAGTAGCTTAAGGCACTTTCAAAGGAAAGTGATTTTCTCTGAAAGGACAGGATTTAGAAAGTGAAGAAACACTCCATTCACTTCGCACAGAGAATTGAATTGTTGGAAAAGACAGCTTCTCTTTCATAGAAACGCATTTGAGTTTCCTGTGAATGCTTGTAAGTAGCTTAAGGCAATTTCAAAGGAAAGTGATTTTCTCTGAACCTGCAGCATTTAGAATGTGAAGGAACACTCCAATCACTTCGCAGAGTGAATTGAAGTGTTGGATTAGACTGCTTCTCTTTCAGAGAAACAGATGTGAGTTTCTTATGAATGCTTGTAAGTAGCTTAAGGCCATTTCAAAGGAAAGTGATTTTCTCTGAAAGGACAGGATTTAGAAAGTGAAGAAACACTCCATTCACTTCGCACAGTGAATTGAAGTGTTGGAACAGAATGCTTGTCTTTCAGTGAAACGGATGTGAGTTTTTTGTGAATGCTTGTAAGTTGCTTAAGGCACTTTTATAGGAAAGTGATTTTCTCTGAAAGGACAGCATTTGGAAAGGGAAGCAACACTCCATTCACTTCGCACAGTGAATTGAAGTGTTGGAACCGACTACTTCTCTTTCAGAAAAATGCATGTGAGTTTCTTGTGAATGTTTGTAAGTAGCTTAAGGCACTTTCAAAGGAAAGTGATTTTCTCTGAAAGGACAGCATTTAGAAAGTGAAGCAACACTCCATTCACTTTGAACAGTGAATTGAAGTGTTGGAACAGACTGCTTCTCTTTCAGAGAAACGCATGTGAGTTTTTTGTGAATGCTTGTAAGTAGCTTAAGGCACTTTCAAAGGAAAGTGATTTTCTCTGAAAGGACAGCATTTAGAAAGTGAAGCAACACTCCATTCACTTCGCACAGTGAATTGAAGTGTTGGAACAGACTGCTTCTCTTTCAGAGAAACGCATGTGAATTTCTGTTGAATGCTTGTAAGTTGATTAAGTCACTTTCAAAGGAAAGTGATTTTCTCTGAAAGGAGAGCATTTAGAAAGTGAACCAACACACCATTCACTTCGCACAGTGAATTGAAGTGTTGGAACAGACTGCTTCTCTTTCATAGAAACGCATTTGAGTTTCCTATGAATGCTTGTAAGTAGCTTAAGGCACTTTCAAAGGAAAGTGATTTTCTCTGAAAGGACAGCATTTAGAAAGTGAAGCAACACTCCATTCACTTCGTACAGTGAATTGAAGTGTTGGAACAGATTGCTTCTCTTACAGAGAAACTGATGTGAGTTTTTTGTGAATGCTTGAAAGTAGCTTAAGGCACTTTCATAGAAAAGTGATTTTCTCTGAAAGGACAGCATTTGGAAAGGGAAGTAACACTCCACTTCGCACAGTGAATTGAAGTGTTGGAACAGAATGCTTCTCTTTCAGAGAAACAGATATGAGCTTCTTGTGAATGCTTTTAAATAGCTGAAGGTAGTTTAAAAGAGAGTGGTTTTCTCTAAAAGGAAAGCATTTAGAAAGTGAAGCAACACTCCATTCACTTCGCACAGTGAATTGAAGTGTTGGAACAGACTGCTTCTCTTTCCGAAAAATGCATGTGATTTTCTTGTGAATGTTTGTAAGTAGCTTAAGGCACTTTCAAAGGAAAGTGATTTTCTCTGAAAGGACAGCATTTAGAAAGTGAAGCATCACTCCTTTCACTTCGAACAGTGAATTGAAGTGTTGGAACAGACTGCTTCTCTTTCAGAGAAACGCATGTGAGTTTTTTGTGAATGCTTGTAAGTTGCTTAAGGCACTTTCATAGGAATGTGATTTTCTCTGAAAGGACAGCTTTTGAAAAGGGAAACAACACTCCATTCACTTCGCACAGTGAATTGAAGTGTTGGAACAGACTGCTTCTCTTTCAGAAAAATGCATGTCAGTTTCTTGTGAATGTTTGTAAGTAGCTTAAGGCACTTTCAAAGGAATGTGATTTTCTCTGAAAAGACAGCATTTAGAAAGTGAAGCAACACTCCATTCACTTCGAACAGTGAATTGAAGTGTTGGAACAGACTGCTTCTCTTTCAGAGAAACGCATGTGAGTTTTTTGTGAATGCTTGTAAGTAGCTTAAGGCACTTTCTAAGGAAAGTGATTTTCTCTGAAAGGAAAGCATTTAGAAAGGGAAGCAACACTCCATATACTTCGCACAGCGAATTGAAGTGTTGGAACAGACTGCTTCTCTTTCAGAGAAACGCATGTGAATTTCTGTTGAATGCTTGTAAGCAGCTTAAGGCACTTTCAAAGGAAAGTGATTTTTCTCTGAAAGGACAAGATTTAGAAAGTGAAGAAACACTCCATTCACTTTGCACAGTGAATTGAAGAGTTGGAACAGACTGCTTCTCTTTCAGAGAAACTGATGTGAGTTTTTTGTGAATGCTTGTAAGTAGCTTAAGGCACTTTCAAAGCAAAGTGATTTTCTCTAAAATGAGAGCATTTAGAACGTGAAGCAACACTCCATTCACTTCGCACAGTGAATTGAAGTGTTGGAACAGACTGCTTCTCTTTCATAGAAACGCATTTGAGTTTCCTATGAATGCTTGTAAGTAGCTTAAGGCACTTTCAAAGCAACGTGATTTTCTCTGAAAGGACAGCATTTAGAAAGTGAAACAACACTACATTCACATCGCACAGTGAATTGAAGTGTTGGAACAGACTGCTTCTCTTTCAGAGAAAGGCATTTGAATTTCTGTTGAATGCTTGTAAGTTGCTTAAGGCACTTTCAAAGGAAAGTGATTTCCTCTGAAAGGACAGGATTTAGAAAGTGAAGAAACACTCCATTCACATTGCACAGTGAATTGAAGTGTTGGGAAATACAGCTTCTCTTTCATAGAAACGCATTTGAGTTTCCTGTGAATGCTTGTAAGTAGCTGAAGGCACTTTCAAAGCAAAGTGATTTTCTCTGAAACTGCAGGATTTAGAATGTGAAGGAACACTCCAATCTCTTCGAACAGTGAATTGAATTGTTGGATCACACTGCTTCTCTTTCAGAGAAAAAGATGTGAGTTTCTTATGAATGCTTGTAAGTAGCTTAAGGCACTTTCAAAGGAAAGTGATTTTCTCTGAAAGGACAGCATTTAGAAAGTGAAGCAACACTCCATTCACTTCGCACAGTGAATTGAAGTGTTGGAACAGAATGCTTCTCTTTCAGAGGAACGAATGTACGTTTTTTGTGAATGCTTGTAAGTTGCTTAAGGCACTTTCATAGGAAAGTGATTTTCTCTGAAAGGACAGCATTTGGAAAGGGAAGCAACACTCCATTCACTTCGCACAGTGAATTGAAGTGTTGGAACAGACTGCTTCTCCTTCCGAAAAATCCATGTGAGTTTCTTGTGAATGTTTGTAAGTAGCTTAAGGCACTTTCAAAGGAAAGTGATTTTTCTCTGAAAGGACAGCATTTAGAAAGTGAAGCAAAACTCCTTTCACTTCGAACAGTGAATTGAAGTGTTGGAATAGACTGCTTCTCTTTCAGAGAAACGCATGTGAGTTTTTTGTGAATGCTTGTAAGTAGCTTAAGGCACTTTCAAAGGAAAGTGATTTTCTCTGAAAGGACAGGATTTAGAAAGTGAAGAAACACTCCATTCACTTCGCACAGAGAATTGAATTGTTGGAAAAGACAGCTTCTCTTTCATAGAAACGCATTTGAGTTTCCTGTGAATGCTTGTAAGTAGCTTAAGGCACTTTCAAAGGAAAGTGATTTTCTCTGAACCTGCAGCATTTAGAATGTGAAGGAACACTCCAATCACTTCACACAGTGAATTGAAGTGTTGGATCAGACAGCTTCTCTTTCAGAAAAACAGATGTGAGTTTCTTATGAATGCTTGTAAGTAGCTTAAGGCACTTTCAAAGGAAAGTGATTTTCTCTGAAAGGACAGGATTTAGAAAGTGAAGAAACACTCCATTCACTTCGCACAGTGAATTGAAGTGTTGGAAAAGAATGCTTGTCTTTCAGAGAAACGGATGTGAGTTTTTTGTGAATGCTTGTAAGTTGCTTTAGGCACTTTTATAGGAAAGTGATTTTCTCTGAAAGGACAGCATTTGGAAAGGGAAGCAACACTCCATTCACTTCGCACAGTGAATTGAAGTGTTGGAACAGACTACTTCTCTTTCAGAAAAATGCATGTGAGTTTCTTGTGAATGTTTGTAAGTAGCTTAAGGCACTTTCAAAGGAAAGTGATTTTCTCTGAAAGGACAGCATTTAGAAAGTGAAGCAACACTCCATTCACTTCGAACAGTGAATTGAAGTGTTGGAAAAGACTGCTTCTCTTTCAGAGAAACACATGTGAGTTTTTTGTGAATGCTTGTAAGTAGCTTAAGGCACTTTCAAAGGAAAGTGATTTTCTCTGAAATGACAGCGTTTAGAAAGTGAAGCAACACTCCATTCACTTCGCACAGTGAATTGAAGTGTTGGAACAGACTGCTTCTCTTTGAGAGAAACGCATGTGAATTTCTGTTGAATGCTTGTAAGTACCTTAAGTCACTTTCAAAGGAAAGTGATTTTCTCTGAAAGGAGAGCATTTAGAAAGTGAACCAACACTCCATTCACTTCGCACAGTGAATTGAAGTGTTGGAACAGACTGCTTCTCTTTCATAGAAACGCATTTGAGTTTCCTATGAATGCTTTTAAGTAGCTTAAGGCACTTTCAAAGCAAAGTGATTTTCTCTGAAACGACAGGATTTAGAAAGTGAAGCAACACTCCATTCACTTCGCACAGTGAATTGAAGTGTTGGAACAGACTGCTTCTCTTTCAGAGAAACGCATTTGAGTTTCCTATGAATGCTTTTAAGTAGCTTAAGGCACTTTCAAAGGAAAGTGATTTTCTCTAAAAGGACAGCTTTTAGAAAGTGAAGCAACACTCCATTCACTTCGCACAGTGAATTGAACTGTTGGAAAAGAAAGCTTCTCTTTCAGAGAAACAGATGTGAGTTTCTTGTGAATGCTTGTTAGTAGCTTAAGACACTTTCAAAGCAAAGTGATTTTCTCTGAAAGGACAGCATTTAGAAAGTGAAGCAACACTCCATTCACTTCGCACAGTGAATTGAAGTGTTGGAACAGACTGCTTCTCTTTCCGAAAAATGCATGTGATTTTCTTGTGAATGTTTGTAAGTAGCTTAAGGCACTTTCAAAGGAAAGTGATTTTCTCTGAAAGGACAGGATTTAGAAAGTGAAGCAACACTCCATTCACTTCGCACAGTGAATTGAAGAGTTGGAACAGACTGCTTCACTTTCAGAGAAACTGATGTGAGGTTTTTGTGAATGCTTGTAAGTAGCTTAAGGCACTTTCAAAGTAAAGTGATTTTCTCTGAAAGGACAGCATTTAGAAAGTGAAGCAACACTCCATTCACTTCGCACAGTGAATTGAAGTGTTGTAACAGACTGCTTCTCTTTCAGAGAAACAGATATGAGTTTCTTGTGAATGCGTGTAAGTAGCTTAAGGCAGTTTCAAAAGAGAGTGATTTTCTCTAAAAGGAAAGCATTTAGAAAGTGAAGCAACACTCCATTCACTTCGCACAGTGAATTGAAGTATTGGAACAGACTGCTTCTCTTTCAGAAAACGCATTTGAGTTTCCTATGAATACTTGTAAGTAGCTTTAGGCACTTTCAAAGCAAAGTGATTTTCTCTGAAAGGACAGCATTTAGAAAGTGAAGCAACACTCCATTCACTTCGCACAGTGAATTGAAGTGTTGGAACAGACTGCTTCTCTTTCATAGAAACGCATTTGAGTTTCCTATGAATGCTTGTAAGTTGCTTAAGGCACTTTCAAAGCAAAGTGATTTTCTCTGAAAGGACAGGATTTAGAAAGTGAAGAAACACTCCATTCACTTTGCACAGTGAATTGAAGTGTTGGGAAAGACAGCTTCTCTTTCAGAGAAACGCATTTGAGTTTCCTGTGAATGCTTGTAAGTAGCTGAAGGCACTTTCAAATGAAAGTGATTTTCTCTGAAACTGCAGCATTTAGAATGTGAAAGAACACTCCAATCTCTTCGCACAGTGAATTGAATTGTTGGATCACACTGCTTCTCTTTCAGAGAAAAAGATGTGAGTTTCTTATGAATGCTTGTAAGTAGCTTAAGGCACTTTCAAAGGAAAGTGATTTTCTCTGAAAGGACAGGATTTAGAAAGTGAAGCAACACTCCATTCACTTCGCACAGTGAATTGAAGTGTTGGAACAGAATGCTTCTCTTTCAGAGGAACGGATGTAAGTTTTTTGTGAATGCTTGTCAGTTGCTTAAGGCAATTTCATAGGAAAGTGATTTTCTCTGAAAGGACAGCATTTGGAAAGGGAAGCAACACTCCATTCACTTCGCACAGTGAATTGAAGTGTTGGAACAGACTGCTTCTCTTTGCGAAAAATGCATGTGAGTTTCTTGTGAATGTTTGTAAGTAGCTTAAGGCACTTTCAAAGGAAAGTGATTTTCTCTGAAAGGACAGCATTTAGAAAGTGAAGCAACACTCCTTTCACTTCGAACAGTGAATTGAAGTGTTGGAATAGACTGCTTCTCTTTCAGAGAAACGCATGTGAGTTTTTTGTGAATGCTTGTAAGTAGCTTAAGGCACTTTCAAAGGAAAGTGATTTTCTCTGAAAGGACAGGATTTAGAAAGTGAAGAAACACTCCATTCACTTCGCACAGAGAATTGAAGTGTTGGAAAAGACAGCTTCTCTTTCATAGAAACGCATTTGAGTTTCCTGTGAATGCTTGTAAGTAGCTTAAGGCACTTTCAAAGGAAAGTGATTTTCTCTGAACCTGCAGCATTTAGAATGTGAAGGAACACTCCAATCACTTCACACAGTGAATTGAAGTGTTGGATCAGACTGCTTCACTTTCAGAGAAACAGATGTGAGTTTCTTATGAATGCTTGTAAGTAGCTTAAGGCACTTTCAAAGGAAAGTGATATTCTCTGAAAGGACAGGATTTAGAAAGTGAAGAAACACTCCATTCACTTCGCACAGTGAATTGAAGTGTTGGAACAGACTGCTTCTCTTTCAGAGAAAGGTATTTGAATTTCTGTTGAATGCTTGTAAGTTTCTTAAGGCACTTTCAAAGGAAAGGGATTTTGTCTGAAAGGACAGGATTTAGAAAGTGAAGAAACACTCCATTCACTTTGCACAGTGAATTGAAGTGTTGGGAAAGACAGCTTCTCTTTCATAGAAACGCATTTGAGTTTCCTGTGAATACTTGTAAGTAGATGAAGGCACTTTCAAAGGAAAGTGATTTTCTCTGAAACTGCAGCATTTAGAATGTGAAGGAACACTCCAATCTCTTCGAACAGTGAATTGAATTGTTCGAACACACTGCTTCTCTTTCAGAGAAAAAGATGTGAGTTTCTTATGAATGCTTGTAAGTAGCTTAAGGCACTTTCAAAGGAAAGTGATTTTCTCTGAAAGGACAGGATTTAGAAAGTGAGACAACACTCCATTCACTTCGCACAGTGAATTGAAGTGTTGGAACAGAATGCTTCTCTTTCAGAGGAACGGATGTAAGTTTTTTGTGAATGCTTGTAAGTTGCTTAAGGCACTTTCATAGGAAAGTGATTTTCTCTGAAAGGACAGCATTTGGAAAGGGAAGCAACACTCCATTCACTTCGCACAGTGAATTGAAGTGTTGGAACAGACTGCTTCTCTTTCCGAAAAATGCATGTGAGTTTCTTGTGAATGTTTGTAAGTAGCTTAAGGCACTTTCAAAGGAAAGTGATTTTCTCTGAAAGGACAGCATTTAGAAAGTGAAGCAACACTCCTTTCACTTCGAACAGTGAATTGAAGTGTTGGAATAGACTGCTTCTCTTTCAGAGAAACGCATGTGAGTTTTTTGTGAATGCTTGTAAGTAGCTTAAGGCACTTTCAAAGGAAAGTGATTTTCTCTGAAAGGACAGGATTTAGAAAGTGATGAAACACTCCATTCACTTCGCACAGAGAATTAAATTGTTGGAAAAGACAGCTTCTCTTTCATAGAAACGCATTTGAGTTTCCTGTGAATGCTTGTAAGTAGCTTAAGGCACTTTCAAAGGAAAGTGATTTTCTCTGAACCTGCAGCATTTAGAATGTGAAGGAACACTCCAATCACTTCGAACAGTGAATTGAAGTGTTGGATCAGACTGCTTCTCTTTCAGAGAAACAGATGTGAGTTTCTTATGAATGCTTGTAAGTAGCTTAAGGCACTTTCAAAGGAAAGTGATTTTCTCTGAAAGGACAGGATTTAGAAAGTGAAGAAACACTCCATTCACTTCGCACAGTGAATTGAAGTGTTGGAACAGAATGCTTGTCTTTCAGAGAAACGGATGTGAGTTTTTTGTGAATGCTTGTAAGTTGCTTAAGGCACTTTTATAGGTAAGTGATTTTCTCTGAAAGGACAGCATTTGGAAAGGGAAGCAACACTCCATTCACTTCGCACAGTGAATTGAAGTGTTGGAACAGACTGCTTCTCTTTCAGAGAAACGCATGTGAATTTCTGTTGAATGCTTGTAAGTAGATTAAGACACTTTCAAAGGAAAGTGATTTTCTCTGAAAGGAGAGCATTTAGAATGTGAACTAACACTCCATTCACTTCGCACAGTGAATTGAAGTGTTGGAACAGACTGCTTCTCTTTCATAGAAACGCATTTGAGTTTCCTTTGAATGCTTGTAAGTACCTTAAGGCCCTTTCAAAGCAAAGTGATTTTCTCTGAAAGGACAGCATTTAGAAAGTGAAGCAACACTCCATTCACTTCGCACAATGAATTGAAGTGTTGGAAAAGACAGCTTCTCTTTCAGAGAAACAGATGTGGGTTTCTTGTGAATGCTTGTAAGTAGCTTGAGGCACTTTCAAAGTAAAGTGATTTTCTCTGAAAGGACAGCATTTAGAAAGTGAAGCAACACTCCATTCACTTCGAAAAGTGAATTGAAGTGTTGGAACAGAATGCTTCTCTTTCAGAGAAACAGATATGAGTTTCTTGTGAATGCTTTTAAATAGCTGAAGGTAGTTTAAAAGAGAGTGGTTTTCTCTAAAAGGAAAGCATTTAGAAAGTGAAGCAACACTCCATTCACTTCGCACAGTGAATTGAAGTGTTGGAACAGACTGCTTCTCTTTCAGAGAAAGGTATTTGAATTTCTGTTGAATGCTTGTAAGTTTCTTAAGGCACTTTCAAAGGAAATGGATTTTGTCTGAAAGGACAGGATTTAGAAAGTGAAGAAACACTCCATTCACTTTGCACAGTGAATTGAAGTGTTGGGAAAGACAGCTTCTCTTTCATAGAAACGCATTTGAGTTTCCTGTGAATACTTGTAAGTAGATGAAGGCACTTTCAAAGGAAAGTGATTTTCTCTGAAACTGCAGCATTTAGAATGTGAAGGAACACTCCAATCTCTTCGAACAGTGAATTGAATTGTTCGAACACACTGCTTCTCTTTCAGAGAAAAAGATGTGAGTTTCTTATGAATGCTTGTAAGTAGCTTAAGGCACTTTCAAAGGAAAGTGATTTTCTCTGAAAGGACAGGATTTAGAAAGTGAGACAACACTCCATTCACTTCGCACAGTGAATTGAAGTGTTGGAACAGAATGCTTCTCTTTCAGAGGAACGGATGTAAGTTTTTTGTGAATGCTTGTAAGTTGCTTAAGGCACTTTCATAGGAAAGTGATTTTCTCTGAAAGGACAGCATTTGGAAAGGGAAGCAACACTCCATTCACTTCGCACAGTGAATTGAAGTGTTGGAACAGACTGCTTCTCTTTCCGAAAAATGCATGTGAGTTTCTTGTGAATGTTTGTAAGTAGCTTAAGGCACTTTCAAAGGAAAGTGATTTTCTCTGAAAGGACAGCATTTAGAAAGTGAAGCAACACTCCTTTCACTTCGAACAGTGAATTGAAGTGTTGGAATAGACTGCTTCTCTTTCAGAGAAACGCATGTGAGTTTTTTGTGAATGCTTGTAAGTAGCTTAAGGCACTTTCAAAGGAAAGTGATTTTCTCTGAAAGGACAGGATTTAGAAAGTGATGAAACACTCCATTCACTTCGCACAGAGAATTAAATTGTTGGAAAAGACAGCTTCTCTTTCATAGAAACGCATTTGAGTTTCCTGTGAATGCTTGTAAGTAGCTTAAGGCACTTTCAAAGGAAAGTGATTTTCTCTGAACCTGCAGCATTTAGAATGTGAAGGAACACTCCAATCACTTCGAACAGTGAATTGAAGTGTTGGATCAGACTGCTTCTCTTTCAGAGAAACAGATGTGAGTTTCTTATGAATGCTTGTAAGTAGCTTAAGGCACTTTCAAAGGAAAGTGATTTTCTCTGAAAGGACAGGATTTAGAAAGTGAAGAAACACTCCATTCACTTCGCACAGTGAATTGAAGTGTTGGAACAGAATGCTTGTCTTTCAGAGAAACGGATGTGAGTTTTTTGTGAATGCTTGTAAGTTGCTTAAGGCACTTTTATAGGTAAGTGATTTTCTCTGAAAGGACAGCATTTGGAAAGGGAAGCAACACTCCATTCACTTCGCACAGTGAATTGAAGTGTTGGAACAGACTGCTTCTCTTTCAGAGAAACGCATTTGAGTTTCCTATGAATACTTGTAAGTAGCTTAAGGCACTTTCAAAGCAAAGTGATTTTCTCTGAAAGGACAGCATTTAGAAAGTGAAGCAACACTCCATTCACTTCGCACAGTGAATTAAAGTGTTGGAACAGACTGCTTCTCTTTCATAGAAACGCATTTGAGTTTCCTTTGAATGCTTGTAAGTACCTTAAGGCCCTTTCAAAGCAAAGTGATTTTCTCTGAAAGGACAGCATTTAGAAAGTGAAGCAACACTCCATTCACTTCGCACAATGAATTGAAGTGTTGGAAAAGACAGCTTCTCTTTCAGAGAAACAGATGTGGGTTTCTTGTGAATGCTTGTAAGTAGCTTGAGGCACTTTCAAAGTAAAGTGATTTTCTCTGAAAGGACAGCATTTAGAAAGTGAAGCAACACTCCATTCACTTCGAAAAGTGAATTGAAGTGTTGGAACAGAATGCTTCTCTTTCAGAGAAACAGATATGAGTTTCTTGTGAATGCTTTTAAATAGCTGAAGGTAGTTTAAAAGAGAGTGGTTTTCTCTAAAAGGAAAGCATTTAGAAAGTGAAGCAACACTCCATTCACTTCGCACAGTGAATTAAAGTGTTGGAACAGACTGCTTTTCTTTCCGAAAAATGCATGTGATTTTCTTGTGAATGTTTGTAAGTAGCTTAAGGCACTTTCAAAGGAAAGTGATTTTCTCTGAAAGGACAGGATTTAGAAAGTGAAGCAACACTCCATTCACTTCGCACAGTGAATTGAAGAGTTGGAACAGACTGCTTCACTTTCAGAGAAACTGATGTGAGTTTTTTGTGAATGCTTGTAAGTAGCTTAAGGCACTTTCAAAGTAAAGTGATTTTCTCTGAAAGGACAGCATTTAGAAAGTGAAGCAACACTCCATTCACTTCGCACAGTGAATTGAAGTGTTGTAACAGACTGCTTCTCTTTCAGAGAAACAGATATGAGTTTCTTGTGAATGCGTGTAAGTAGCTTAAGGCAGTTTCAAAAGAGAGTGATTTTCTCTAAAAGGAAAGCATTTAGAAAGTGAAGCAACACTCCATTCACTTCGCACAGTGAATTGAAGTATTGGAACAGACTGCTTCTCTTTCAGAGAAACGCATTTGAGTTTCCTATGAATACTTGTAAGTAGCTTAAGGCACTTTCAAAGCAAAGTGATTTTCTCTGAAAGGACAGCATTTAGAAAGTGAAGCAACACTCCATTCACTTCGCACAGTGAATTAAAGTGTTGGAACAGACTGCTTCTCTTTCATAGAAACGCATTTGAGTTTCCTATGAATGCTTGTAAGTAGCTTAAGGCACTTTCAAAGCAAAGTGATTTTCTCTGAAAGGACAGGATTTAGAAAGTGAAGAAACACTCCATTCACTTTGCACAGTGAATTGAAGTGTTGGGAAAGACAGCTTCTCTTTCATAGAAACGCATTTGAGTTTCCTGTGAATGCTTGTAAGTAGCTGAAGGCACTTTCAAATGAAAGTGATTTTCTCTGAAACTGCAGCATTTAGAATGTGAAAGAACACTCCAATCTCTTCGAACAGTGAATTGAATTGTTGGATCACACTGCTTCTCTTTCAGAGAAAAAGATGTGAGTTTCTTATGAATGCTTGTAAGTAGCTTAAGGCACTTTCAAAGGAAAGTGATTTTCTCTGAAAGGACAGGATTTAGAAAGTGAAGAAACACTCCATTCACTTCGCACAGTGAATTGAAGTGTTGGAACAGAATGCTTCTCTTTCAGAGGAACGGATGTAAGTTTTTTGTGAGTGCTTGTCAGTTGCTTAAGGCAATTTCATAGGAAAGTGATTTTCTCTGAAAGGACAGCATTTGGAAAGGGAAGCAACACTCCATTCACTTCGCACAGTGAATTGAAGTGTTGGAACAGACTGCTTCTCTTTGCGAAAAATGCATGTGAGTTTCTTGTGAATGTTTGTAAGTAGCTTAAGGCACTTTCAAAGGAAAGTGATTTTCTCTGAAAGGACAGCATTTAGAAAGTGAAGCAACACTCCTTTCACTTCGAACAGTGAATTGAAGTGTTGGAATAGACTGCTTCTCTTTCAGAGAAACGCATGTGAGTTTTTTGTGAATGCTTGTAAGTAGCTTAAGGCACTTTCAAAGGAAAGTGATTTTCTCTGAAAGGACAGGATTTAGAAAGTGAAGAAACACTCCATTCACTTCGCACAGAGAATTGAAGTGTTGGAAAAGACAGCTTCTCTTTCATAGAAACGCATTTGAGTTTCCTGTGAATGCTTGTAAGTAGCTTAAGGCACTTTCAAAGGAAAGTGATTTTCTCTGAACCTGCAGCATTTAGAATGTGAAGGAACACTCCAATCACTTCACACAGTGAATTGAAGTGTTGGATCAGACTGCTTCACTTTCAGAGAAACAGATGTGAGTTTCTTATGAATGCTTGTAAGTAGCTTAAGGCACTTTCAAAGGAAAGTGATATTCTCTGAAAGGACAGGATTTAGAAAGGGAAGAAACACTCCATTCACTTCGCACAGTGAATTGAAGTGTTGGAACAGAATGCTTGTCTTTCAGAGAAACGGATGTGAGTTTTTTGTGAATGCTTGTAAGTTGCTTAGGGCACTTTTATAGGAAAGTGATTTTCTCTGAAAGGACAGCATTTGGAAAGGGAAGCAACACTCCATTCACTTCGCACAGTGAATTGAAGTGTTGGAACAGAATACTTCTCTTTCACAAAAATGCATGTGAGTTTCTTGCGAATGCTTGTAAGTAGCTTAAGGCACTTTCAAAGGAAAGTGATTTTCTCTGAAAGGACAGCATTTAGAAAGTGAACCAACACTCCATTCACTTCGCACAGTGAATTGAAGTGTTGGAACAGACTGCTTCTCTTTCATAGAAACGCATTTGAGTTTCCTATGAATGCTTGTAAGTAGCTTAAGGCACTTTCAAAGCAAAGTGATTTTCTGTGAAAGGACAGCATTTAGAAAGTGAAGCAACACTCCATTCACTTCGCACAGTGAATTGAAGTGTTGGAACAGACTGCTTCTCTTTCAGAGAAACGCATGTGAATTTCTGTTGAATGCTTGTAAGTAGCTTAAGGCACTTTCAAAGGAAAGTGATTTTCTCTGAAAAGACAGGATTTAGAATGTGAAGAAACACTCCATTAACTTCGCACAGTGAATTGAAGTGTTGGAAAAGACAGCTTCTCTTTCAGAGAAACAGATGTGAGTTTCTTGTGAATGCTTGTAAGTAGCTTAAGGCACTTTCAACGGAAAGTGATTTTCTCTGAAAGGACAGCATTTAGAAAGTGAAGCAACACTCCATTCACTTCGGACAGTGAATTGAAGTGTTGGAACAGAATGCTTCTCTTTCAGAGAAACGGATGTGAGTTTTTTGTGAATGCTTGTAAGTAGCTTAAGGCACTTTCATAGGAAAGTGATTTTCTCTGAAAGGACAGCATTTGGAAAGGGAAGCAACACTCCATTCACTTCGCAGAGTGAATTGAAGTGTTGGAACAGACTGCTTCTCTTTCAGAGAAACGCAATTCAATTTCTGTTGAATGCTTGTAAGTAGCTTAAGGCACTTTCAAAGGAAAGTGATTTTCTCTGAAAGGACAGGATTTAGAAAGTGAAGAAACACTCCATTCACTTCGCACAGTGAATTGAAGAGTTGGAACCGACTGCTTCACTTTCAGAGAAACTGATGTGAGTTTTTTGTGAATGCTTGTAAGTAGCTTAAGGCACTTTCAAAGTAAAGTGATTTTCTCTGAAAGGACAGCATTTAGAAAGTGAAGCAAGATTCCATTCACTTCGAACAGTGAATTGAAGTGTTGGAACAGACTACTTCTCTTTCAGAGAAACAGATGTGAGTTTCTTGTGAATGCGTGTAAGTAGCTTAAGGCACTTTCAAAAGAGAGTGATTTTCTCTAAAAGGAGAGCATTTAGAAAGTGAAGCAACACTCCATTCACTTCACACAGTGAATTGAAGTGTTGGAACAAACTGCTTCTCTTTCAGAGAAACGCATGTGAATTTCTGTTGAATGCTTGTAAGGAGCTTAAGGCACTTTCAAAGGAAAGTGATTTTCTCTGAAACTGCAGCATTTAGAATGTGTAGGAAAACTCCATTCACTTCGCACAGTGAATTGAAGTGTTGGATCAGACTGCTTCTCTTTCAGAGAAAGGCATTTGAATTTCTGATGAATGCTTGAAAGGAGCTTAAGGCACTTTCAAAGGAAAGTGATTTTCTCTGAAAGGACAGCATTTAGAAAGTGAAGCAACACTCCATTCACTTCGCACAGTGAATTGAAGTGTTGGAACAGAATGCTTCTCTTTCCGAAAAATGCATGTGAGTTTCTTGTGAATGTTTGTAAGTCGCTAAAGGCACTTTCAAAGGAATGTGATTTTCTCTGAAAGGACAGCATTTGGAAAGTGAAGCAACACTCCATTCACTTCGCACAGTGAACTGAAGTGTTGGAACAGACTGCTTCTCTTTCAGAGAAACGCATGAGAGTTTTTGGTGAATGCTTGTAAGTAGCTTAAGGCACTTTCAAAGGAAAGTGATTTTCTCTGAAAGGACAGCATTTAGAAAGTGAAGCAACACTCCATTCACTTCGCACAGTGAATTGAAGTGTTGGAACAGACTGCTTCTCTTTTAGAGAAAAGGATGTGAGTTTTTTGTGAATGCTTGAAAGTAGCTTAAGGCACTTTCAAAGGAAAGTGATTTTCTCTGAAACTGCAGCATTTAGAATGTGAAGAAACACTCCATTCACTTCGCACAGTGAATTGAAGTGTTGGAACAGAATGCTTCTCTTTCAGAGAAACAGATGTGAGTTTCTTGTGAATGTATGTAAGTAGGTTCAGGCACTCTCAAACCAAAGTGATTTTCTCTGAAAGGACAGGATTTAGAATGTGAAGAAACACTCCATTCACTTCGCACAGTGAATGGAAGTGTTGAAACAGACTGCTTCTCTTTCAGAGAAACAGATGTGAGTTTCTTGTGAATGCTTTTAAGTAGCTTAAGGTAGTTTAAAAGAGAGTGATTTTCTCTAAAAGGAGAGCATTTGGAAAGGGAAGCAACACTCCATTCACTTCGCACAGTGAATTGAAGTGTTGGAACAGACTGCTTCTCTTTCCGAAAAATGCATGTGAGTTTCTTGTGAATGTTTGTAAGTCGCTAAAGGCACTTTCAAAGGAATGTGATTTTCTCTGAAAGGACAGCATTTAGAAAGTGAAGCAACACTCCATTAACTTCGCACAGTGAACTGAAGTGTTGGAACAGACTGCTTCTCTTTCAGAGAAACGCATGAGAGTTTTTGGTGAATGCTTGTAAGTAGCTTAAGGCACTTTCAAAGGAAAGTGATTTTCTCTGAAAGGACAGCATTTAGAAAGTGAAGCAACACTCCATTCACTTCGCACAGTGAATTGAAGTGTTGGAACAGACTGCTTCTCTTTTAGAGAAAAGGATGTGAGTTTTTTGTGAATGCTTGAAAGTAGCTTAAGGCACTTTCAAAGGAAAGTGATTTTCTCTGAGACTACAGCATTTAGAAAGTGAAGCAACACTCCATTCACTTCGCACAGTGAATTGAAGAGTTGGAACAGACTGCTTCTCTTTCAGAGAAACGGATGTGAGTTTTTTGTGAATGCTTGTAAGTAGCTTAAGGCACTTTCAAAGGAAAGTGATTTTCTCTCAAAGGACAGCATTTAGAAACTGAAGAAACACTCCATTCACTTCGCACAGTGAATTGAAGTGTTAGAACAGACTGCTTTTCTTTCAGAGAAACGCATGTGAATTTCTGTTGAATGCTTGTAAGTAGCTTAAGGCACTTTCAAAGGAAAGTGATTTTCTCTGAAAGGACAGGATTTAGAAAGTGAAGCATGACCCCATTCACTTCGCACAGTGAATTGAAGTGTTGGAAAAGACAGCTTCTCTCTCATAGAAACGCATTTGAGTTTCCTGTGAATGCTTGTAAGTTGCTTAAGGCACTTTCAAAGAAAAGTGATTTTCTCTGAAACTTCAGCATTTAGAATGTGAAGGAACACTCCATTCACTTCGCACAGTGAATTAAAGTGTTGGATCAGACTGCTTCTCTTTCAGAGAAACAGATGTGAGTTTCTTGTGAATGCTTGTAAGTAGTAGCTTAAGGCACTTTCAAAGCAAAGTGATTTTCTCTGAAAGGACAGCATTTGGAAAGTGAAGCAACACTCCATTCACTTCGCACAGTGAATTGAAGTGTTGGAACAGACTGCTTCTCTTTTAGAGAAACGGATTTGAGTTTTTTGTGAATGCTTGAAAGTAGCTTAAGGCACTTTCAAATCAAAGTGATTTTCTCTGAAGGACAGCATTTAGAATGTGAAGGAACACTCCATTCACTTCGCACAGTGAATTGAAGTGTTGGAACAGAGTGCTTCTCTTTCAGAGAAACAGACGTGAGTTTCTTGTGAATGCTTTTAAGTAGCTTAAGGTAGTTTCAAAGAGAGTGATTTTCTATAAAAGGAGAGCATTTAGAAAGTGAAGCAACACTCCATTCACTTCGCACAGTGAATTGAAGTGTTGGAACAGACTGCTTCTCTTTCAGAGAAACGCATGTGAAAATCTGTTGAAATCTTGTAAGTGGTTTAAGGCACTTTCAAAGGAAAATGATTTTCTTTGAAAGGACAGCATTAGGAAAGGGAAGCAACACTCCATTCACTTCGCACAGTGAATTTAAGTGTTGCAACAGACAGCTTCTCTTTCATAGAAACGCATTTGAGTTTCCTATGAAAGCTTGTAAGTTGCTTAAGGCACTTTCAAAGGAAAGTGATTTTCTCTGAAAGGACAGCATTTAGAAAGTGAAGCAACACTCCATTCACTTCGCACAGTGAACTGAAGTGTTGGAACAGACTGCTTCTCTTTCAGAGAAACGCATGTGAGTTTTTTGTGAATGCTTGTAAGTAGCTTAAGGCACTTTCAAAGGAAAGTGATTTTCTCTCAAAGGACAGCATTTAGAAAGTGAAGCAACACTCCATTCACTTCGCACAGTGAGTTGAAGTGTTGGAACAGACTGCTTCTCTTTCAGAGAAACGCATGTGAATTTCTGTTGAATGCTTGTAAGTAGCGTAAGGCACATTCAAAGGAAAGTGATTTTCTCTGAAAGGACAGGATTTAGAAAGTGAAGAAACACTCCATTCACTTCGCACAGTGAATTGAAGTGTTGGAAAAGACAGCTTCTCTTTCAGAGAAACAGATGTGAGTTTCTTGTGAATGCTTGTAAGTAGCTTAAGGCACTTTCATAGGAAAGTAATTTTCTCTGAAAGGACAGCATTTGGAAAGGGAAGCAACACTCCATTCACTTCGCACAGTGAATTGAAGATTTGGAATACACTGCTTCTCTTTCAGAAAAATGCATGTGTGTTTCTTGGGAATGTTTGTAAGTAGCTTAAGGCACTGTCAAAGGAATGTGATTTTCTCTGAAAGGACAGCATTTAGAAAGTGAAGCAACACTCCATTTACTTCGAACAGTGAATTGAAGTGTTGGAAAAGACAGCTTCTCTTTCAGAGAAACGCATGTGAATTTCTGTTGAATGCTTGTAAGTAGCTTAAGTCACTTTAATAGGAAAGTGATTTTCTCTGAAAGGACAGCATTTGGAAAGGGAAGCAACACTCCATTCACTTCGCACAGTGAATTGAAGTGTTGGAACAGACTGCTTCTCTTTTAGAGAAAAGGATGCGAGTTTTTTGTGAATGCTTGAATGTAGCTTAAGGCACTTTCAAAGGAAAGTGATTTTCTCTGAAACTGCAGCATTTAGAAAGTGAATGAACACTCCATTCACTTCGCACAGTGAATTGAAGTGTTGGATCAGACTGCTTCTCTTTCAGAGAAACAGATGTGAGTTTCTTGTTAATGCTTGTAAGTAGCTTAAGGCACTTTCAAAGCAAAGTGATTTTCTCTGAAAGGACAGGATTAAGAATGTGAAGAAACACTCCATTCACTTCTCACAGTGAATTGAAGTGTTGGAACAGAATGCTTCTCTTTCAGAGAAACGGATGTGAGTTTTTAGTGAATGCTTGTAAGAAGCTTAATGCACTTTCAAATGAAAGTGATTTTCTCTGAAACTACAGCATTTAGAAAGTGAAGCAACACTCCATTCACTTCGCACAGTGAATTGAAGAGTTGGAACAGACTGCTTCTCTTTCAGAGAAACGCATGTGAATTTCTGTTGAATGCTTGTAATTAGCTTAAGGCACTTTCAAAGGAAAGTGATTTTCTCTGAAAGGACAGGATTTAGAAAGTGAAGCAACACCCCATTCACTTCGCACAGTGAATTGAAGTGTTGGAAAAGACAGCTTCTCTCTCATAGAAACGCATTTGAGTTTCCTGTGCATGCTTGCAAGTTGCTTAAGGCACTTTCAAAGAAAAGTGATTTTCTCTGAAACTTCAGCATTTAGAATGTGAAGGAACACTCCATTCACTTCGCACAGTGGATTAAAGTGTTGGATCAGACTGCTTCTCTTTCAGAGAAACAGATGTGAGTTTCTTGTGAATGCTTTTAAGTAGTAGCTTAAGACACTTTCAAAGCAAAGTGATTTTCTCTGAAAGGACAGCATTTGGAAAGTGAAGCAACACTCCATTCACTTCGCACAGTGAATTGAAGTATTGGAACAGACTGCTTCTCTTTTAGAGAAAAGGATGTGAGTTTTTTGTGAATGCTTGAAAGTAGCTTAAGGCACTTTCAAATCAAAGTGATTTTCTCTGAAGGACAGCATTTAGAATGTGAAGGAACACTCCATTCACTTCGCACAGTGAATTGAAGTGTTGGAACAGACTGCTTCTCTTTCAGAGAAACAGACGTGAGTTTCTTGTGAATGCTTTTAAGTAGCTGAAGGTAGTTTCAAAGAGAGTGATTTTCTCTAAAAGGAGAGCATTTAGAAAGTGAAGCAACACTCCATTCACTTCGCACAGTGAATTGAAGTGTTGGAACAGACTGCTTCTCTTTCAGAGAAACGCATGTGAAAATCTGTTGAAATCTTGTAAGTGGCTTAAGGCACTTTCAAAGGAAAGTGATTTTCTCTGAAAGGACAGCATTTGGAAAGGGAAGCAACACTCCATTCACTTCGCACAGTGAATTTAAGTGTTGCAACAGACAGCTTCTCTTTCATAGAAACGCATTTGAGTTTCCTATGAAAGCTTGTAAGTTGCTTAAGGCACTTTCAAATGAAAGTGATTTTCTCTGAAAGGACAGCATTTAGAAAGTGAAGCAACACTCCATTCACTTCGCACAGTGAATTGAAGTGTTGGAACAGACTGCTTCTCTTTCAGAGAAACGCATGTGAGTTTTTTGTGAATGCTTGTAAGTAGCTTAAGGCACTTTCAAAGGAAAGTGATTTTCTCTCAAAGGACAGCATTTAGAAAGTGAAGCAACACTCCATTCACTTCGCACAGTGAGTTGAAGTGTTGGAACAGACTGCTTCTCTTTCAGAGAAACGCATGTGAATTTCTGTTGAATGCTGGTAAGTAGCGTAAGGCACTTTCAAAGGAAAGTGATTTTCTCTGAAAGGACAGGATTTAGAAAGTGAAGAAACACTCCATTCACTTCGCACAGTGAATTGAAGTGTTGGAAAAGACAGCTTCTCTTTCAGAGAAACAGATGTGAGTTTCTTGTGAATGCTTGTAAGTAGCTTAAGGCACTTTCAAAGGAAAGTGATTTTCTCTGAAAGGACAGCATTTAGAAAGTGAAGCAACACTCCATTCACTTCGCACAGTAAATTGAAGTGTTCTAAAAGAATGCTTCTCTTTCAGAGAAACGGATGTGAGTTTTTTGTGAATGCTTGTAAGTAGCTTAAGGCACTTTCATAGGAAAGTGATTTTCTCTGAAAGGACAGCATTTGGAAAGGGAAGCAACACTCCATTCACTTCGCACAGTGAATTGAAGATTTGGAATACACTGCTTCTCTTTCAGAAAAATGCATGTGTGTTTCTTGGGAATGTTTGTAAGTAGCTTAAGGCACTTTCAAAGGAATGTGATTTTCTCTGAAAGGACAGCATTTAGAAAGTGAAGCAACACTCCATTTACTTCGTACAGTGAATTGAAGTGTTGGAAAAGACAGCTTCTCTTTCAGAGAAACGCATGTGAATTTCTGTTGAATGCTTGTAAGTAGCTTAAGTCACTTTAATAGGAAAGTTATTTTCTCTGAAAGGACAGCATTTGGAAAGGGAAGCAACACTCCATTCACTTCGCACAGTGAATTGAAGTGTTGGAACAGACTGCTTCTCTTTTAGAGAAAAGGATGTGAGTTTTTTGTGAATGCTTGAATGTAGCTTAAGGCACTTTCATAGGAAAGTGATTTTCTCTGAAAGGACAGCATTTGGAAAGGGAAGCAACACTCCATTCACTTCGCACAGTGAATTGAAGATTTCGAATACACTGCTTCTCTTTCAGAAAAATGCATGTGTGTTTCTTGGGAATGTTTGTAAGTAGCTTAAGGCACTTTCACAGGAATGTGATTTTCTCTGAAAGGACAGCATTTAGAAAGTGAAGCAACACTCCATTTACTTCGAACAGTGAATTGAAGTGTTGGAAAAGACAGCTTCTCTTTCAGAGAAACGCATGTGAATTTCTGTTGAATGCTTGTAAGTAGCTTAAGTCACTTTAAAAGGAAATTGATTTTCTCTGAAAGGACAGCATTTACAAAGTGAAGCAACACTCCATTCACTTCGCACAGTGAACTGAAGTGTTGGAACAGACTGCTTCTCTTTCAGAGAAACGCATGTGAGTTTCTGTTGAACGCTTGTAAGTAGCTTAAGGCACTTTCAAAGGAAAGTGATTTTCTCTGAAAGGACAGCATTTAGAAAGTGAAGCAACACTCCATTCACTTCGAACAGTGTATTGAATTGTTGGATCAGACTGCTTTTCTTTTAGAGAAACGGATGTGAGTTTTTTGTGAATGCTTGAAAGTAGCTTAAGGCACTTTCAAAGCAAAGTGATTTTCTCTGAAGGACAGCATTTAGAATGTGAAGCAACACTCCATTCACTTCGCACAGTGAATTGAAGTGTTGGAACAGACTGCTTCTCTTTCAGATAAACAGATGTGAGTTTCTTTTGAATGCTTTTAAGTAGCTTAAGGTAGTTTCAAAGAGAGTGATTTTCTCTAAAAGTAGAGCATTTAGAAAGTGAAGCATACTCCATTCACTTCGCACAGTGAATTGAAGTGTTGGAACAGACTGCTTCTCTTTCAGAGAAACGCATGTGAATTTCTGTTGAAATCTTGTAAGTGGCTAAAGACACTTTCAAAGGAAAGTGATTTTCTCTGAAAGGACAGCATTTAGAAAGTGAAGCAACACTCCATTCACTTCGCACAGTGAATTGAAGTGTTGGAACCGACTGCTTCACTTTTAGAGAAACGGATGTGAGATTTTTGTGAATGCTTGAAAGTAGCTAAAGGCACTTTCAAAGGAAAGTGATTTTCTCTGAAACTACAGCATTTAGAATGTGAAGCAACACTCCATTCACTTCGAACAGTGAACTGAAGTGTTGGATCAGATTGCTTCCCTTTCAGAGAAACAGATGTGAGTTTCTTCTGAATGCTTGTAAGTAGCTTAAGGCAAGTTCAAAGCAAAGTATTTTTCTCTGAAAGGAAAGGATTTAGAAAGTGAAGCAACACCCCATTCACTTCGCACAGTGAAATGAAGTGTTGGAAATACAGCTTCTCTCTCATAGAAACGCTTTTGAGTTTCCTGTGAATGCTTGTAAGTTGCTTAAGGCACTTTCAAAGGAAAGTGATTTTCTCTGAAAGGACAGGATCTGGAAAGTGAAGCAACACTCCATTCACTTCGCACAGTGAATTGAAGTGTTGGAAAAGACAGCTTCTCTTTCAGAGAAACAGATGTGAGTTTCTTGTGCATGCTTGTAAGTAGCTTAAGGCACTTTCAAAGGAAAGTGATTTTCTCTGAAAGGAAAGCATTTGGAAAGGGAAGCAACACTCCATTCACTTCGAACATTGAATTGAAGTGTTGGAAAAGACAGCTTCTCTTTCAGAGAAACGCATGCGAATTTCTGTTGAATGCTTGTAAGTAGCTTAAGTCACTTTAAAAGGAAAGTGATTTTCTCTGAAAGGACAGCATTTAGAAAGCGAAGCAACACTCCATTCACTTCGCACAGTGAATTGAAGTGTTGGAACAGACTGCTTCTCTTTTAGAGAAAAGGATGTGAGTTTTTTGTGAATGCTTGAAAGTAGCTTAAGGCATTTTCAAAGGAAAGTGATTTTCTCTGAAACTGCAGCATTTAGAATGTGAAGGAACACTCCATTCACTTCGCACAGGGAATTGAAGTGTTGGATCAGACTGCTTCTCCTTCAGAGAAACAGATGTGAGTTTCTTGTGAATGCTTGTAAGTAGCTTCAGGCACTCGCAAAGCAAAGTGATTTTCTCTAAAAGGAAAGGATTTAGAATGTGAAGAAACACTCCATTCACTTTGCACAGTGAATTGAAGTGTTGGAAAAGACAGCTTCTCTTTCAGAGAAACAGATGTGAGTTTCTTGTGAATGCTTGTAAGTAGCTTAAGGCACTTTCAAAGGAAAGTCAGTTTCTCTGAAAGGACAGCATATAGAAAGTGAAGCAACACTCCATTCACTTCGCACAGTGAATTGAAGTGTTGGAACAGAATGCTTCTCTTTCAGAGAAACAGATGTGAGTTTTTTGTGAATGCTTGTAAGTAGCTTAAGGCACTTTCATAAGAAAGTGATTTTCTCTGAAAGGACAGCATTTGGAAAGGGAAGCAACACTCCATTCACTTCGAACAGTGAATTGAAGTGTTGGAACAGACTGCTTCTCTTTCAGAAAAATGCATGTGAGTTTCTTGTGAATGTTTGTAAATCGCTTAAGGCACTTTCAAAGGAATGTGATTTTCTCTGAAAGGACAGCATTTAGAAAGTGAAGCAACACTCCATTCACTTCGCACAGTGAATTGAAGTGTTGGAACAGACTGCATCTCTTTTAGAGAAACGGATGTGAGTTTTTTGTGAATGCTTGAAAGTAGCTTAAGGCACTTTCAAATCAAAGTGATTTTCTCTGAAGGACAGCATTTAGAATGTGAAGGAACACTCCATTAACTTCGCACAGTGAATTGAAGTGTTGGAACAAACTGCTTCTCTTTCAGAGAAACAGATGTGAGTTTCTTGTGAATGCTTTTAAGTAGCTTAAGGTAGTTTCAAAGAGAGTGATTTTCTCTAAAAGGAGAGCATTTACAAAGTGAAGCAACACTCCATTCACTTCGCACAGTGAATTGAAGTGTTGGAACAGACTGCTTCTCTTTCAGAGAAACGCATGTGAATTTCTGTTGAAATCTTGTAAGTGGCTTAAGGCACTTTCAAAGGAAAGTGATTTTCTCTGAAAGGACAGCATTTAGAAAGTGAAGCAACACTACATTCACTTCGCACAGTGAATTGAAGTGTTGGAACAGAATGCTTCTCTTTCAGAGAAACGGATGTGAGTTTTTTGTGAATGCTTGTAAGTAGCTTAAGGCACTTTCAAAGGAAAGTGATTTTCTCTGAAGGACAGCATTTAGAAAGTGAAGCAACACTCCACTCACTTCGCACAGTGAACTGAAGTGTTGGAACAGAGTGCTTCTCTTTCAGAGAAACGCATGTGAGTTTTTTGTGAATGCTTGTAAGTAGCTTAAGGCACTTTCAAAGGAAAGTGATTTTCTCTGAAAGGACAGCATTTAGAAAGTGAAGCAACACTCCATTAACTTCGCACAGTGAATTGAAGTGTTGGAACAGACTGCTTCTCTTTTAGAGAAACGAATGTGAGTTTTTTATGAATGCTTGAAAGTAGCTTAAGGCACTTTCAAAGGAAAGTGATTTTCTCTGAAACTACAGCATTTAGAATGTGAAGCAACACTCCATTCACTTCGCACGGTGAATTGAAGTGTTGGAACAGACTGCTTCTCTTTCAGAGAAACTCATGTGAATTTCTGTTGAATGCTTGTAAGTAGCTTAAGGCACTTTCAAAGGAAAGTGATTTTCTCTGAAAGGACAGGATTTAGAAAGTGAAGCAACACCCCATTCACTTCGCACAGTGAATTGAAGTGTTGGAAAAGACAGCTTCTCTCTCACAGAAACGCATTTGAGTTTCCTGTGAATGCTTGTTAGTAGCTTAAGTCACTTTAAAAGGAATGTGATTTTCTCTGAAAGGACAGCATTTAGAAAGTGAAGCAACACTCCATTCACTTCGCATAGTGAATTGAAGTGTTGGAACAGACTGCTTCTCTTTTAGAGAAAAGGATGTGAGTTTTTTGTGAATGCTTGAAAGTAGCTTAAGGCACTTTCAAAGGAAAGTGATTTTCTCTGAAACTGCAGCATTTAGAATGTGAAGGAACACTCCATGCACTTCGCACAGTGAATTGAAGTGTTGGATCAGAATGCTTCCCTTTCAGAGAAACAGATGTGAGTTTCTTGTGAATGCTTGTAAGCAGCTTAAGGCAAGTTCAAAGCAGAGTATTTTTCTCTGAAAGGACAGGATTTAGAAAGTGAAGCAACACCCCATTCACTTCGCACAGTGAACTGAAGTGTTGAAAAAGACAGCTTCTCTCTCATAGAAATGCTTTTGAGTTTCCTGTGAATGCTTGTATGATGCTTAAGGCACTTTCAAAGGAAAGTGATTTTCTCTGAAAGGACAGGATTTAGAAAGTGAAGCAACACTCCATTCACTTCGCACAGTGAATTGAAGTGTTGGAAAAGACAGCTTCTCTTTCAGAGAAACAGATGTGAGTTTCTTGTGAATGCTTATAAGTAGCTTAAGGCACTTTCATAGGAAAGTGATTTTCTCTGAAAGGAAAGCATTTGGAAAGGGAAGCAACACTCCATTCACTTCGAACAGTGAATTGAAGTGTTGGAAAAGACAGCTTCTCTTTCAGAGAAACGCATGTGAATTTCTGTTGAATGCTTGTCAGTAGCTTAAGTAACTTTTAAAGGAAAGTGATTTTCTCTCAAAGGACAGCATTTAGAAAGTGAAGCAACACTCCATTCACTTCGCACAGTGAATTGAAGTGTTGGAACAGACTGCTTCTCTTTTAGAGAAAAGGATGTGAGTTTTTTGTGAATGCTTGTAAGTAGCTTAAGGCACTTTCAAAGGAAAGTGATTTTCTCTGAAACTGCAGCATTTAGAATGTGAAGGAACACTCCATTCACTTCGCACAGTGAATTGAAGTGTTGGATCAGACTGCTTCTCTTTCAGAGAAACAGATGTGGGTTTCTTGTGAATGCTTGTAAGTAGCTTCAGGCACTCTCAAAGCAAAGTGATTTTCTCTGAAAGGACAGGATTTATCATGTGAAGAAAAACTCCATTCACTTCGCACAGTGAATTGAAGTGTTGGAAAAGACAGCTTCTCTTTCAGAGAAACGGATGTGAGTTTTTTGTGAATGCTTGTAAGTAGCTTAAGGCACTTTCATAGGAAAGTGATTTTCTCTGAAAGGACAGCATTTGGAAAGGGAAGCAACACACCATTCACTTTGCACAGTGAATTGAAGTGTTGGAACAGACTGCTTCTCTTTCAGAAAAATGCATGTGAGTTTCTTGTGAATGTTTGTAAGTCGCGTACGGCACTTTCAAAGGAATGTGATTTTCTCTGAAAGGACAGCATTTAGAATGTGAAGGAACACTCCATTCACTTCGCACAGTGAATTTAAATGTTGCAACAGACAGCTTCTCTTTCATAGACACGCATTTGAGTTTCCTATGAATGCTTGTAAGCAGCTTAAGGCACTATCAAAGGAAAGTGATTTTCTCTGAAAGGACAGCATTTAGAAAGTGAAGCAACACTCCACTCACTTCGCACAGTGAACTGAAGTGTTGGAACAGAGTGCTTCACTTTCAGTGAAACGCATGTGAGTTTTTTGTGAATGCTTGTAAGTAGCTTAAGGCACTTTCAAAGGAAAGTGATTTTCTCTGAAAGGACAGCATTTAGAAAGTGAAGCAACACTCCATTCACTTCGCACAGTGAATTGAAGTGTTGGAACAGACTGCTTCTCTTTTAGAGAAACGGATGTGAGTTTTTTGTGAATGCTTGAAAGTAGCTTAAGGCACTTTAAAAGGAAAGTGATTTTCTCTGAAACTACAGCAGTTAGAATGTGAAGCAACACTCCATTCACTTCGCACAGTGAATTGAAGTGTTGGAACAGACTGCTTCTCTTTCAGAGAAACGCATGTGAATTTCTGTTGAATGCTTGTAAGTAGCTTAAGGCACTTTCAAAGGAAAGTGATTTTCTCTGAAAGGACAGGATTTAGAAAGTGAAGCAACACCCCATTCACTTCGCACAGTGAATTGAAGTGTTGGAAAAGACAGCTTCTCTCTCACAGAAATGCATTTGAGTTTCCTGTGAATGCTTGTAAGTAGCTTAAGTCACTTTAAAAGGAATGTGATTTTCTCTGAAAGGACAGCATTTAGAAAGTGAAGCAACACTCCATTCACTTCGCATAGTGAATTGAAGTGTTGGAACAGACTGCTTCTCTTTTAGAGAAAAGGATGTGAGTTTTTTGTGAATGCTTGAAAGTAGCTTAAGGCACTTTCAAAGGAAAGTGATTTTCTCTGAAACTGCAGCATTTAGAATGTGAAGGAACACTCCATGCACTTCGCACAGTGAATTGAAGTGTTGGATCAGAATGCTTCCCTTTCAGAGAAACAGATGTGAGTTACTTGTGAATGCTTGTAAGTAGCTTAAGGCAAGTTCAAAGCAAAGTATTTTTCTCTGAAAGGACAGGATTTAGAAAGTGAAGCAACACCCCATTCACTTCGCACAGTGAATTGAAGCGTTGGAAAAGACAGCTTCTCTCTCATAGAAACGCTTTTGAGTTTCCTGTGAATGCTTGTAAGTTGCTTAAGGCACTTTCAAAGGAAAGTGATTTTCTCTGAAAGGACAGGATTAAGAAAGTGAAGCAACACTCCATTCACTTCGCACAGTGAATTGAAGTGTTAGAAAAAACAACTTCTCTTTCAGAGAAACAGATGTGAGTTTCTTGTGAATGCTTGTAAGTAGCTTAAGGCACTTTCATAGGAAAGTGATTTTCTCTGAAAGGAAAGCATTTGGAAAGGGAAGCAACACTCCATTCACTTCGAACAGTGAATTGAAGTGTTGGAAAAGACAGCTTCTCTTTCAGAGAAACGCATGTGAATTTCTGTTGAATGCTTGTAAGTAGCTTAAGTCACTTTCAAAGGAAAGTGCTTTTCTCTGAAAGGACAGCATTTAGAAAGTGACGCAACACTCCATTCACTTCGCACAGTGAATTGAAGTGTTGGAACAGACTGCTTCTCTTTTAGAGAAAAGGATGTGAGTTTTTTGTGAATGCTTGAAAGTAGCTTAAGGCACTTTCAAAGGAAAGTGATTTTCTCTGAAAATGCAGAATGTAGAATGTGAAGGAACACACCATTCACTTCGCACAGTGAATTGAAGTGTTGGATCAGACTGCTTCTCTTTCAGAGAAACAGATGTAAGTTTCTTGTGAATGCTTGTAAGTAGCTTCAGGCACTCTCAAAGCAAAGTGATTTTCTCTGAAAAGACAGGATTTAGAATGTGAAGAAACACTTCATTCACTTCGCACAGTGAATTGAAGTGTTGGAAAGACAGCTTCTCTTTCAGAGAAACAGATGTGAGTTTCTTGTGAATGTTTGTAAGTCGCTTAAGTCACTTTAAAAGGAATGTGGTTTTCTCTGAAAGGACAGCATTTAGAAAGTGAAGCAACACTCCATTCACTTCGCACAGTGAATTGAAGTGTTGGAACAGACTGCTTCTCTTTTAGAGAAACGGATGTGAGTTTTTTGTGAATGCTTGAAAGTAGCTTAAGGCACTTTCAAATCAAAGTGATTTTCTCTGAAGGACAGCATTTAGAATGTGAAGGAACACTCCATTCACTTCGCACAGTGAATTGAAGTGTTGGAACAAACTGCTTCTCTTTCAGAGAAACAGATGTGAGTTTCTTGTGAATGCTTTTAAGTAGCTTAAGGTAGTTTCAAAGAGAGTGATTTTCTCTAAAAGGAGAGCATTTACAAAGTGAAGCAACACTCCATTCACTTCGCACAGTGAATTGAAGTGTTGGAACAGACTGCTTCTCTTTCAGAGAAACGCATGTGAATTTCTGTTGAAATCTTTTAAGTGGCTTAAGGCACTTTCAAAGGAAAGTGATTTTCTCTGAAAGGACAGCATTTGGAAAGGGAAGCAACACTCCATTCACTTCGCACAGTGAATTTAAGTGTTGCAACAGACAGCTTCTCTTTCATAGAAACGCATTTGAGTTTCCTATGAATGCTTGTAAGTAGCTTAAGGCACTTTCAAAGGAAAGTGATTTTCTCTAAAAGGACAGCATTTAGAAAGTGAAGCAACACTCCATTCACTTCGCACAGTGAACTGAAGTGTTGGAACAGACTGCTTCTCTTTCAGAGAAACGCATGTGAACTTCTGTTGAAATCTTGTAAGTGGCTAAAGGCACTTTCAAAGGAAAGTGATTTTCTCTGAAAGGACAGCATTTAGAAAGTGAAGCAACACTCCATTCACTTCGCACAGTGAGTTGAAGTGTTGGAACAGACTGCTTCTCTTTCAGAGAAACGCATGTGAATTTCTGTTGAATGCTTGTAAGTAGCTTAAGGCACTTTCAAAGGAAAGTGATTTTCTCTGAGAAGACAGGATTTAGAAAGTGAAGCAACACCCCATTCACTTCGCACAGTGAATTGAAGTATTGGAAAAGACAGCTTCTCTCTCATAGAAACGCATTTCAGTTTCCTGTGAATGCTTGTAAGTAGCTTAAGTCACTTTAAAAGGAATGTGATTTTCTCTGAAAGGACAGCATTTAGAAAGTGAAGCAACACTCCATTCACTTCGCACAGTGAATTGAAGTGTTGGAACAGACTGCTTCTCTTTTAGAGAAAAGGATGTGAGTTTTTTGTGAATGCTTGAAAGTAGCTTAAGGCACTTTCAAAGGAAAGTGATTTTCTCTGAAACTGCAGCATTTAGAATGTGAAGGAACACTCCATGCACTTCGCACAGTAAATTGAAATATTGGATCAGAATGCTTCCCTTTCAGAGAAACAGATGTGAGTTTCTTGTGAATGCTTGTAAGTAGCTTAAGGCAAGTTCAAAGCAAAGTGATTTTCTCTGAAAGGACAGGATTTAGAAAGTGAAGCAACACCATATTCACTTCGCACAGTGAATTGAGGTGTTGGAAAAGACAGCTTCTCTCTCATAGAAACGCATTAGAGTTTCCTGTGAATGCTTGTAAGTTGCTTAAGGCACTTTCCAAGAAAAGTGATTTTCTCTGAAACTGCAGCATTTAGAATGTGAAGGAACACTCCATTTACTTCGCACAGTGAATTGAAGTGTTGAATTAGACTGCTTCTCTTGCAGAGAAACAGATGTGAGTTTCTTGTGAATGCTTGTAAGTAGCTTAAGGCACTTTCAAAGCAAAGTGATTTTCTCTGACAGGACAGCATTTAGAAAGTGAAGAAAAACTCCATTCACTTCCCACAGTGAATTGAAGTGTTGGAACAGACTCCTTCTCTTTAGAGAAACGCATGTGAATTTCTGTTGAATGCTTGCAAGTAGCTTAAGGCACTTTCAAAGCAAAGTGATTTTCTCTGAAGGACAGCATTTAGAATGTGAAGCAACACTCCATTCACTTCGCACAGTGAATTGAAGTGTTCGAAGAGACTGCTTCTCTTTCAGAGAAATGCATGTGAATTTCTGTTGAAATCTTGTAAGTGGCTAAAGGCACTTTCAAAGGAAAGTGATTTTCTCTGAAAGGACAGCATTTGTAAAGGGAAGCAACTCTCCATTCACTTCGCACAGTGAATTTAAGTGTTGCAACAGACAGCTTCTCTTTCATAGAAACGCATTTGAGTTTCCTATGAATGCTTGTAAGTAGCTTAAGGCACTTTCAAAGGAAAGTGATTTTCTCTGAAAGGACAGCATTTAGAAAGTGAAGCAACACTCCATTCACTTCGCACAGTGAATTTAAGTGTTGCAACAGACCGCTTCTCTTTCATAGAAACGCATTTGAGTTTCCTATGAATGCTTGTAAGTAGCTTAAGGCACTTTCAAAGGAAAGTGATTTTCTCTGAAACTGCAGCATTTAGAATGTGAAGGAACACTCCATTCACTTCGCACAGTGAATTGAAGTGTTGGATCAGACTGCTTCTCTTTCAGAGAAACAGATGTGATTTTCTTGTGAATGTACGTAAGTAGGTTCAGGCACTCTCAAAGCAAAGTGATTTTCTCTGAAAGGACAGGATTTAGAATGTGAAGCAACACTCCATTCACTTCGCACAGTGAATTGAAGTATTGGAAAAGACAGCTTCTCTTTCAGAGTTACAGATGTGAGTTTCTTGTGAATGCTTGTAAGTAGCTTAAGGCACGTTCAAAGGAAAGTGATTTTCTCTGAAAGGACAGCATTTAGAAAGTGAAGCAACACTCCATTCACTTCGAACAGTGAATTCAAGTGTTGGAACAGAATGCTTCTCTTACAGAGAAACGGATGTGAGTTTTTTGTGAATGCTTGAAAGTAGCTTAAGGCACTTTCAAAGCAAAGTGATTTTCTCTGAAGGACAGCATTTAGAATGTGAAGAAACACTCCATTCACTTCGCACAGTGAATTGAAGTGTTGGAACAGACTGCTTCTCTTTCAGAGAAACAGATGTGAGTTTCTTCTGAATGCTTTTAAGTAGCTTAAGGTAGTTTAAAAGAGAGTGATTTTCTCTAAGAGGAGAGCATTTAGAAAGTGAAGCAACACTCCATTCACTTCGCACAGTGAATTGAAGTGTTGGAACAGACTGCTTCTCTTTCAGAGAAACGCATGTGAATTTCTGTTGAAATCTTGTAAGTGGCTTAAGGCACTTTCAAAGGAAAGTGATTTTCTCTGAAAGGACAGCATTTGGAAAGGGAAGCAACACTCCATTCACTTCGCACAGTGAATTTAAATGTTGCAACAGACAGCTTCTCTTTCATAGAAACGCATTTGAGTTTCCTATGAATGCCTGTAAGTAGCTTAAGGCACTATCAAAGGAAAGTGATTTTCCCTGAAACTGCAGCATTTAGAAAGTGAAGAAACACTCCATTCACTTCCCACAGTGAATTGAAGAGTTGGAACAGACTGCTTCTCTTTTAGAGAAACGGATGTGAGTTTTTTGTGAATGCTTGAAAGTAGCTTAAGGCACTTTCAAAACAAAGTGATTTTCTCTGAAGGACAGCATTTAGAATGTGAAGCAACACTCCATTCACTTCGCACAGTGAATTGAAGTGTTGGAACAGACTGCTTCTCTTTCAGAGAAACAGATGTGAGTTTCTTGTGAATGCTTTTAAGTAGCTTAAGGTAGTTTCAAAGAGAGTGATTTTCTCTAAAAGGAGAGTATTATAAAGTGAAGCAACACTCCATTCACTTTGCACAGTGAATTGAAGTGTTGGAACAGACTGCTTTTCTTTCAGAGAAACGCATGTTAATTTCTGTTGAAATCTTGTAAGTGGCTAAAGGCACTTTCAAAGGAAAGTGATTTTCTCTGAAAGGACAGCATTTGGAAAGGGAAGCAACACTCCATTCACTTCGCACAGTGAATTTAAGTGTTGCAACAGACAGCTTCTCTTACATAGAAACTCATTTGAGTTTCCTATGAATGCTTGTAAGTAGCTTAAGGCACTTTCAAAGGAAAGTGATTTTCTCTGAAAGGACAGCATTTAGAAAGTGAAGCAACACTCCATTCACTTCGCACAGTGAACTGAAGTGTTGGAACAGACTGCTTCTCTTTCAGAGACACACATGTGAGTTTTTTGTGAATGCTTGTAAGTATCTTAAGGCACTTTCAAAGGAAAGTGATTTTCTCTGAAACTACAGCATTTAGAATATGAATCAACACTCCATTCACTTCGCACAGTGAATTGAAGAGTTGGAACAGACTTCTTCTCTTTCAGAGAAACGGATGTTAGTTTTTTATGAATGCTTGTAAGTAGCTTAAGGCACTTTCAAAGCAAAGTGATTTTCTCTGTAAGGACAGCATTTAGAAAGTGAAGCAACACTCCATTCACTTCGCACAGTGAATTGAAGTGTTGGAACAGACTGCTTCTCTTTCAGAGAAACGCATGTGAATTTCTGTTGAATGCTTGTAAGTAGCTTAAGGCACTTTCAAGGGGAAGTGATTTTCTCTGAGAAGACAGGATTTAGAAAGTGAAGCAACACCCCATTCACTTCGCACAGTGAATTGAAGTATTGGAGAAGACAGCTTCTCTCTCATAGAAACGCATTTCAGTTTCCTGTGAATGCTTGTAAGTAGCTTAAGTCACTTTAAAAGGAAAGTGATTTTCTCTGAAAGGACAGCATTTAGAAAGTGAAACAACACTCCATTCACTTCGCACAGTGAATTGAAGTGTTGGAACAGACTGCTTCTCTTTTAGAGAAAAGGATGTGAGTTTTTTGTGAATGCTTGAAAGTAGCTTAAGGCACTTTCAAAGGAAAGTGATTTTCTCTGAAACTGCAGCATTTAGAATGTGAAGGAACACTCCATGCACTTCGCACAGTGAATTGAAATATTGGATCAGAATGCTTCCCTTTCAGAGAAACAGATGTGAGTTTCTTGTGAATGCTTGTAAGTAGCTTAAGGCAAGTTCAAAGCAAAGTGATCTTCTCTGAAAGGACAGGATTTAGAAAGTGAAGCAACACCCTATTCACTTCGCACAGTGAATTGAGGTGTTGGAAAAGACAGCTTCTCTCTCATAGAAACGCATTTGAGTTTCCTGTGAATGCTTGTAAGTTGCTTAAGGCACTTTCAAAGAAAAGTGATTTTCTCTGAAACTGCAGCATTTAGAATGTGAAGGAACACTCCATTCCCTTCGCACAGTGAATTGAAGTGTTGAATCAGACTGCTTATCTTTCAGAGAAACAGATGTGAGTTTCTTGTGAATGCTTGTAAGTAGCTTAAGGCACTTTCAAAGCAAAGTGATTTTCTCTGACAGGACAGCATTTAGAAAGTGAAGAAACACTCCATTCACTTTCCACAGTGAATTGAAGTGTTGGAACAGACTGCTTCTCTTTCAGAGAAACGCATGTGAATTTCTGTTGAATGCTTGTAAGTAGCTTAAGGCACTTTCAAAGCAAAGTGATTTTCTCTGAAGGACAGCATTTAGAATGTGAAGCAACACTCCATTCACTTTGCACAGTGAATTGAAGTGTTGGAAGAGACTGCTTCTCTTTCAGAGAAACGCATGTGAATTTCTGTTGAAATCTTGTAAGTGGCTAAAGGCACTTTCAAAGGAAAGTGATTTTCTCTGAAAGGACAGCATTTGGAAAGGGAAGCAACACTCCATTCACTTCGCACAGTGAATTTAAGTGTTGCAACAGACAGCTTCTCTTTCATAGAAACGCATTTGAGTTTCCTATGAATGCTTGTAAGTAGCTTAAGGCACTTTCAAAGGAAAGTGATTTTCTCTGAAAGGACAGCATTTAGAAAGTGAAGCAACACTCCATTCACTTCGCACAGTGAATTTAAGTGTTGCAACAGACAGCTTCTCTTTCATAGAAACGCATTTGAGTTTCCTATGAATGCTTGTAAGTAGCTTAAGGCACTTTCAAAGGAAAGTGATTTTCTCTGAAAGGACAGCATTTAGAAAGTGAAGCAACACTCCATTCACTTCGCACAGTGAATTGAAGTGTTGGAACAGACTGCTTCTCTTTTAGAGAAAAGGATGTGAGTTTTTTTTGAATGCTTGAAAGTAGCTTAAGGCACTTTCAAAGGAAAGTGATTTTCTCTGAAACTGCAGCATTTAGAATGTGAAGGAACACTCCATTCACTTCGCACAGTGAATTGAAGTGTTAGATCAGACTGCTTCTCATTCAGAGAAACAGATGTGAGTTTCTTGTGAATGCTTGAAAGTAGCTTAAGGCACTTTCAAAGCTAAATGATTTTCTCTGAAGGACAGCATTTATAATGTGAAGGAACACTCCATTCACTTCGCACAGTGAATTGAAGTGTTGGAACAGACTGCTTCTCTTTCAGAGAAACAGATGTGAGTTTCTTCTGAATGCTTTTAAGTAGCTTAAGGTAGTTTAAAAGAGAGTGATTTTCTCTAAAAGGAGAGCATTTAGAAAGTGAAGCAACACTCCATTCACTTCGCACAGTGAATTGAAGTGTTGGAACAGACTGCTTCTCTTTCAGAGAAACGCTTGTGAATTTCTGTTGAAATCTTGTAAGTGGCTTAAGGCACTTTCAAAGGAAAGTGATTTTCTATGAAAGGACAGCATTTGGAAAGGGAAGCAACACTCCATTCACTTCGCACAGTGAATTTAAATGTTGCAACAGACAGCTTCTCTTTCATAGAAACGCATTTGAGTTTCATATGAATGCTTGTAAGTAGCTTAAGGCACTTTCAAAGGAAAGTGATTTTCTCTGAAAGGACAGCATTTAGAAAGTGAAGAAACACTCCACTCACTTCGCACAGTGAACTGAAGTGTTGGAACAGAGTGCTTCTCTTTCAGAGAAACGCATGTGAGTTTTTTGTGAATGCTTGTAAGTAGCTTAAGGCACTTTCAAAGGAAAGTGATTTTCTCTGAAAGGACAGCATTTAGAAAGTGAAGCAACACTCCATTCACTTCGCACAGTGAATGGAAGTGTTAGAACAGACTGCTTCTCTTTTAGAGAAACGGATGTGAGTTTTTTGTGAATGCTTGAAAGTAGCTTAAGGCACTTTCAAAGGAAAGTGATTTTCTCTGAAACTGCAGCATTTAGAATGTGAAGCAACACTCCATTCACTTTGCACAGTGAATTGAAGGGTTGGAACAGACTGCTTCTCTTTCAGAGAAACGCATGTGAATTTCTGTTGAATGCTTGTAAGTAGCTTAAGGCACTTTCAAAGGAAAGTGATTTTCTCTGAAAGGACAGCATTTAGAAAGTGAAGCAACACCCCATTCACTTCGCACAGTGAATTGAAGTGTTGGAAAAGACAGCTTCTCTCTCACAGAAACGCATTTGAGTTTCCTGTGAATGCTTGTAAGTAGCTTAAGTCACTTTAAAAGGAAAGTGATTTTCTCTGAGGGACAGCATTTAGAAAGTGAAGCAACACTCCATTCACTTCGCATAGTGAATTGAAGTGTTGGAACAGACTGCTTCTCTTTTAGAGAAAAGGATGTGAGTTTTTTGTGAATGCTTGAAAGTAGCTTAAGGCACTTTCAAAGGAAAGTGATTTTCTCTGAAACTGCAGCTATTAGAATGTGAAGGAACACTCCATGCACTTCGCACAGTGAATTGAAGTGTTGGATCAGATTGCTTCCCTTTCAGAGAAACAGATGTGAGTTTCTTCTGAATGCTTGTAAGTAGCTTAAGGCAAGTTCAAAGCAAAGTATTTTTCTCTGAAAGGAAAGGATTTAGAAAGTGAAGCAACACCCCATTCACTTCGCACAGTGAAATGAAGTGTTGGAAATACAGCTTCTCTCTCATAGAAACGCTTTTGAGTTTCCTGTGAATGCTTGTAAGTTGCTTAAGGCACTTTCAAAGGAAAGTGATTTTCTCTGAAAGGACAGGATCTGGAAAGTGAAGCAACACTCCATTCACTTCGCACAGTGAATTGAAGTGTTGGAAAAGACAGCTTCTCTTTCAGAGAAACAGATGTGAGTTTCTTGTGCATGCTTGTAAGTAGCTTAAGGCACTTTCAAAGGAAAGTGATTTTCTCTGAAAGGAAAGCATTTGGAAAGGGAAGCAACACTCCATTCACTTCGAACATTGAATTGAAGTGTTGGAAAAGACAGCTTCTCTTTCAGAGAAACGCATGCGAATTTCTGTTGAATGCTTGTAAGTAGCTTAAGTCACTTTAAAAGGAAAGTGATTTTCTCTGAAAGGACAGCATTTAGAAAGCGAAGCAACACTCCATTCACTTCGCACAGTGAATTGAAGTGTTGGAACAGACTGCTTCTCTTTTAGAGAAAAGGATGTGAGTTTTTTGTGAATGCTTGAAAGTAGCTTAAGGCATTTTCAAAGGAAAGTGATTTTCTCTGAAACTGCAGCATTTAGAATGTGAAGGAACACTCCATTCACTTCGCACAGGGAATTGAAGTGTTGGATCAGACTGCTTCTCCTTCAGAGAAACAGATGTGAGTTTCTTGTGAATGCTTGTAAGTAGCTTCAGGCACTCGCAAAGCAAAGTGATTTTCTCTAAAAGGAAAGGATTTAGAATGTGAAGAAACACTCCATTCACTTTGCACAGTGAATTGAAGTGTTGGAAAAGACTGCTTCTCTTTCAGAGAAACAGATGTGAGTTTCTTGTGAATGCTTGTAAGTAGCTTAAGGCACTTTCAAAGGAAAGTCAGTTTCTCTGAAAGGACAGCATATAGAAAGTGAAGCAACACTCCATTCACTTCGCACAGTGAATTGAAGTGTTGGAACAGAATGCTTCTCTTTCAGAGAAACAGATGTGAGTTTTTTGTGAATGCTTGTAAGTAGCTTAAGGCACTTTCATAAGAAAGTGATTTTCTCTGAAAGGACAGCATTTGGAAAGGGAAGCAACACTCCATTCACTTCGCACAGTGAATTGAAGTGTTGGAACAGACTGCTTCTCTTTCAGAAAAATGCATGTGAGTTTCTTGTGAATGTTTGTAAATCGCTTAAGGCACTTTCAAAGGAATGTGATTTTCTCTGAAAGGACAGCATTTAGAAAGTGAAGCAACACTCCATTCACTTCGCACAGTGAATTGAAGTGTTGGAACAGACTGCTTCTCTTTTAGAGAAACGGATGTGAGTTTTTTGTGAATGCTTGAAAGTAGCTTAAGGCACTTTCAAATCAAAGTGATTTTCTCTGAAGGACAGCATTTAGAATGTGAAGGAACACTCCATTCACTTCGCACAGTGAATTGAAGTGTTGGAACAAACTGCTTCTCTTTCAGAGAAACAGATGTGAGTTTCTTGTGAATGCTTTTAAGTAGCTTAAGGTAGTTTCAAAGAGAGTGATTTTCTCTAAAAGGAGAGCATTTACAAAGTGAAGCAACACTCCATTCACTTCGCACAGTGAATTGAAGTGTTGGAACAGACTGCTTCTCTTTCAGAGAAACGCATGTGAATTTCTGTTGAAATCCTGTAAGTGGCTTAAGGCACTTTCAAAGGAAAGTGATTTTCTCTGAAAGGACAGCATTTAGAAAGTGAAGCAACAGTACATTCACTTCGCACAGTGAATTGAAGTGTTGGAACAGAATGCTTCTCTTTCAGAGAAACGGATGTGAGTTTTTTGTGAATCTGTGTAAGTAGCTTAAGGCACTTTCAAAGGAAAGTGATTTTCTCTGAAGGACAGCATTTAGAAAGTGAAGCAACACTCCACTCACTTCGCACAGTGAACTGAAGTGTTGGAACAGAGTGCTTCTCTTTCAGAGAAACGCATGTGAGTTTTTTGTGAATGCTTGTAAGTAGCTTAAGGCACTTTCAAAGGAAAGTGATTTTCTCTGAAAGGACAGCATTTAGAAAGTGAAGCAACACTCCATTCACTTCGCACAGTGAATTGAAGTGTTGGAACAGACTGCTTCTCTTTTAGAGAAACGAATGTGAGTTTTTTATGAATGCTTGAAAGTAGCTTAAGGCACTTTCAAAGGAAAGTGATTTTCTCTGAAACTACAGCATTTAGAATGTGAAGCAACACTCCATTCACTTCGCACAGTGAATTGAAGTGTTGGAACAGACTGCTTCTCTTTCAGAGAAACGCATGTGAATTTCTGTTGAATGCTTGTAAGTAGCTTAAGGCACTTTCAAAGGAAAGTGATTTTCTCTGAAAGGACAGGATTTAGAAAGTGAAGCAACACCCCATTCACTTCGCACAGTGAATTGAAGTGTTGGAAAAGACAGCTTCTCTCTCACAGAAACGCATTTGAGTTTCCTGTGAATGCTTGTAAGTAGCTTAAGTCACTTTAAAAGGAATGTGATTTTCTCTGAAAGGACAGCATTTAGAAAGTGAAGCAACACTCCATTCACTTCGCATAGTGAATTGAAGTGTTGGAACAGACTGCTTCTCTTTTAGAGAAAAGGATGTGAGTTTTTTGTGAATGCTTGAAAGTAGCTTAAGGCACTTTCAAAGGAAAGTGATTTTCTCTGAAACTGCAGCATTTAGAATGTGAAGGAACACTCCATGCACTTCGCACAGTGAATTGAAGTGTTGGATCAGAATGCTTCCCTTTCAGAGAAACAGATGTGAGTTTCTTGTGAATGCTTGTAAGCAGCTTAAGGCAAGTTCAAAGCAGAGTATTTTTCTCTGAAAGGACAGGATTTAGAAAGTGAAGCAACACCCCATTCACTTCGCACAGTGAACTGAAGTGTTGAAAAAGACAGCTTCTCTCTCATAGAAATGCTTTTGAGTTTCCTGTGAATGCTTGTAAGATGCTTAAGGCACTTTCAAAGGAAAGTGATTTTCTCTGAAAGGACAGGATTTAGAAAGTGAAGCAACACTCCATTCACTTCGCACAGTGAATTGAAGTGTTGGAAAAGACAGCTTCTCTTTCAGAGAAACAGATGTGAGTTTCTTGTGAATGCTTGTAAGTAGCTTAAGGCACTTTCATAGGAAAGTGATTTTCTCTGAAAGGAAAGCATTTGGAAAGGGAAGCAACACTCCATTCACTTCGAACAGTGAATTGAAGTGTTGGAAAAGACAGCTTCTCTTTCAGAGAAACGCATGTGAATTTCTGTTGAATGCTTGTAAGTAGCTTAAGTCACTTTTAAAGGAAAGTGATTTTCTCTGAAAGGACAGCATTTAGAAAGTGAAGCAACACTCCATTCACTTCGCACAGTGAATTGAAGTGTTGGAACAGACTGCTTCTCTTTTAGAGAAAAGGATGTGAGTTTTTTGTGAATGCTTGTAAGTAGCTTAAGGCACTTTCAAAGGAAAGTGATTTTCTCTGAAACTGCAGCATTTAGAATGTGAAGGAACACTCCATTCACTTCGCACAGTGAATTGAAGTGTTGGATCAGACTGCTTCTCTTTCAGAGAAACAGATGTGGGTTTCTTGTGAATGCTTGTAAGTAGCTTCAGGCACTCTCAAAGCAAAGTGATTTTCTCTGAAAGGACAGGATTTATCATGTGAAGAAAAACTCCATTCACTTCGCACAGTGAATTGAAGTGTTGGAAAAGACAGCTTCTCTTTCAGAGAAACGGATGTGAGTTTTTTGTGAATGCTTGAAAGTAGCTTAAGGCACTTTCAAAGGAAAGTGATTTTCTCTGAAACTGCAGCATTTAGAATGTGAAGGAACACTCCATGCACTTCGCACAGTGAATTGAAGTGTTGGATCAGAATGCTTCCCTTTCAGAGAAACAGATGTGAGTTACTTGTGAATGCTTGTAAGTAGCTTAAGGCAAGTTCAAAGCAAAGTATTTTTCTCTGAAAGGACAGGATTTAGAAAGTGAAGCAACACCCCATTCACATCGCACAGTGAATTGAAGTGTTGGAAAAGACAGCTTCTCTCTCATAGAAACGCTTTTGAGTTTCCTGTGAATGCTTGTAAGTTGCTTAAGGCACTTTCAAAGGAAAGTGATTTTCTCTGAAAGGACAGGATTTAGAAAGTGAAGCAACACTCCATTCACTTCGCACAGTGAATTGAAGTGTTGGAAAAGACAACTTCTCTTTCAGAGAAACAGATGTGAGTTTCTTGTGAATGCTTGTAAGTAGCTTAAGGCACTTTCATAGGAAAGTGATTTTCTCTGAAAGGAAAGCATTTGGAAAGGGAAGCAACACTCCATTCACTTCGAACAGTGAATTGAAGTGTTGGAAAAGACAGCTTCTCTTTCAGAGAAACGCATGTGAATTTCTGTTGAATGCTTGTAAGTAGCTTAAGTCACTTTCAAAGGAAAGTGCTTTTCTCTGAAAGGACAGCATTTAGAAAGTGAAGCAACACTCCATTCACTTCGCACAGTGAATTGAAGTGTTGGAACAGACTGCTTCTCTTTTAGAGAAAAGAATGTGAGTTTTTTGTGAATGCTTGAAAGTAGCTTAAGGCACTTTCAAAGGAAAGTGATTTTCTCTGAAAATGCAGAATGTAGAATGTGAAGGAACACTCCATTCACTTCGCACAGTGAATTGAAGTGTTGGATCAGACTGCTTCTCTTTCAGAGAAACAGTTGTAAGTTTCTTGTGAATGCTTGTAAGTAGCTTCAGGCACTCTCAAAGCAAAGTGATTTTCTCTGAAAAGACAGGATTTAGAATGTGAAGAAACACTTCATTCACTTCGCACAGTGAATTGAAGTGTTGGAAAGACAGCTTCTCTTTCAGAGAAACAGATGTGAGTTTCTTGTGAATGTTTGTAAGTCGCTTAAGTCACTTTAAAAGGAATGTGGTTTTCTCTGAAAGGACAGCATTTAGAAAGTGAAGCAACACTCCATTCACTTCGCACAGTGAATTGAAGTGTTGGAACAGACTGCTTCTCTTTTAGAGAAACGGATGTGAGTTTTTTGTGAATGCTTGAAAGTAGCTTAAGGCACTTTCAAATCAAAGTGATTTTCTCTGAAGGACAGCATTTAGAATGTGAAGGAACACTCCATTCACTTCGCACAGTGAATTGAAGTGTTGGAACAAACTGCTTCTCTTTCAGAGAAACAGATGTGAGTTTCTTGTGAATGCTTTTAAGTAGCTTAAGGTAGTTTCAAAGAGAGTGATTTTCTCTAAAAGGAGAGCATTTACAAAGTGAAGCAACACTCCATTCACTTCGCACAGTGAATTGAAGTGTTGGAACAGACTGCTTCTCTTTCAGAGAAACGCATGTGAATTTCTGTTGAAATCTTGTAAGTGGCTTAAGGCACTTTCAAAGGAAAGTGATTTTCTCTGAAAGGACAGGATTTAGAAAGTGAAGTAACACCCCATTCACTTCGCACAGTGAATTGAAGTGTTGGAAAAGACAGCTTCTCTCTCATAGAAACGCATTTGAGTTTCCTGTGAATGCTTGTAAGTTGCTTAAGGCACTTTCAAAGAAAAGTGATTTTCTATGAAACTGCAGCATTTAGAATGTGAAGCAACACTCCTTTCACTTCACACAGTGAAGTGAAGAGTTGGAACACACTGCTTCTCTTTCAGAGAAACGGATGTGAGTTTTTTGTGAATGCTTGTAAGTAGCTTAAGGCACTTTCAAAGCAAAGTGATTTTCTCTGAAAGGACAGCATTTAGAAAGTGAAGCAACACTCCATTCACTTCGCACAGTGAATTGAAGTGTTGGAACAGACTGCTTCTCTTTCAGAAAAATGCATGTGAGTTTCTTGTGAATGTTTGTAAGTCGCTTAAGGCACTTTCAAAGGAATGTGATTTTCTCT
This sequence comes from Myodes glareolus, assembly GCF_982192425.1. Classification (NCBI taxonomy): domain Eukaryota; kingdom Metazoa; phylum Chordata; class Mammalia; order Rodentia; family Cricetidae; genus Myodes; species Myodes glareolus. The sequence continues at coordinate 102,302,366 of NC_142033.1, read as the reverse complement.
GAAAGGACAGCAATTAGAAAGTGAAGTAACACTCCATTCAATTCGCACAGTGAATTGAAGTGTTGGAACAGACTGCTTCTCTTTTAGAAAAACGGATGTGAGTTTTTTGTGAATGCTTGAAAGTAGCTTAAGGCACTTTCAAATCAAAGTGATTTTCACTGAAGGACATTATTTAGAATGTGAAGGAACACTCCATTCACTTCGCACAGTGAATTGAAGTGTTGGAACAGACTGCCTCTCTTTCAGAGAAACAGATGTGATTTTCTTGTGAATGCTTTTAAGTAGCCTAAGGTAGTTTCAAAGAGAATGATTTTTTCTAAAAGGAGAGCATTTAGAAAGTGAAACAACACTCCATTCACTTCGCACAGTGAATTGAAGTGTTGCAACAGACAGCTTCTCTTTCACAGAAACGCATTTTAGTTTCCTATGAATGCTTGTAAGTAGCTTAAGGCACTTTCAAAGGAAAGTGATTTTCTCTGAAAGAACAGCATTTAGAAAGTGAACCAACACTCCATTCACTTCGCACAGTGAACTGAAGTGTTGGAACAAACTGCTTCTCTTTCAGAGAAACACATGTGAATTTCTGTTGAATGCTTGTAAGTAGCTTAAGGCACTTTCATGGGAAAGTGATTTTCTCTGAAAGGACAGGATTTAGAAAGTGAAGAAACACCCCCATTCACTTCGCAAAGTGAATTGAAGTGTTGGAAAAGACAGCTTCTCTCTCATAGAAACGCATTTGAGTTTCCTGTGAATGCTTGTAAGTTGCTTAAGGCACTTTCAAAGAAAAGTGATTTTCTATGAAACTGCAGCATTTAGAATGTGAAGCAACACTCCATTCACTTCACACAGTGAACTGAAGAGTTGGAACAGGCTGCTTCTCTTTCAGAGAAACGGATGTGAGTTTTTTGTGAATGCTTGTAAGTAGCTTAAGGCACTTTCAAAGCAAAGTGATTTTCTCTAAAAGGACAGCATTTAGAAAGTGAAGCAACACTCCATTCACTTCGCACAGTGAATTAAAGTGTTGGAAAAGACAGCTTCTCTTTCCGAGAAACAGATGTGAGTTTCTTGTGAATGCTTGTAAGTAGCTTAAGGCACTTTCAAAGGAAAGTGATTTTCTCTGAAAGGACAGCATTTAGAAAGTGAAGAAACACTCCATTCACTTCGCACAGTGAATTGAAGTGTTGGAACAGAATGCTTCTCTTTCAGAGAAACGCATGTGAGTTTTTTGTGAATGCTTGTAAGTAGCTTAAGGCACTTTCATAGGAAAGTGATTTTCTCTGAAAGGACAGCATTTGGAAAGGGAAGCAACACTCCATTCACTTCGCACAGTGAATTGAAGTGTTGGAACAGACTGCTTCTCTTTTAGAGAAACGGATCTGAGTTTTTTGTGAATGCTTGAAAGAAGCTTAAGGCACTTTCAAAGGAAAGTGATTTTCTCTGAAACTACAGCATTAAGAATGTGACGCAACACTCCATTCACTTCGCACAGTGAATTGAAGAGTTGGAACAGACTGCTTCTCTTTCAGAGAAACGCATGTGAATTTCTGTTGAATGCTTGTAAGTAGCTTAAGGCACTTTCATGGGAAAGTGATTTTCTCTGAAAGGACAGGATTTAGAAAGTGAAGCAAAACCCCATTCACTTCGCACAGTGAATTGAAGTGTTGGAAAAGACAGCTTCTCTCTCATAGAAACGCATTTGAGTTTCCTGAATGCTTGTAAGTTGCTTAAGGCACTTTCAAAGAAAAGTGATTTTCTATGAAACTGCAGCATTTAGAATGTGAAGCAACACTCCTTTCACTTCACACAGTGAATTGAAGAGTTGGAACAGACTGCTTCTCTTTCAGAGAAACGGATGTGAGTTTTTTTGTGAATGCTTGTAAGTAGCTTAAGGCACTTTCAAAGCAAAGTGATTTTCTCTAAAAGGACAGCATTTAGAAAGTGAAGCAACACTCCATTCACTTCGCACAGTGAATTGAAGTGTTGAAAAAGACAGCTTCTCCTTCCGAGAAACAGATGTGAGTTTCTTGTGAATGCTTGTAAGTAGCTTAAGGCACTTTCAAAGGAAAGTGATTTTCTCTGAAAGGACAGCATTTAGAAAGTGAAGCAACACTCCATTCACGTCGCACAGTGAATTGAAGTGTTGGAACAGAATGCTTCTCTTTCAGAGAAACGCATGTGAGTTTTTTGTGAATGCTTGTAAGTAGCTTAAGGCACTTTCATAGGAAAGTGATTTTCTCTGAAAGGACAGCATTTGGAAAGGGAAGCAACACTCCATTCACTTCGCACAGTGAATTGAAGTGTTGGAACAGACTGCTTCTCTTTCAGAGAAAAAATGTGAATTTCTGTTGAAATCTTGTAAGTGGCTTAAGGCACTCTCAAAGGAAAGTGATTTTCTCTGAAAGGACAGCATTTGGAAAGGGAAGCAACACTCCATTCACTTCGCACAGTGAATTTAAGTGTTGCAACAGACAGCTTCTCTTTCACAGAAACGCATTTTAGTTTCCTATGAATGCTTGTAAATAGCTTAAGGCACTTTCAAAGGAAAGTGATTTTCTCTGAAAGGACATCATTTAGAAAGTGAAGCAACACTCCATTAACTTCGCACAGTGAACTGAAGTGTTGGAACAGACTGCTTCTCTTTCAGAGAAACGCATGTGAGTTTTTTGTGAATGCTTGTAAGTAGCTTAAGGCACTTTCAAAGGAAAGTGATTTTCTCTCAAAGGACAGCATTTAGAAAGTGAAGCAACACTCCATTCACGTCGCACAGTGAATTGAAGTATTGGAACAGACTGCTTCTCTTTTAGAGAAACGGATGTGAGTTTTTTGTGAATGCTTGAAAGAAGCTTTAGGCACTTTTAAAGGAAAGTGATTTTCTCTGAAACTACAGCATTTAGAATGTGACGCAACACTCCATTCACTTCGCACAGTGAATTGAAGTGTTGGAACAGACTGCTTCTCTTTCAGAGAAACAGATGTGAGTTTCTTGTGAATGCTTTTAAGTAGCTTAAGGTAGTTTCAAAGAGAGTGATTTTCTCTAAAAGGAGAGCATTTAGAAAGTGAAACAACACTCCATTCACTTCGCACAGTGAATTGAAGTGTTGGAACAGACTGCTTCTCTTTCAGAGAAACAGATGTGAGTTTCTTGTGAATGCTTGTAAGTAGCTTAAGGCACTTTCAAAGGAAAGTGATTTTCTCTGAAAGGACAGCATTTAGAAAGTGAAGCAACACTCCATTCACTTCGCACAGTGAATTGAAGTGTTGGAACAGAATGCTTTTGTTTCAGAGAAACGGATGTGAGTTTTTTGTGAATGCTTGTAAGTAGCTTAAGGCACTTTCATAGGAAAGTGATTTTCTCTGAAAGGACAGCATTTGGAAAGGGAAGCAACACTCCATTCACTTCGCACAGTGAATTGAAGTGTTGGAACAGACTGCTTCTCTTTCAGAAAAATGCATGTGAGTTTCTTGTGAATGTTTGTAAGTAGCTTAAGGCACTTTCAAAGGAATGTGATTTTCTCTGAAAGGACAGCATTTAGAAAGTGAAGCAACACTCCATTCACTTCGAACAGTGAATTGATGTGTTGGATAAGACAGCTTCTCTTTCAGAGAAGCGCATGTGAATTTCTGTTGAATGCTTGTAAGTAGCTTAAGTCACTTTAAAAGGAAAGTGATTTTCTCTGAAAGGACAGCATTTAGAAAGTGAAGCAACACTCCATTCACTTCGCACAGTGAATTGAAGTGTTGGAACAGACTGGTTCTCTTTTACAGAAAAGGATGTGAGTTTTTTGTGAATGCTTGTAAGTAGCTAAAGGCACTTTCAAAGGAAAGTGATTTTCTCTGAAACTGCAGCATTTAGAATGTGAAGGAACACTCCATTCACTTCGCACAGTGAATTGAAGTGTTGGATCAGACTGCTTCTCTTTCAGAGAAACAGATGTGAGTTTCTTGTGAATGCTTGTAAGTAGTAGTGTAAGGCACTTTCAAAGCAAAGTGATTTTCTCTGAAAGGACAGCATTTAGAAAGTGATGCAACACTCCATTCACTTCGCACAGTGAATTGAAGTGTTGGAACAGACTGCTTCTCTTTCAGAGAAAGGTATGTGAATTTCTGTTGAATGCTTGTAACTAGCTTAAGGCACTTTCAAAGGAAAGTGATTTTCTCTGAAAGGACAGCATTTAGAAAGTGAAGAAACACTCCATTCACTTCGCACAGTGAATTGAAGTGTTGGAAAAGACAGCTTCTCTTTCAGTGAAACAGATGTGAGTTTCTTGTGAATGCTTGTAAGTAGCTTAAGGCACTGTCAAAGGAAAGTGATTTTCTCTGAAAGGACAACATTTAGAAAGTGAACCAACACTCCATTCATTTCGCACAGTGAATTGAATTGTTGGAACAGAATGCTTCTCTTTCAGAGAAACGGATGTGAGTTTTTTGTGAATGCTTGTAAGCAGCTTAAGGCACTTTCATAGGAAAGCGATTTTCTCTGAAAAGACAGCATTTGGAAAGGGAAGCAACACTCCATTCCCTTCGCACAGTGAATTGAAGTGTTGGAACAGACTGCTTCTCTTTCAGAAAAATGCATGTGAGTTTCTTGTGAATGTTTGTAAGTCGCTTAAGGCACTTTGAAAGGAATGTGATTTTCTCTGAAAGGACAGCATTTAGAAAGTGAAGCAACACTCGATTCACTTCGCACAGTGAATTGAAGTGTTGGAACAGACTGCTTCTCTTTTAGAGAAACGGATGTGAGTTTTTTGTGAATGCTTGAAAGTAGCTTAAGGCACTTTCAAATCAAAGTGATTTTCTCTGAAGGACAGCATTTAGAGTGTGAAGGAACACTCCATTCACTTCGCACAGTGAATTGAAGTGTTGGAACATACTGCTTCTCTTTTAGAGAAACAGATGTGAGTTTCTTGTGAATTCTTTTAAGTAGCTTAAGGTAGTTTCAAAGAGAGTGATTTTCTCTAAAAGGAGAGCATTTAGAAAGTGAAGCAACACTCCATTCACTTCGCGCAGTGAATTAAAGAGTTGGAACAGACTGCTTCTCTTTCAGAGAAACGCATGTGAGTTTTTTGTGAATGCTTGTAAGTAGCTTAAGGCACTTTCAAAGGAAAGTGATTTTCTCTGAAAGGACAGCATTTAGAATGTGAAGCAATACTCCATTCACTTCGCACAGTGAATTGAAGAGTTGGAACAGACTGCTTCTCTTTCAGAGAAATGGATGTGAGTTTTTTGTGAATGCTTGTAAGTAGCTTAAGGCACTTTCAAAGCAAAGTGATTTTCTCTGAAAGGACAGCATTTAGAAAGTGAAGCAACACCTCATTCACTTCGCACAGTGAATTGAAGTGTTGGAAAAGACAGCTTCTCTCTCATAGAAACGCATTTGAGTTTCCTGTGAATGCTTGTAAGTTGCTTAAGGCACTTTCAAAGAAAAGTGATTTTCTCTGAAACTGCTGCATTTAGAATGTGAAGGAACACTCCATTCACTTCGCACAGTGAATTGAAGTGTTGGATCAGACTGCTTCTCTTTCAGAGAAACAGATGTGAGTTTCTTGTGAATGCTTGTAAGTAGCTTAAGGCACTTTCAAAGGAAAGTGATTTTCTCTGAAAGGACAGCATTTAGAAAGTGAAGCAACACTCCATTCACTTCGCACAGTGAATTGAAGTGTTGGAACAGAATGCTTCTCTTTCAGAGAAACGGATGTGAGTTTTTTGTGAATGCTTGTAAGTAACTTAAGGCACTTTCAGAGGAAAGTGATTTTCTCTGAAAGGACAGCATTTGGAAAGGGAAGCAACACTCCATTCACTTCGCACAGTGAATTGAAGTGTTGGAACAGACTGCTTCTCTTTCAGAAAAATGCATGTGAGTTTTTGTGAATGTTTGTAAGTAGCTTAAGGCACTCTCAAAGGAATGTGATTTTCTCTGAAAGGACAGCATTTAGAAAGTGAAGCAAAACTCCATTCACTTCGCACAGTGAATTGAAGTGTTGGAACAGACTGCTTCTCTTTTACAGAAAAGGATGTGAGTTTTTTGTGAATGCTTGAAAGTAGCTTAAGGAACTTTCAAAGGAAAGTGATTTTCTCTGAAACTGCAGCATTTAGAATGTGAAGGAACACTCCATTCACTTCGCACAGTGAATTGAAGTGTTGGATCAGACTGCTTCTCTTTCAGAGAAACAGATGTGAGTTTCTTGTGAATGCTTGTAAGTAGTTTCAGGCACTTTCAAAGGAAAGTGATTTTCTCTGAAAGGACAGCATTTAGAAAGTGAAGCAACACTCCATTCACTTCGCACAGTGAATTGAAGTGTTGGAACAGACTGCTTCTCTTTCAGAGAAAAAATGTGAATTTCTGTTGAAATCTTGTAAGTGGCTTAAGGCACTTTCAAAGGAAAGTGATTTTCTCTGAAAGGACAGCATTTGGAAAGGGAAGCAACACTCCATTCACTTCGCACAGTGAATTTAAGTGTTGCAACAGACAGCTTCTCTTTCACAGAAACGCATTTTAGTTTCCTATGAATGCTTGTAAATAGCTTAAGGCACTTTCAAAGGAAAGTGATTTTCTCTGAAAGGACATCATTTAGAAAGTGAAGCAACACTCCATTAACTTCGCACAGTGAACTGAAGTGTTGGAACAGACTGCTTCTCTTTCAGAGAAACGCATGTGAGTTTTTTGTGAATGCTTGTAAGTAGCTTAAGGCACTTTCAAAGGAAAGTGATTTTCTCTGAAAGGACAGCATTTAGAAAGTGAAGCAACACTCCATTCACTTCGCACAGTGAATTGAAGTATTGGAACAGACTGCTTCTCTTTTAGAGAAACGGATGTGAGTTTTTTTGTGAATGCTTGTAAGTAGCTTAAGGCACTTTCAAAGCAAAGTGATTTTCTCTAAAAGGACAGCATTTAGAAAGTGAAGCAACACCCCATTCACTTCGAACAGTCAATTGAAGTGTTGGAAAAGACAGCTTCTCTCTCATAGAAACGCATTTGAGTTTCCTGTGAATGCTTGTAAGTTGCTTAAGGCACTTTCAAAGAAAAGTGATTTTCTCTGAAACTGCAGCATTTAGAATGTGACGCAACACTCCATTCACTTCGCACAGTGAATTGAAGAGTTGGAACAGACTGCTTCTCTTTCAGAGAAACGCATGTGAATTTCTGTTGAATGCTTGTAAGTAGCTTAAGGCACTTTCATGGGAAAGTGATTTTCTCTGAAAGGACAGGATTTAGAAAGTGAAGTAACACCCCATTCACTTCGCACAGTGAATTGAAGTGTTGGAAAAGACAGCTTCTCTCTCATAGAAACGCATTTGAGTTTCCTGTGAATGCTTGTAAGTTGCTTAAGGCACTTTCAAAGAAAAGTGATTTTCTATGAAACTGCAGCATTTAGAATGTGAAGCAACACTCCTTTCACTTCACACAGTGAAGTGAAGAGTTGGAACACACTGCTTCTCTTTCAGAGAAACGGATGTGAGTTTTTTGTGAATGCTTGTAAGTAGCTTAAGGCACTTTCAAAGCAAAGTGATTTTCTCTGAAAGGACAGCATTTAGAAAGTGAAGCAACACTCCATTCACTTCGCACAGTGAATTGAAGTGTTGGAACAGACTGCTTCTCTTTCAGAAAAATGCATGTGAGTTTCTTGTGAATGTTTGTAAGTCGCTTAAGGCACTTTCAAAGGAATGTGATTTTCTCTGAAAGGACAGCAATTAGAAAGTGAAGTAACACTCCATTCAATTCGCACAGTGAATTGAAGTGTTGGAACAGACTGCTTCTCTTTTAGAAAAACGGATGTGAGTTTTTTGTGAATGCTTGAAAGTAGCTTAAGGCACTTTCAAATCAAAGTGATTTTCACTGAAGGACATTATTTAGAATGTGAAGGAACACTCCATTCACTTCGCACAGTGAATTGAAGTGTTGGAACAGACTGCCTCTCTTTCAGAGAAACAGATGTGATTTTCTTGTGAATGCTTTTAAGTAGCCTAAGGTAGTTTCAAAGAGAATGATTTTTTCTAAAAGGAGAGCATTTAGAAAGTGAAACAACACTCCATTCACTTCGCACAGTGAATTGAAGTGTTGCAACAGACAGCTTCTCTTTCACAGAAACGCATTTTAGTTTCCTATGAATGCTTGTAAGTAGCTTAAGGCACTTTCAAAGGAAAGTGATTTTCTCTGAAAGGACAGCATTTAGAAAGTGAACCAACACTCCATTCACTTCGCACAGTGAACTGAAGTGTTGGAACAAACTGCTTCTCTTTCAGAGAAACACATGTGAATTTCTGTTGAATGCTTGTAAGTAGCTTAAGGCACTTTCATGGGAAAGTGATTTTCTCTGAAAGGACAGGATTTAGAAAGTGAAGAAACACCCCATTCACTTCGCAAAGTGAATTGAAGTGTTGGAAAAGACAGCTTCTCTCTCATAGAAACGCATTTGAGTTTCCTGTGAATGCTTGTAAGTTGCTTAAGGCACTTTCAAAGAAAAGTGATTTTCTATGAAACTGCAGCATTTAGAATGTGAAGCAACACTCCATTCACTTCACACAGTGAACTGAAGAGTTGGAACAGGCTGCTTCTCTTTCAGAGAAACGGATGTGAGTTTTTTGTGAATGCTTGTAAGTAGCTTAAGGCACTTTCAAAGCAAAGTGATTTTCTCTAAAAGGACAGCATTTAGAAAGTGAAGCAACACTCCATTCACTTCGCACAGTGAATTAAAGTGTTGGAAAAGACAGCTTCTCTTTCCGAGAAACAGATGTGAGTTTCTTGTGAATGCTTGTAAGTAGCTTAAGGCACTTTCAAAGGAAAGTGATTTTCTCTGAAAGGACAGCATTTAGAAAGTGAAGCAACACTCCATTCACTTCGCACAGTGAATTGAAGTGTTGGAACAGAATGCTTCTCTTTCAGAGAAACGCATGTGAGTTTTTTGTGAATGCTTGTAAGTAGCTTAAGGCACTTTCATAGGAAAGTGATTTTCTCTGAAAGGACAGCATTTGGAAAGGGAAGCAACACTCCATTCACTTCGCACAGTGAATTGAAGTGTTGGAACAGACTGCTTCTCTTTTAGAGAAACGGATCTGAGTTTTTTGTGAATGCTTGAAAGAAGCTTAAGGCACTTTCAAAGGAAAGTGATTTTCTCTGAAACTACAGCATTAAGAATGTGACGCAACACTCCATTCACTTCGCACAGTGAATTGAAGAGTTGGAACAGACTGCTTCTCTTTCAGAGAAACGCATGTGAATTTCTGTTGAATGCTTGTAAGTAGCTTAAGGCACTTTCATGGGAAAGTGATTTTCTCTGAAAGGACAGGATTTAGAAAGTGAAGCAAAACCCCATTCACTTCGCACAGTGAATTGAAGTGTTGGAAAAGACAGCTTCTCTCTCATAGAAACGCATTTGAGTTTCCTGTGAATGCTTGTAAGTAGCTAAAGGCACTTTCAAAGAAAAGTGATTTTCTATGAAACTGCAGCATTTAGAATGTGAAGCAACACTCCTTTCACTTCACACAGTGAATTGAAGAGTTGGAACAGACTGCTTCTCTTTCAGAGAAACGGATGTGAGTTTTTTTGTGAATGCTTGTAAGTAGCTTAAGGCACTTTCAAAGCAAAGTGATTTTCTCTAAAAGGACAGCATTTAGAAAGTGAAGCAACACTCCATTCGCTTCGCACAGTGAATTGAAGTGTTGAAAAAGACAGCTTCTCCTTCCGAGAAACAGATGTGAGTTTCTTGTGAATGCTTGTAAGTAGCTTAAGGCACTTTCAAAGGAAAGTGATTTTCTCTGAAAGGACAGCATTTAGAAAGTGAAGCAACACTCCATTCACGTCGCACAGTGAATTGAAGTGTTGGAACAGAATGCTTCTCTTTCAGAGAAACGCATGTGAGTTTTTTGTGAATGCTTGTAAGTAGCTTAAGGCACTTTCATAGGAAAGTGATTTTCTCTGAAAGGACAGCATTTGGAAAGGGAAGCAACACTCCATTCACTTCGCACAGTGAATTGAAGTGTTGGAACAGACTGCTTCTCTTTCAGAGAAAAAATGTGAATTTCTGTTGAAATCTTGTAAGTGGCTTAAGGCACTTTCAAAGGAAAGTGATTTTCTCTGAAAGGACAGCATTTGGAAAGGGAAGCAACACTCCATTCACTTCGCACAGTGAATTTAAGTGTTGCAACAGACAGCTTCTCTTTCACAGAAACGCATTTTAGTTTCCTATGAATGCTTGTAAATAGCTTAAGGCACTTTCAAAGGAAAGTGATTTTCTCTGAAAGGACATCATTTAGAAAGTGAAGCAACACTCCATTAACTTCGCACAGTGAACTGAAGTGTTGGAACAGACTGCTTCTCTTTCAGAGAAACGCATGTGAGTTTTTTATGAATGCTTGTAAGTAGCTTAAGGCACTTTCAAAGGAAAGTGATTTTCTCTGAAAGGACAGCATTTAGAAAGTGAAGCAACACTCCATTCACTTCGCACAGTGAATTGAAGTATTGGAACAGACTGCTTCTCTTTTAGAGAAACGGATGTGAGTTTTTTGTGAATGCTTGAAAGAAGCTTTAGGCACTTTTAAAGGAAAGTGATTTTCTCTGAAACTACAGCATTTAGAATGTGACGCAACACTCCATTCACTTCGCACAGTGAATTGAAGTGTTGGAACAGACTGCTTCTCTTTCAGAGAAACAGATGTGAGTTTCTTGTGAATGCTTTTAAGTAGCTTAAGGTAGTTTCAAAGAGAGTGATTTTCTCTAAAAGGAGAGCATTTAGAAAGTGAAACAACACTCCATTCACTTCGCACAGTGAATTGAAGTGTTGGAACAGACTGCTTCTCTTTCAGAGAAACAGATGTGAGTTTCTTGTGAATGCTTGTAAGTAGCTTAAGGCACTTTCAAAGGAAAGTGATTTTCTCTGAAAGGACAGCATTTAGAAAGTGAAGCAACACTCCATTCACTTCGCACAGTGAATTGAAGTGTTGGAACAGAATGCTTTTGTTTCAGAGAAACGGATGTGAGTTTTTTGTGAATGCTTGTAAGTAGCTTAAGGCACTTTCATAGGAAAGTGATTTTCTCTGAAAGGACAGCATTTGGAAAGGGAATCAACACTCCATTCACTTCGCACAGTGAATTGAAGTGTTGGAACAGACTGCTTCTCTTTCAGAAAAATGCATGTGAGTTTCTTGTGAATGTTTGTAAGTAGCTTAAGGCACTTTCAAAGGAATGTGATTTTCTCTGAAAGGACAGCATTTAGAAAGTGAAGCAACACTCCATTCACTTCGAACAGTGAATTGATGTGTTGGATAAGACAGCTTCTCTTTCAGAGAAGCGCATGTGAATTTCTGTTGAATGCTTGTAAGTAGCTTAAGTCACTTTAAAAGGAAAGTGATTTTCTCTGAAAGGACAGCATTTAGAAAGTGAAGCAACACTCCATTCACTTCGCACAGTGAATTGAAGTGTTGGAACAGACTGGTTCTCTTTTACAGAAAAGGATGTGAGTTTTTTGTGAATGCTTGTAAGTAGCTAAAGGCACTTTCAAAGGAAAGTGATTTTCTCTGAAACTGCAGCATTTAGAATGTGAAGGAACACTCCATTCACTTCGCACAGTGAATTGAAGTGTTGGATCAGACTGCTTCTCTTTCAGAGAAACAGATGTGAGTTTCTTGTGAATGCTTGTAAGTAGTAGTGTAAGGCACTTTCAAAGCAAAGTGATTTTCTCTGAAAGGACAGCATTTAGAAAGTGATGCAACACTCCATTCACTTCGCACAGTGAATTGAAGTGTTGGAACAGACTGCTTCTCTTTCAGAGAAAGGTATGTGAATTTCTGTTGAATGCTTGTAACTAGCTTAAGGCACTTTCAAAGGAAAGTGATTTTCTCTGAAAGGACAGCATTTAGAAAGTGAAGAAACACTCCATTCACTTCGCACAGTGAATTGAAGTGTTGGAAAAGACAGCTTCTCTTTCAGTAAAACAGATGTGAGTTTCTTGTGAATGCTTGTAAGTAGCTTAAGGCACTGTCAAAGGAAAGTGATTTTCTCTGAAAGGACAACATTTAGAAAGTGAAGCAACACTCCATTCATTTTGCACAGTGAATTGAATTGTTGGAACAGAATGCTTCTCTTTCAGAGAAACGGATGTGAATTTTTTGTAAATGCTTGTAAGCAGCTTAAGGCACTTTCATAGGAAAGCGATTTTCTCTGAAAAGACAGCATTTGGAAAGGGAAGCAACACTCCATTCCCTTCGCTCAGTGAATTGAAGTGTTGGAACAGACTGCTTCTCTTTCAGAAAAATGCATGTGAGTTTCTTGTGAATGTTTGTAAGTCGCTTAAGGCACTTTGAAAGGAATGTGATTTTCTCTGAAAGGACAGCATTTAGAAAGTGAAGCAACACTCGATTCACTTCGCACAGTGAATTGAAGTGTTGGAACAGACTGCTTCTCTTTTAGAGAAACGGATGTGAGTTTTTTGTGAATGCTTGAAAGTAGCTTAAGGCACTTTCAAATCAAAGTGATTTTCTCTGAAGGACAGCATTTAGAGTGTGAAGGAACACTCCATTCACTTCGCACAGTGAATTGAAGTGTTGGAACATACTGCTTCTCTTTTAGAGAAACAGATGTGAGTTTCTTGTGAATTCTTTTAAGTAGCTTAAGGTAGTTTCAAAGAGAGTGATTTTCTCTAAAAGGAGAGCATTTAGAAAGTGAAGCAACACTCCATTCACTTCGCGCAGTGAATTAAAGAGTTGGAACAGACTGCTTCTCTTTCAGAGAAACGCATGTGAGTTTTTTGTGAATGCTTGTAAGTAGCTTAAGGCACTTTCAAAGGAAAGTGATTTTCTCTGAAAGGACAGCATTTAGAATGTGAAGCAATACTCCATTCACTTCGCACAGTGAATTGAAGAGTTGGAACAGACTGCTTCTCTTTCAGAGAAATGGATGTGAGTTTTTTGTGAATGCTTGTAAGTAGCTTAAGGCACTTTCAAAGCAAAGTGATTTTCTCTGAAAGGACAGCATTTAGAAAGTGAAGCAACACCTCATTCACTTCGCACAGTGAATTGAAGTGTTGGAAAAGACAGCTTCTCTCTCATAGAAACGCATTTGAGTTTCCTGTGAATGCTTGTAAGTTGCTTAAGGCACTTTCAAAGAAAAGTGATTTTCTCTGAAACTGCTGCATTTAGAATGTGAAGGAACACTCCATTCACTTCGCACAGTGAATTGAAGTGTTGGATCAGACTGCTTCTCTTTCAGAGAAACAGATGTGAGTTTCTTGTGAATGCTTGTAAGTAGCTTAAGGCACTTTCAAAGGAAAGTGATTTTCTCTGAAAGGACAGCATTTAGAAAGTGAAGCAACACTCCATTCACTTCGCACAGTGAATTGAAGTGTTGGAACAGAATGCTTCTCTTTCAGAGAAACGGATGTGAGTTTTTTGTGAATGCTTGTAAGTAACTTAAGGCACTTTCAGAGGAAAGTGATTTTCTCTGAAAGGACAGCATTTGGAAAGGGAAGCAACACTCCATTCACTTCGCACAGTGAATTGAAGTGTTGGAACAGACTGCTTCTCTTTCAGAAAAATGCATGTGAGTTTTTGTGAATGTTTGTAAGTAGCTTAAGGCACTCTCAAAGGAATGTGATTTTCTCTGAAAGGACAGCATTTAGAAAGTGAAGCAAAACTCCATTCACTTCGCACAGTGAATTGAAGTGTTGGAACAGACTGCTTCTCTTTTACAGAAAAGGATGTGAGTTTTTTGTGAATGCTTGAAAGTAGCTTAAGGAACTTTCAAAGGAAAGTGATTTTCTCTGAAACTGCAGCATTTAGAATGTGAAGGAACACTCCATTCACTTCGCACAGTGAATTGAAGTGTTGGATCAGACTGCTTCTCTTTCAGAGAAACAGATGTGAGTTTCTTGTGAATGCTTGTAAGTAGTTTCAGGCACTTTCAAAGGAAAGTGATTTTCTCTGAAAGGACAGCATTTAGAAAGTGAAGCAACACTCCATTCACTTCGCACAGTGAATTGAAGTGCTGGAACAGATTGCTTCTCTTACAGAGAAACGGATGTGAGTTTTTTGTGAATGCTTGAAAGTAGCTTAAGGCACTTTCAAATCAAAGTGATTTTCTCTGAAGGACAGCATTTGGAAAGGGAAGTAACACTCCATTCACTTCGCACAGTGAATTGAAGTGTTGGAACAGAATGCTTCTCTTTCAGAGAAACATATGTGAGTTTCTTGTGAATGCTTTTAAATAGCTTAAGGTAGTTTAAAAGAGAGTGATTTTCTCTAAAAGGAAAGCATTTAGAAAGTGAAGCAACACTCCATTCACTTCGCACAGTGAATTGAAGTGTTGGAACAGACTGCTTCTCTTTCAGAGAAACGCATGTGAATTTCTGTTGAAATCTTGTAAGTGGCTTAAGGCACTTTCAAAGGAAAGTGATTTTCTCTGAAAGGACAGCATTTAGAAAGTGAAGCAACACTCCATTCACTTCGCACAGTGAACTGAAGTGTTGGAACAGACTGCTTCTCTTTCAGGGAAACGCATGTGAGTTTTTTGTGAATGCTTGTAAGTAGCTTAAGGCACTTTCAAAGGAAAGTGATTTTCTCTGAAAGGACAGCATTTAGAAAGTGAAGCAACACTCCATTCACTTCGCACAGTGAATTGAAGTGTTAGAACAGACTGCTTCTCTTTTAGAGAAACAGATGTGAGTTTCTTGTGAATTCTTTTAAGTAGCTTAAGGTAGTTTCAAAGAGAGTGATTTTCTCTAAAAGGAGAGCATTTAGAAAGTGAAGCAACACTCCATTCACTTCGCGCAGTGAATTAAAGAGTTGGAACAGACTGCTTCTCTTTCAGAGAAACGCATGTGAGTTTTTTGTGAATGCTTGTAAGTAGCTTAAGGCACTTTCAAAGGAAAGTGATTTTCTCTGAAAGGACAGCATTTAGAATGTGAAGCAATACTCCATTCACTTCGCACAGTGAATTGAAGAGTTGGAACAGACTGCTTCTCTTTCAGAGAAATGGATGTGAGTTTTTTGTGAATGCTTGTAAGTAGCTTAAGGCACTTTCAAAGCAAAGTGATTTTCTCTGAAAGGACAGCATTTAGAAAGTGAAGCAACACCTCATTCACTTCGCACAGTGAATTGAAGTGTTGGAAAAGACAGCTTCTCTCTCATAGAAACGCATTTGAATTCCTGTGAATGCTTGTAAGTTGCTTAAGGCACTTTCAAAGAAAAGTGATTTTCTCTGAAACTGCTGCATTTAGAATGTGAAGGAACACTCCATTCACTTCGCACAGTGAATTGAAGTGTTGGATCAGACTGCTTCTCTTTCAGAGAAACAGATGTGAGTTTCTTGTGAATGCTTGTAAGTAGCTTAAGGCACTTTCAAAGGAAAGTGATTTTCTCTGAAAGGACAGCATTTAGAAAGTGAAGCAACACTCCATTCACTTCGCACAGTGAATTGAAGTGTTGGAACAGAATGCTTCTCTTTCAGAGAAACGGATGTGAGTTTTTTGTGAATGCTTGTAAGTAACTTAAGGCACTTTCAGAGGAAAGTGATTTTCTCTGAAAGGACAGCATTTGGAAAGGGAAGCAACACTCCATTCACTTCGCACAGTGAATTGAAGTGTTGGAACAGACTGCTTCTCTTTCAGAAAAATGCATGTGAGTTTTTGTGAATGTTTGTAAGTAGCTTAAGGCACTCTCAAAGGAATGTGATTTTCTCTGAAAGGACAGCATTTAGAAAGTGAAGCAAAACTCCATTCACTTCGCACAGTGAATTGAAGTGTTGGAACAGACTGCTTCTCTTTTACAGAAAAGGATGTGAGTTTTTTGTGAATGCTTGAAAGTAGCTTAAGGAACTTTCAAAGGAAAGTGATTTTCTCTGAAACTGCAGCATTTAGAATGTGAAGGAACACTCCATTCACTTCGCACAGTGAATTGAAGTGTTGGATCAGACTGCTTCTCTTTCAGAGAAACAGATGTGAGTTTCTTGTGAATGCTTGTAAGTAGTTTCAGGCACTTTCAAAGGAAAGTGATTTTCTCTGAAAGGACAGCATTTAGAAAGTGAAGCAACACTCCATTCACTTCGCACAGTGAATTGAAGTGCTGGAACAGATTGCTTCTCTTACAGAGAAACGGATGTGAGTTTTTTGTGAATGCTTGAAAGTAGCTTAAGGCACTTTCAAATCAAAGTGATTTTCTCTGAAGGACAGCATTTGGAAAGGGAAGTAACACTCCATTCACTTCGCACAGTGAATTGAAGTGTTGGAACAGAATGCTTCTCTTTCAGAGAAACATATGTGAGTTTCTTGTGAATGCTTTTAAATAGCTTAAGGTAGTTTAAAAGAGAGTGATTTTCTCTAAAAGGAAAGCATTTAGAAAGTGAAGCAACACTCCATTCACTTCGCACAGTGAATTGAAGTGTTGGAACAGACTGCTTCTCTTTCAGAGAAACGCATGTGAATTTCTGTTGAAATCTTGTAAGTGGCTTAAGGCACTTTCAAAGGAAAGTGATTTTCTCTGAAAGGACAGTATTTGGAAAGGGAAGCAACACTCCATTCACTTCGCACACTGAACTGAAGTGTTGGAACAGACTGCTTCTCTTTCAGGGAAACGCATGTGAGTTTTTTGTGAATGCTTGTAAGTAGCTTAAGGCACTTTCAAAGGAAAGTGATTTTCTCTGAAAGGACAGCATTTAGAAAGTGAAGCAACACTCCATTCACTTCGCACAGTGAATTGAAGTGTTAGAACAGACTGCTTCTCTTTTAGAGAAACAGATGTGAGTTTCTTGTGAATTCTTTTAAGTAGCTTAAGGTAGTTTCAAAGAGAGTGATTTTCTCTAAAAGGAGAGCATTTAGAAAGTGAAGCAACACTCCATTCACTTCGCGCAGTGAATTGAAGAGTTGGAACAGACTGCTTCTCTTTCAGAGAAACGCATGTGAGTTTTTTGTGAATGCTTGTAAGTAGCTTAAGGCACTTTCAAAGAAAAGTGATTTTCTCTGAAAGGACAGCATTTAGAATGTGAAGCAATACTCCATTCACTTCGCACAGTGAATTGAAGAGTTGGAACAGACTGCTTCCCTTTCAGAGAAATGGATGTGAGTTTTTTGTGAATGCTTGTAAGTAGCTTAAGGCACTTTCAAAGGAAAGTGATTTTCTCTGAAAGGACAGCATTTAGAAAGTGAAGCAACACCCCATTCACTTCGCACAGTGAATTGAAGTGTTGGAAAAGACAGCTTCTCTCTCATAGAAACGCATTTGAGTTTCCTGTGAATGCTTGTAAGTTGCTTAAGGCACTTTCAAAGAAAAGTGATTTTCTCTGAAACTGCTGCATTTAGAATGTGAAGGAACACTCCATTCACTTCGCACAGTGAATTGAAGTGTTGGATCAGACTGCTTCTCTTTCAGAGAAACAGATGTGAGTTTCTTGTGAATGCTTGTAAGTAGCTTAAGGCACTTTCAAAGGAAAGTGATTTTCTCTGAAAGGACAGCATTTAGAAAGTGAAGCAACACTCCATTCACTTCGCACAGTGAATTGAAGTGTTGGAACAGAATGCTTCTTTTTCAGAGAAACGGATGTGAGTTTTTTGTGAATGCTTGTAAGTAACTTAAGGCACTTTCAGAGGAAAGTGATTTTCTCTGAAAGGACAGCATTTGGAAAGGGAAGCAACACTCCATTCACTTCGCACAGTGAATTGAAGTGTTGGAACAGACTGCTTCTCTTTCAGAAAAATGCATGTGAGTTTCTTGTGAATGTTTGTAAGTAGCTTAAGGCACTTTCAAAGGAATGTGATTTTCTCTGAAGGGACAGCATTTAGAAAGTGAAGCAACACTCCATTCACTTCGAACAGTGAATTGATGTGTTGGATAAGACAGCTTCTCTTTCAGAGAAGCGCATGTGAATTTCTGTTGAATGCTTGTAAGTAGCTTAAGTCACTTTAAAAGGAAAGTGATTTTCTCTGAAAGGACAGCATTTAGAAAGTGAAGCAACACTCCATTCACTTCGCACAGTGAATTGAAGTGTTGGAACAGACTGCTTCTCTTTTACAGAAAAGGATGTGAGTTTTTTGTGAATACTTGAAAGTAGCTTAAGGAACTGTCAAAGGAAAGTGATTTTCTCTGAAACTGCAGCATTTAGAATGTGAAGGAACACTCCATTCACTTCGCACAGTGAATTGAAGTATTGGATCAGACTGCTTCTCTTTCAGAGAAACAGATGTGAGTTTCTTGTGAATGCTTGTAAGTAGTTTCAGGCACTTTCAAAGGAAAGTGATTTTCTCTGAAAGGACAGCATTTAGAAAGTGAAGCAACACTCCATTCACTTCGCACAGTGAATTGAAGTGTTGGAACAGATTGCTTCTCTTACAGAGAAACGGATGTGAGTTTTTTGTGAATGCTTGAAAGTAGCTTAAGGCACTTTCAAATCAAAGTGATTTTCTCTGAAGGACAGCATTTGGAAAGGGAAGTAACACTCCATTCACTTCGCACAGTGAATTGAAGTGTTGGAACAGAATGCTTCTCTTTCAGAGAAACATATGTGAGTTTCTTGTGAATGCTTTTAAATAGCTTAAGGTAGTTTAAAAGAGAGTGATTTTCTCTAAAAGGAAAGCATTTAGAAAGTGAAGCAACACTCCATTCACTTCGCACAGTGAATTGAACTGTTGGAACAGACTGCTTCTCTTTCAGAGAAACGCATGTGAATTTCTGTTGAAATCTTGTAAGTGGCTTAAGGCACTTTCAAAGGAAAGTGATTTTCTCTGAAAGGACAGTATTTGGAAAGGGAAGCAACACTCCATTCACTTCGCACACTGAAGTGAAGTGTTGGAACAGACTGCTTCTCTTTCAGAGAAACGCATGTGAGTTTTTTGTGAATGCTTGTAAGTAGCTTAAGGCACTTTCAAAGGAAAGTGATTTTCTCTGAAAGGACAGCATTTAGAAAGTGAAGCAACACCCCATTCACTTCGCACAGTGAATTGAAGTGTTGGAAAAGACAGCTTCTCTCTCATAGAAACGCATTTGAGTTTCCTGTGAATGCTTGTAAGTTGCTTAAGGCACTTTCAAAGAAAAGTGATTTTCTCTGAAACTGCTGCATTTAGAATGTGAAGGAACACTCCATTCACTTCGCACAGTGAATTGAAGTGTTGGATCAGACTGCTTCTCTTTCAGAGAAACAGATGTGAGTTTCTTGTGAATGCTTGTAAGTAGCTTAAGGCACTTTCAAAGGAAAGTGATTTTCTCTGAAAGGACAGCATTTAGAAAGTGAAGCAACACTCCATTCACTTCGCACAGTGAATTGAAGTGTTGGAACAGAATGCTTCTTTTTCAGAGAAACGGATGTGAGTTTTTTGTGAATGCTTGTAAGTAACTTAAGGCACTTTCAGAGGAAAGTGATTTTCTCTGAAAGGACAGCATTTGGAAAGGGAAGCAACACTCCATTCACTTCGCACAGTGAATTGAAGTGTTGGAACAGACTGCTTCTCTTTCAGAAAAATGCATGTGAGTTTCTTGTGAATGTTTGTAAGTAGCTTAAGGCACTTTCAAAGGAATGTGATTTTCTCTGAAGGGACAGCATTTAGAAAGTGAAGCAACACTCCATTCACTTCGAACAGTGAATTGATGTGTTGGATAAGACAGCTTCTCTTTCAGAGAAGCGCATGTGAATTTCTGTTGAATGCTTGTAAGTAGCTTAAGTCACTTTAAAAGGAAAGTGATTTTCTCTGAAAGGACAGCATTTAGAAAGTGAAGCAACACTCCATTCACTTCGCACAGTGAATTGAAGTGTTGGAACAGACTGCTTCTCTTTTACAGAAAAGGATGTGAGTTTTTTGTGAATACTTGAAAGTAGCTTAAGGAACTGTCAAAGGAAAGTGATTTTCTCTGAAACTGCAGCATTTAGAATGTGAAGGAACACTCCATTCACTTCGCACAGTGAATTGAAGTGTTGGATCAGACTGCTTCTCTTTCAGAGAAACAGATGTGAGTTTCTTGTGAATGCTTGTAAGTAGTTTCAGGCACTTTCAAAGGAAAGTGATTTTCTCTGAAAGGACAGCATTTAGAAAGTGAAGCAACACTCCATTCACTTCGCACAGTGAATTGAAGTGTTGGAACAGATTGCTTCTCTTACAGAGAAACGGATGTGAGTTTTTTGTGAATGCTTGAAAGTAGCTTAAGGCACTTTCAAATCAAAGTGATTTTCTCTGAAGGACAGCATTTGGAAAGGGAAGTAACACTCCATTCACTTCGCACAGTGAATTGAAGTGTTGGAACAGAATGCTTCTCTTTCAGAGAAACATATGTGAGTTTCTTGTGAATGCTTTTAAATAGCTTAAGGTAGTTTAAAAGAGAGTGATTTTCTCTAAAAGGAAAGCATTTAGAAAGTGAAGCAACACTCCATTCACTTCGCACAGTGAATTGAACTGTTGGAACAGACTGCTTCTCTTTCAGAGAAACGCATGTGAATTTCTGTTGAAATCTTGTAAGTGGCTTAAGGCACTTTCAAAGGAAAGTGATTTTCTCTGAAAGGACAGTATTTGGAAAGGGAAGCAACACTCCATTCACTTCGCACACTGAAGTGAAGTGTTGGAACAGACTGCTTCTCTTTCAGAGAAACGCATGTGAGTTTTTTGTGAATGCTTGTAAGTAGCTTAAGGCACTTTCAAAGGAAAGTGATTTTCTCTGAACGGACAGCATTTAGAAAGTGAAGCAACACTCCATTCACTTCGCACAGTGAATTGAAGTGTTGGAACAGACTGCTTCTCTTTTAGAGAAACGGATGTGAGTTTTTTGTTAATGCTTGAATGTAGCTTAAGGCATTTTCAAAGGAAAGTGATTTTTTCTGAAACTACAGCATTTAGAATGTGAAGCAATACTCCATTCACTTCGCACAGTGAATTGAAGAGTTGGAACAGACTGCTTCTCTTTCAGAGAAATGGATCTGAGTTTTTTATGAATGCTTGAAAGTAGCTTAAGGCACTTTCAAAGCAAAGTGATTTTCTCTGAAAGGACAGCATTTAGAAAGTGAAGCAACACCCCATTCACTTCGCACAGTGAATTCAAGTGTTGGAAAAGACAGCTTCTCTCTCATAGAAACGCATTTGAGTTTCCTGTGAATGCTTGTAAGGTGCTTAAGGCACTTTCAAAGAAAAGTGATTTTCTCTGAAACTGCTGCATTTAGAATGTGAAGGAACACTCCATTCACTTAGCACAGTGAATTGAAGTGTTGGATCAGACTGCTTCTCTTTCAGAGAAACAGATGTGAGTTTCTTGTGAATGCTTTTAAATAGCTTAAGGTAGTTTAAAAGAGAGTGATTTTCTCTAAAAGGAAAGCATTTAGAAAGTGAAGCAACACTCCATTCACTTCGCATAGTGAATTGAAGTGTTGGAACAGACTGCTTCTCTTTCAGAGAAACGCATGTGAATTTCTGTTGAAATCTAGAAAGTGGCTTAAGGCACTTTCAAAGGAAAGTGATTTTCTCTGAAAGGACAGTATTTGGATAGGGAAGCAACACTACATTCACTTCGCACAGTGAACTGAAGTGTTGGAACAGACTGCTTCTCTTTTAGAGAAACGCATGTGAGTTTTTTGTGAATGCTTGTAAGTAGCTTAAGGCACTTTCAAAGGAAAGTGATTTTCTCTGAAAGGACAGCATTTAGAAAGTGAAGCAACACTCCATTCACTTAGCACAGTGAATTGAAGTGTTGGAACAGACTGCTTCTCTTTTAGAGAAACGGATGTGAGTTTTTTGTTAATGCTTGAATGTAGCTTAAGACATTTTCAAAGGAAAGTGATTTTCTCTGAAACTACAGAATTTAGAATGTGAAGCAACACTCCATTCACTTCGCACAGTGAATTGAAGTGTTGGAAAAGAAAGCTTCTCTTTCAGAGAAACAGATGTGAGTTTCTTGTGAATGCTTGTTAGTAGCTTAAGGCACTTTCAAAGTAAAGTGATTTTCTCTGAAAGGACAGCATTTAGAAAGTGAAGAAACACCCCATTCACTTCGCACAGTGAATTGAAGTGTTGGAAAAGACAGCTTCTCTCTCATAGAAACGCATTTGAGTTTCCTGTGAATGCTTGTAAATTGCTTAAGGCACTTTCAAAGAAAAGTGATTTTCTCTGAAACTGCAGCATTTAGAATGTGAAGGAACACTCCATTCACTTCGCACAGTGAATTGAAGTGTTGGATCAGACTGCTTCTCTTTCAGAGAAACAGATGTGAGTTTCTTGTGAATGCTTGTAAGTAGTAGCTTAAGGCACTTTCAAAGCAAAGTGATTTTCTCTGAAAGGACAGCATTTAGAAAGTGAAGCAACACTCCATTCACTTCGCACAGTGAATTGAAGTGTTGGAACAGGCTGCTTCTCTTTCAGAGAAACGTATGTGAATTTCTGTTGAATGCTTGTAACTAGCTTAAGGCACATTCAAAGGAAAGTGATTTTCTCTGAAAGGACAGGATTTAGAAAGTGAAGAAACACTCCATTCACTTCGCACAGTGAATTGAAGTGTTGGAAAAGACAGCTTCTCTTTCAGAGAAACAGATGTGAGTTTCTTGTGAATGCTTGTAAGTAGCTTAAGACACTGTCAAAGGAAAGTGATTTTCTCTGAAAGGACAACATTTAGGAAGTGAAGCAACACTCCATTCACTTCGCACAGTGAACTGAATTGTTGGAACAGAATACTTCTCTTTCAGAGAAACGGATGTGAGTTTTTTGTGAATGCTTGTAAGCAGCTTAAGGCACTTTCATTGGAAAGTGATTTTCTCTGAAAAGACAGCATTTGGAAAGGGAAGCAACACTCCATTCCCTTCGCACAGTGAATTGAAGTGTTGGATCAGACTGCTTCTCTTTCAGAGAAACAGATGTGAGTTTCTTGTGAATGTTTGTAAGTCGCTTAAGGCACTTTGAAAGGAATGTGATTTTCTCTGAAAGGACAGCATTTAGAAAGTGAAGCAACACTCCATTCACTTCGCACAGTGAATTGAAGTGTTGGAACAGACTGCTTCTCTTTTAGAGAAACGGATGTGAGTTTTTTGTGAATGCTTGAAAGTAGCTTAAGGCACTTTCAAATCAAAGTGATTTTCTCTGAAGGACAGCATTTAGAGTGTGAAGGAACACTCCATTCACTTCGCACAGTGAATTGAAATGTTGGAACATACTGCTTCTCTTTTAGAGAAACAGATGTGAGTTTCTTGTGAATTCTTTTAAGTAGTTTAAGGTAGTTTCAAAGAGAGTGATTTTCTCTAAAAGGAGAGCATTTAGAAAGTGAAGCAACACTCCATTCACTTCGCGCAGTGAATTGAAGAGTTGGAACAGACTGCTTCTCTTTCAGAGAAACGCATGCGAATTTCTCTTGAAATCTTGTAAGTGGCTTAGGGCACTTTCAAAGGAAAGTGATTTTCTCTGAAAGGACAGCATTTGGAAAGGGAAGCAACACTCCATTCTCTTCGCACAGTGAATTTAAGTGTTGCAACAGACAGCTTCTCTTTCATAAAAACGCATTTGAGTTTCCTATGAATGCTTGTAAGTAGCTTAAGGCACTTTCAAAGGAAAGTGATTTTCTCTGAAAGGACAGCATTTAGAAAGTGAAGCAACACTCCATTCACTTCGCACAGTGAACTGAAGTGTTGGAAAAGACTGCTTCTCTTTCAGAGAAATGCATGTGAGTTTTTTGTGAATGCTTGTAAGTAGCTTAAGGCACTTTCAAAGGAAACTGATTTTCTCTGAAAGGACAGCATTTAAAAAGTGAAGCAACACTCGATTCACTTCGCACAGTGAATTGAAGTGTTGGAACAGACTGCTTCTCTTTCAGAAAAATGGATGTAATTTTTTGTGAATGCTTGTAAGTAGCTTAAGGCACTTTCAAAGCAAAGTGATTTTCTCTGAAAGGACAGCATTTAGAAAGTGAAGAAACACCCCATTCACTTCGCACAGTGAATTGAAGTGTTGGAAAAGACAGCTTCTCTCTCATAGAAACGCATTTGAGTTTCCTGTGAATGCTTGTAAATTGCTTAAGGCACTTTCAAAGAAAAGTGATTTTCTCTGAAACTGCTGCATTTAGAAAGTGAAGGAACACTCCATTCACTTCGCACAGTGAATTGAAGTGTTGGATCAGACTGCTTCTCTTTCAGAGAAACAGATGTGACTTCCTTATGAATGCTTGTAAGTAGTAGCTTAAGGCACTTTCAAAGCAAAGTGATTTTCTCTGAAAGGACAGCATTTAGAAAGTGAAGCAACACTCCATTCACTTCGCACAGTGAATTGAAGTGTTGGAACAGGCTGCTTCTCTTTCAGAGAAACGTATGTGAATTTCTGTTGAATGCTTGTAACTAGCTTAAGGCACTTTCAAAGGAAAGTGATTTTCTCTGAAAGGACAGGATTTAGAAAGTGAAGAAACACTCCATTCACTTCGCACAGTGAATTGAAGTGTTGGAAAAGACAGCTTCTCTTTCAGAGAAACAGATGTGAGTTTCTTGTGAATGCTTGTAAGTAGCTTAAGGCACTGTCTAAGGAAAGTGATTTTCTCTGAAAGGACAGCATTTAAAAAGTGAAGCAACACTCGATTCACTTCGCACAGTGAAGTGAAGTGTTGGAACAGACTGCTTCTCTTTTAGAGAAACGGATGTGAGTTTTTTGTGAATGCTTGAAAGTAGCTTAAGGCACTTTCAAAGGAAAGTGATTTTCTCTGAAACTACAGAATTTAGAATGTGAAGCAACACTCCATTCACTTCGCACAGTGAATTGAAGTGTTGGAAAAGAAAGCTTCTCTTTCAGAGAAACAGATGTGAGTTTCTTGTGAATGCTTGTTAGTAGCTTAAGGCACTTTCAAAGTAAAGTGATTTTCTCTGAAAGGACAGCATTTAGAAAGTGAAGCAACACTCCATTCACTTCGCACAGTGAATTGAAGTGTTGGAATAGACTGCTTCTCTTTCATAGAAACGGATGTGAGTTTTTTGTGAATGGTTGTAAGTAGCTTAAGGCACTTTCAAAGGAAAGTGATTTTCTCTGAAAGGACAGGATTTAGAAAGTGAAGAAACACTCCATTCACTTTGCACAGTGAATTGAAGTGTTGGGAAAGACAGCTTCTCCTTCATAGAAACGCATTTGAGTTTCCTGTGAATGCTTGTAAGTAGATGAAGGCACTTTCAAAGGAAAGTGATTTTCTCTGAAACTGCAGCATTTAGAATGTGAAGGAACACTCCAATCTCTTTGAACAGTGAATGGAATTGTTGGATCAGACTGCTTCTCTTTCAGAGAAAAAGATGGGAGTTTCTTATGAATGCTTGTAAGTAGCTTAAGGCACTTTCAAAGGAAAGTGATTTTCTCTGAAAGGACAGGTTTTAGAGAGTGAAGCAACACTCCATTCACTTCGCACAGTGAATTGAAGTGTTGGAACAGAATGCTTCTCTTTCAGAGGAACGGATGTGAGTTTTTTGTGAATGCTTGTAAGTTGCTTAAGGCACTTTCATAGGAAAGTGATTTTCTCTGAAAGGACAGCATTTAAAAAGTGAAGCAACACTCGATTCACTTCGCACAGTGAATTGAAGTGTTGGAACAGACTGCTTCTCTTTTAGAGAAACGGATGTGAGTTTTTTGTGAATGCTTGAAAGTAGCTTAAGGCACTTTCAAAGGAAAGTGATTTTCTCTGAAACTACAGCATTTAGAATGTGAAGCAACACTCCATTCACTTCGCACAGTGAATTGAAGTGTTGGAAAAGAAAGCTTCTCTTTCAGAGAAACAGATGTGAGTTTCTTGTGAATGCTTGTTAGTAGCTTAAGGCACTTTCAAAGCAAAGTGATTTTCTCTGAAAGGACAGCATTTAGAAAGTGAAGCAACACTCCATTCACTTCGCACAGTGAATTGAAGTGTTGGAACAGAATGCTTCTCTTTCAGAGAAACATATGTGAGTTTCTTGTGAATGCTTTTAAATAGCTTAAGGTAGTTTAAAAGAGAGTGATTTTCTCTAAAAGGAAAGCATTTAGAAAGTGAAGCAACACTCCATTCACTTCGCACAGTGAATTGAAGTGTTGGAACAGACTGCTTCTCTTTCAGAGAAACGCATGTGAATTTCTGTTGAAATCTTGTAAGTGGCTTAGGGCACTTTCAAAGGAAAGTGATTTTCTCTGAAAGGACAGTATTTGGAAAGGGAAGCAACACTCCATTCACTTCGCACACTGAAGTGAAGTGTTGGAACAGACTGCTTCTCTTTCAGAGAAACGCATGTGTGTTTTTTGTGAATGCTTGTAAGTAGCTTAAGGCACTTTCAAAGGAAAGTGATTTTCTCTGAAAGGACAGCATTTAGAAAGTGAAGCAACACTCCATTCACTTCGCACAGTGAATTGAAGTGTTGGAACAGACTGCTTCTCTTTTAGAGAAACGGATGTGAGTTTTTTGTTAATGCTTGAATGTAGCTTAAGGCATTTTCAAAGGAAAGTGATTTTCTCTGAAACTACAGCATTTAGAATGTGAAGCAATACTCCATTCACTTCGCACAGTGAATTGAAGAGTTGGAACAGACTGCTTCTCTTTCAGAGAAATGGATCTGAGTTTTTTGTGAATGCTTGAAAGTAGCTTAAGGCACTTTCAAAGCAGAGTGATTTTCTCTGAAAGGACAGCATTTAGAAAGTGAAGCAACACCCCATTCACTTCGCACAGTGAATTCAAGTGTTAGAAAAGACAGCTTCTCTCTCATAGAAACGCATTTGAGTTTCCTGTGAATGCTTGTAAGTTGCTTAAGGCACTTTCAAAGAAAAGTGATTTTCTCTGAAACTGCTGCATTTAGAATGTGAAGGAACACTCCATTCACTTAGCACAGTGAATTGAAGTGTTGGATCAGACTGCTTCTCTTTCAGAGAAACAGATGTGAGTTTCTTGTGAATGCTTTTAAATAGCTTAAGGTAGTTTAAAAGAGAGTGATTTTCTCTAAAAGGAAAGCATTTAGAAAGTGAAGCAACACTCCATTCACTTCGCACAGTGAATTGAAGTGTTGGAACAGACTGCTTCTCTTTCAGAGAAACGCATGTGAATTTCTGTTGAAATCTTGAAAGTGGCTTAAGGCACTTTCAAAGGAAAGTGATTTTCCCTGAAAGGACAGTATTTGGATAGGGAAGCAACACTCCATTCACTTCGCACAGTGAACTGAAGTG
This sequence comes from Myodes glareolus, assembly GCF_982192425.1. Taxonomy (NCBI): domain Eukaryota; kingdom Metazoa; phylum Chordata; class Mammalia; order Rodentia; family Cricetidae; genus Myodes; species Myodes glareolus. The sequence continues at coordinate 102,275,283 of NC_142033.1, read as the reverse complement.
TTGGAACAGACTGCTTCTCTTTTAGAGAAACGCATGTGAGTTTTTTGTGAATGCTTGTAAGTAGCTTAAGGCACTTTCAAAGGAAAGTGATTTTCTCTGAAAGGACAGCATTTAGAAAGTGAAGCAACACTCCATTCACTTAGCACAGTGAATTGAAGTGTTGGAACAGACTGCTTCTCTTTTAGAGAAACGGATGTGAGTTTTTTGTTAATGCTTGAATGTAGCTTAAGGCATTTTCAAAGGAAAGTGATTTTCTCTGAAACTACAGCATTTAGAATGTGAAGCAATACTCCATTCACTTCGCACAGTGAATTGAAGAGTTGGAACAGACTGCTTCTCTTTCAGAGAAATGGATGTAATTTTTTGTGAATGCTTGAAAGTAGCTTAAGGCACTTTCAAAGCAAAGTGATTTTCGCTGAAAGGACAGCATTTAGAAAGTGAAGAAACACCCCATTCACTTCGCACAGTGAATTGAAGTGTTGGAAAAGACAGCTTCTCTCTCATAGAAACGCATTTGAGTTTCCTGTGAATGCTTGTAAATTGCTTAAGGCACTTTCAAAGAAAAGTGATTTTCTCTGAAACTGCTGCATTTAGAATGTGAAGGAACACTCCATTCACTTCGCACAGTGAATTGAAGTGTTGGATCAGACTGCTTCTCTTTCAGAGAAACAGATGTGAGTTTCTTGTGAATGCTTGTAAGTAGTAGCTTAAGGCACTTTCAAAACAAAGTGATTTTCTCTGAAAGGACAGCATTTAGAAAGTGAAGCAACACTCCATTCACTTCGCACAGTGAATTGAAGTGTTGGAACAGGCTGCTTCTCTTTCAGAGAAACGTATGTGAATTTCTGTTGAATGCTTGTAACTAGCTTAAGGCACATTCAAAGGAAAGTGATTTTCTCTGAAAGGACAGGATTTAGAAAGTGAAGAAACACTCCATTCACTTCGCACAGTGAATTGAAGTGTTGGAAAAGACAGCTTCTCTTTCAGAGAAACAGATGTGAGTTTCTTGTGAATGCTTGAAAGTTGCTTAAGGCACTTTCAAATCAAAGTGATTTTCTCTGAAGGACAGCATTTAGAGTGTGAAGGAACACTCCATTCACTTCGCACAGTGAATTGAAATGTTGGAACATACTGCTTCTCTTTTAGAGAAACAGATGTGAGTTTCTTGTGAATTCTTTTAAGTAGCTTAAGGTAGTTTCAAAGAGAGTGATTTTCTCTAAAAGGGAGCATTTAGAAAGTGAAGCAACACTCCATTCACTTCGCGCAGTGAATTGAAGAGTTGGAACAGACTGCTTCTCTTTCAGAGAAACGCATGCGAATTTCTCTTGAAATCTTGTAAGTGGCTTAGGGCACTTTCAAAGGAAAGTGATTTTCTCTGAAAGGACAGCATTTGGTAAGGGAAGCAACACTCCATTCTCTTCGCACAGTGAATTTAATTGTTGCAACAGACAGCTTCTCTTTCATAAAAACGCATTTGAGTTTCCTATGAATGCTTGTAAGTAGCTTAAGGCACTTTCAAAGGAAAGTGATTTTCTCTGAAAGGACAGCATTTAGAAAGTGAAGCAACACTCCATTCACTTCGCACAGTGAACTGAAGTGTTGGAACAGACTGCTTCTCTTTCAGAGAAATGCATGTGAGTTTTTTGTGAATGCTTGTAAGTAGCTTAAGGCACTTTCAAAGGAAAATGATTTTCTCTGAAAAAACAGCATTTAAAAAGTGAAGCAACACTCGATTCACTTCGCACAGTGAATTGAAGCGTTGGAACAGACTGCTTCTCTTTTAGAGAAACGGATGTGAGTTTTTTGTGAATGCTTGAAAGTAGCTTAAGGCACTTTCAAAGGAAAGTGATTTTCTCTGAAACTACAGCATTTAGAATGTGAAGCAACACTCCATTCACTTCGCACAGTGAATTGAAGTGTTGGAAAAGAAAGCTTCTCTTTCAGAGAAACAGATGTGAGTTTCTTGTGAATGCTTGTTAGTAGCTTAAGGCACTTTCAAAGCAAAGTGATTTTCTCTGAAAGGACAGCATTTAGAAAGTGAAGCAACACTCCATTCACTTCGCACAATGAATTGAAGTGTTGGAACAGACTGCTTCTCTTTCAGAGAAACGGATGTGAGTTTATTGTGAATGCTTGTAAGTAGCTTAAGGCACTTTCAAAGGAAAGTGATTTTCTCTGAAAGGACAGGATTTAGAAAGTGAAGAAACACTCCATTCACTTTGCACAGTGAATTGAAGTGTTGGGAAAGACAGCTTCTCTTTCATAGAAACGCATTTGAGTTTCCTGTGAATGCTTGTAAGTAGATGAAGGCACTTTCAAAGGAAAGTGATTTTCTCTGAAACTGCAGCATTTAGAATGTGAAGGAACACTCCAATCTCTTTGAACAGTGAATGGAATTGTTGGATCAGACTGCTTCTCTTTCAGAGAAAAAGATGGGAGTTTCTTATGAATGCTTGTAAGTAGCTTAAGGCACTTTCAAAGGAAAGTGATTTTCTCTGAAAGGACAGGATTTAGAGAGTGAAGCAACACTCCATTAACTTCGCACAGTGAATTGAAGTGTTGGAACAGAATGCTTCTCTTTCAGAGGAACGGATGTGAGTTTTTTGTGAATGCTTGTAAGTTGCTTAAGGCACTTTCATAGGAAAGTGATTTTATCTGAAAGGACAGCATTTGGAAAGGGAAGCAACACTCCATTCACTTCACACAGTGAATTGAAGTGTTGGAACAGACTGCTTCTCTTTCCGAAAAATGCATGTGATTTTCTTGTGAATGTTTGTAAGTAGCTTAAGGCACTTTCAAAGGAAAGTGATTTTCTCTGAAAGGACAGCATTTAGAAAGTGAAGCAACACTCCTTTCACTTCGCACAGTGAATTGAAGTATTGGAACAGACTGCTTCTCTTTCAGAGAAACGCATGTGAGTTTTTTGTGAATGCTTGTAAGTAGCTTAAGGCACTTTCAAAGGAAAGTGATTTTCTCTGAAAGGACAGCATTTAGAAAGTGAAGCAACACTCCATTCACTTCGCACAGTGAATTGAAGTGTTGGAACAAACTGCTTCTCTTTCAGAGAAATGCATGTGAATTTCTGTTGAATGCTTGTAAGTAGCTTAAGGCACTTTCAAAGGAAAGTGATTTTCTCTGAAAGGAGAGGATGTAGAAAGTGAAGAAACACTCCATTCACGTCGCACAGAGAATTGATGTATTGGAAAAGACAGCTTCTCTTTCATAGAAACGCATTTGAGTTTCCTGTGAATGCTTGTAAGTTGCTTAAGGCACTTTCAAAGGAAAGTTATTTTTCTCTGGAACTGCAGCATTTAAAATGTGAAGGAACACTCCAATCACTTCGAAGAGTGAATTGAAGTGTTGGAACAGACTGCTTCTCTTTCAGAGAAACGCATGTGAATTTCTGTTGAATGCTTGTAAGTAGCTTAAGGCACTTTCAAAGGAAAGTGCTTTTCTCTGAAAGGACAGGATTTAGAAAGTGAAGCAACACTCCATGCACTTCGCACAGTGAATTGAAGTGTTGCAACAGACTGCTTCTCTTTCAGAGAAACGCATGTGAATTTCTGTTGAATGCTTGTAAGTAGCTTAAGGCACTTTCAAAGGAAAGTGCTTTTCTCTGAAAGGACAGGATTTAGAAAGTGAAGAAACACTCCCTTCACTTCGCACAGTGAATTGAAGAGTTGGAACAGACTGCTTCTCCTTCAGAGAAACGGATGTGAGTTTTTTGTGAATGCTTGTAAGTAGCTTAAGGCACTTTCAAAGCAAAGTGATTTTCTCTGAAAGGACAGCATTTAGAAAGTGAAGCAACACTCCTTTCACTTCGCACAGTGAATTGAAGTGTTGGAACAGACTGCTTCTCTTTCAGAGAAACGCATGTGAGTTTTTTGTGAATGCTTGTAAGTAGCTTAAGGCACTTTCAAAGGAAAGTGATTTTCTCTGAAAGGACAGCATTTAGAAAGTGAAGCAACACTCCATTCACTTCGCACAGTGAATTGAAGTGTTGGAATAGACTGCTTCTCTTTCAGAGAAACAGATATGAGTTTCTTGTGAATGCGTGTAAGTAGCATAAGGCAGTACCAAAAGAGAGTGATTTTCTCTAAAAAGAGAGCATTTAGAAAGTGAAATAACACTCCATTCACTTAGCACAGTGAATTGAAGTATTGGAACAGACTGCTTCGCTTTCAGAGAAACGCATTTGAGTTTCCTATGAATGCTTGTAAGTAGCTTAAGGCACTTTCAAAGCAAAGTGATTTTCTCTGAAAGGAGAGCATTTAGAAAGTGAAGCAACACTCCATTCACTTCGCACAGTGAATTGTAGTGTTGGAACTGACTGCTTCTCTTTCAGAGAAACGCATGTGAATTTCTGTTGAATGCTTGTAAGTAGCTTAAGGCACTTTCAAAGGAAAGTGATTTTCTCTGAAAGGACAGGATTTAGAAAGTGAAGAAACACTCCATTCACTTTGCACAGTGAATTGAAGTGTTGGGAAAGACAGCTTCTTTTTCAGAGAAACGCATTTGAGTTTCCTGTGAATGCTTGTAAGTTGCTTAAGGCACTTTCAAAGGAAAGTTATTTTTCTCTGAAACTGCAGCATTTAAAATGTGAAGGAACACTCCAATCACTTCGAACAGTGAATTGAAGTGTTGGAACAGACTGCTTCTCTTTCAGAGAAACAGATGTGAGTTTTTGTGAATGCTTGCAAGTAGCTTAAGGCACTTTCAAAGGAAAGTGATTTTCTCTGAAAGGACAGCATTTAGAAAGTGAAGCAACACTCCATGCACTTCGCACAGTGAATTGAAGTGTTGCAACAGACTGCTTCTCTTTCAGAGAAACGCATGTGAATTTCTGTTGAATGCTTGTAAGTAGCTTAAGGCACTTTCAAAGGAAAGTGCTTTTCTCTGAAAGGACAGGATTTAGAAAGTGAAGAAACACTCCCTTCACTTCGCACAGTGAATTGAAGAGTTGGAACAGACTGCTTCTCCTTCAGAGAAACGGATGTGAGTTTTTTGTGAATGCTTGTAAGTAGCTTAAGGCACTTTCAAAGCAAAGTGATTTTCTCTGAAAGGACAGCATTTAGAAAGTGAAGCAACACTCCATTCACTTCGCACAGTGAATTGAAGTGTTGGAATAGACTGCTTCTCTTTCAGAGAAACAGATATGAGTTTCTTGTGAATGCGTGTAAGTAGCATAAGGCAGTTTCAAAAGAGAGTGATTTTCTCTAAAAGGAGAGCAATTAGAAAGTGAAACAACACTCCATTCACTTCACACAGTGAATTGAAGTATTGGAACAGACTGCTTCGCTTTCAGAGAAACGCATTTGAGTTTCCTATGAATGCTTGTAAGTAGCTTAAGGCACTTTCAAAGCAAAGTGATTTTCTCTGAAAGGAGAGCATTTAGAAAGTGAAGCAACACTCCATTCACTTCGCACAGTGAATTGTAGTGTTGGAACAGACTGCTTCTCTTTCAGAGAAACGCATGTGAATTTCTGGTGAATGCTTGTAAGTAGCTTAAGGCACTTTCAAAGGAAAGTGATTTTCTCTGAAAGGACAGGATTTAGAAAGTGAAGAAACACTCCATTCACTTTGCACAGTGAATTGAAGTGTTGGGAAAGACAGCTTCTCTTTCAGAGAAAAGCATTTGAGTTTCCTGTGAATGCTTGTAAGTAGCTGAAGGCACTTTCAAAGGAAAGTGATTTTCTCTGAAACTGCAGCATTTATAATGTGAAGGAACACTCCAATCTCTTCAAACAGTGAATGGAATTGTTGGATTAGACTGCTTCTCTTTCACAGAAAAAGATGGGAGTTTCTTATGAATGCTTGTAAGTAGCTTAAGGCACTTTCAAAGGAAAGTGATTTTCTCTGAAAGGACAGGATTAAGAAAGTGAAGCAACACTCCATTCACTTCGCACAGTGAATTGAAGTGTTGGAACAGAATGCTTCTCTTTCAGAGGAACGGATGTGAGTTTATTGTGAATGCTTGTAAGTTGCTTAAGGCACTTTCATAGGAAAGTGATTTTCTCTGAAAGGACAGCATTTGGAAAGGGAAGCAACACTCCATTCACTTCGCACAGTGAATTGAAGTGTTGGAACAGACTGCTTCTCTTTCCGAAAAATGCATGTGATTTTCTTGTGAATGTTTGTAAGTAGCTTAAGGCACTTTCAAAGGAAAGTGATTTTCTCTGAAAGGACAGCATTTAGAAAGTGAAGCAACACTCCATTCACTTCGCACAGTGAATTGAAGTGTTGGAACAAACTGCTTCTCTTTCAGAGAAATGCATGTGAATTTCTGTTGAATGCTTGTAAGTAGCTTAAGGCACTTTCAAAGGAAAGTGATTTTCTCTGAAAGGAGAGGATGTAGAAAGTGAAGAAACACTCCATTCACGTCGCACAGAGAATTGATGTATTGGAAAAGACAGCTTCTCTTTCATAGAAACGCATTTGAGTTTCCTGTGAATGCTTGTAAGTTGCTTAAGGCACTTTCAAAGGAAAGTTATTTTTCTCTGGAACTGCAGCATTTAAAATGTGAAGGAACACTCCAATCACTTCGAAGAGTGAATTGAAGTGTTGGAACAGACTGCTTCTCTTTCAGAGAAACAGATGTGAGTTTTTTGTGAATGCTTGCAAGTAGCTTAAGGCACTTTCAAAGGAAAGTGATTTTCTCCGAAAGGACAGCATTTAGAAAGTGAAGCAACACTCCATTCACTTCGCACAGTGAATTGAAGTGTTGCAACAGACTGCTTCTCTTTCAGAGAAACGCATGTGAATTTCTGTTGAATGCTTGTAAGTACCTTAAGGCACTTTCAAAGGAAAGTGATTTTCTCTGAAAGGACAGGATTTAGAAAGTGAAGAAACACTCCCTTTACTTCGCACAGTGAATTGAAGAGTTGGAACAGACTGCTTCTCCTTCAGAGAAACGGATGTGAGTTTTTTGCGAATGCTTGTAAGTAGCTTAAGGCACTTTCAAAGCAAAGTGATTTTCTCTGAAAGGACAGCATTTAGAAAGTGAAGCAACACTCCTTTCACTTCGCACAGTGAATTGAAGTGTTGGAACAGACTGCTTCTCTTTCAGAGAAACGCATGTGAGTTTTTTGTGAATGCTTGTAAGTAGCTTAAGGCACTTTCAAAGGAAAGTGATTTTCTCTGAAAGGACAGCATTTAGAAAGTGAAGCAACACTCCATTCACTTCGCACAGTGAATTGAAGTGTTGGAATAGACTGCTTCTCTTTCAGAGAAACAGATATGAGTTTCTTGTGAATGCGTGTAAGTAGCATAAGGCAGTATCAAAAGAGAGTGATTTTCTCTAAAAAGAGAGCATTTAGAAAGTGAAATAACACTCCATTCACTTAGCACAGTGAATTGAAGTATTGGAACAGACTGCTTCGCTTTCAGAGAAACGCATTTGAGTTTCCTATGAATGCTTGTAAGTAGCTTAAGGCACTTTCAAAGCAAAGTGATTTTCTCTGAAAGGAGAGCATTTAGAAAGTGAAGCAACACTCCATTCACTTCGCACAGTGAATTGTAGTGTTGGAACTGACTGCTTCTCTTTCAGAGAAACGCATGTGAATTTCTGTTGAATGCTTGTAAGTAGCTTAAGGCACTTTCAAAGGAAAGTGATTTTCTCTGAAAGGACAGGATTTAGAAAGTGAAGAAACACTCCATTCACTTTGCACAGTGAATTGAAGTGTTGGGAAAGACAGCTTCTTTTTCAGAGAAACGCATTTGAGTTTCCTGTGAATGCTTGTAAGTTGCTTAAGGCACTTTCAAAGGAAAGTTATTTTTCTCTGAAACTGCAGCATTTAAAATGTGAAGGAACACTCCAATCACTTCGAACAGTGAATTGAAGTGTTGGAACAGACTGCTTCTCTTTCAGAGAAACAGATGTGAGTTTTTGTGAATGCTTGCAAGTAGCTTAAGGCACTTTCAAAGGAAAGTGATTTTCTCTGAAAGGACAGCATTTAGAAAGTGAAGCAACACTCCATGCACTTCGCACAGTGAATTGAAGTGTTGCAACAGACTGCTTCTCTTTCAGAGAAACGCATGTGAATTTCTGTTGAATGCTTGTAAGTAGCTTAAGGCACTTTCAAAGGAAAGTGCTTTTCTCTGAAAGGACAGGATTTAGAAAGTGAAGAAACACACCCTTCACTTCGCACAGTGAATTGAAGAGTTGGAACAGACTGCTTCTCCTTCAGAGAAACGGATGTGAGTTTTTTGTGAATGCTTGTAAGTAGCTTAAGGCACTTTCAAAGCAAAGTGATTTTCTCTGAAAGGACAGCATTTAGAAAGTGAAGCAACACTCCATTCACTTCGCACAGTGAATTGAAGTGTTGGAATAGACTGCTTCTCTTTCAGAGAAACAGATATGAGTTTCTTGTGAATGCGTGTAAGTAGCATAAGGCAGTTTCAAAAGAGAGTGATTTTCTCTAAAAGGAGAGCATTTAGAAAGTGAAACAACACTCCATTCACTTCACACAGTGAATTGAAGTATTGGAACAGACTGCTTCGCTTTCAGAGAAACACATTTGAGTTTCCTATGAATGCTTGTAAGTAGCTTAAGGCACTTTCAAAGCAAAGTGATTTTCTCTGAAAGGAGAGCATTTAGAAAGTGAAGCAACACTCCATTCACTTCGCACAGTGAATTGTAGTGTTGGAACAGACTGCTTCTCTTTCAGAGAAACGCATGTGAATTTCTGTTGAATGCTTGTAAGTAGCTTAAGGCACTTTCAAAGGAAAGTGATTTTCTCTGAAAGGACAGGATTTAGAAAGTGAAGAAACACTCCATTCACTTTGCACAGTGAATTGAAGTGTTGGGAAAGACAGCTTCTCTTTCAGAGAAACGCATTTGAGTTTCCTGTGAATGCTTGTAAGTAGCTGAAGGCACTTTCAAAGGAAAGTGATTTTCTCTGAAACTGCAGCATTTATAATGTGAAGGAACACTCCAATCTCTTCGAACAGTGAATGGAATTGTTGGATTAGACTGCTTCTCTTTCACAGAAAAAGATGGGAGTTTCTTATGAATGCTTGTAAGTAGCTTAAGGCACTTTCAAAGGAAAGTGATTTTCTCTGAAAGGACAGGATTAAGAAAGTGAAGCAACACTCCATTCACTTCGCACAGTGAATTGAAGTGTTGGAACAGAATGCTTCTCTTTCAGAGGAACGGATGTGAGTTTATTGTGAATGCTTGTAAGTTGCTTAAGGCACTTTCATAGGAAAGTGATTTTCTCGGAAAGGACAGCATTTGGAAAGGGAAGCAACACTCCATTCACTTCGCACAGTGAATTGAAGTGTTGGAACAGACTGCTTCTCTTTCCGAAAAATGCATGTGATTTTCTTGTGAATATTTGTATGTAGCTTAAGGCACTTTCAAAGGAAAGTGATTTTCTCTGAAAGGACAGCATTTAGAAAGTGAAGCAACACTCCTTTCACTTCGCACAGTGAATTGAAGTGTTGGAACAGACTGCTTCTCTTTCAGAGAAATGCATGTGAGTTTATTGTGAATGCTTGTAAGTAGCTTAAGGCACTTTCAAAGGAAAGTGATTTTCTCTGAAAGGACAGCATTTAGAAAGTGAAGCAACACTCCATTCACTTCGCACAGTGAATTGAAGTGTTGGAACAGACTGCTTCTCTTTCAGAGAAACGCATGTGAATTTCTGTTGAATGCTTGTAAGTAGCTTAAGGCAATTTCAAAGGAAAGTGATTTTCTCTGAAAGGAGAGGATGTAGAAAGTGAAGAAACACTCCATTCACTTCGCACAGAGAATTGAAGTATTGGAAAAGACAGCTTCTCTCTCATAGAAACGCATTTGAGTTTCCTGTGAATGCTTGTAAGTTGCTTAAGGCACTTTCAAAGGAAAGTTATTTTTCTCTGAAACTGCAGCATTTAAAATGTGAAGGAACACTCCAATCACTTCGAACAGTGAATTGAAGTGTTGGAACAGACTGCTTCTCTTTCAGAGAAACAGATCTGAGTTTTTTGTGAATGCTTGCAAGTAGCTAAAGGCACTTTCAAGGGAAAGTGATTTTCTCTGAAAGGACAGCATTTAGAAAGTGAAGCAACACTCCATTCACTTCGCACAGTGAATTGAAGTGTTGCAACAGACTGCTTCTCTTTCAGAGAAACGCATGTGAATTGCTGTTGAATGCTTGTAAGTACCTTAAGGCACTTTCAAAGGAAAGTGATTTTCTCTGAAAGGACAGGATTTAGAAAGTGAAGAAACACTCCCTTCACTTCGCACAGTGAATTGAAGAGTTGGAACAGACTGCTTCTCCTTCAGAGAAACGGATGTGAGTTTTTTGTGAATGCTTGTAAGTAGCTTGAGGCACTTTCAAAGCAAAGTGATTTTCTCTAAAAGGAGAGCATTTAGAAAGTGAAGCAACACTCCATTCACTTCGCACAGTGAATTGAAGTGTTGGAATAGACTGCTTCTCTTTCAGAGAAACAGATATGAGTTTCTTGTGAATGCGTGTAAGTAGCATAAGGCAGTTTCAAAAGAGAGTGATTTTCTCTAAAAGGAGAGCATTTAGAAAGTGAAGCAACACTCCATTCACTTCGCACAGTGAATTGAAGTGTTGGATCAGACTGCTTCTCTTTCAGAGAAACAGATGTGAATTTCTTGTGAATGCTTGTTAGTAGCTTAAGGCACTTTCAAAGCAAAGTGATTTTCTCTGAAAGGACAGCATTTAGAAAGTGAAGCAACACTCCATTCACTTCGCACAGTGAAGTGAAGTGTTGGAACAGACTGCTTCTCTTTCAGCGAAAGGCATTTGAATTTCTGATGAATGCTTGTAAAGAGCTTAAGGCACTTTCAAAGGAAAGTGATTTTCTCTGAAACGACAGGATTCAGAAAGTGAAGCAACACTCCATTCACTTCGCACAGTGAATTGAAGTGTTGGAACAGACTGCTTCTCTTTCAGCGAAAGGCATTTGAATTTCTGATGAATGCTTGTAAGGAGCTTAAGGCACTTTCAAAGGAAAGTGATTTTCTCTGAAACGACAGGATTCAGAAAGTGAAGCAACACTCCATTCACTTCGCACAGTGAATTGAAGTGTTGGAACAGACAGCTTCTCTTTCATAGAAGCGCATTTGAGTTTCCTGTGAATGCTTGTAAGTTGCTTAAGGCACTTTCAAAGGAAAGTGATTTTCTCTGAAACTGCAGCATTTAAAATGTGAAGGAACACTCCAATCACTTTGAACAGTGAATTGAAGTGTTGGAACAGACTGCTTCTCTTTCAGAGAAACAGATGTGAGTTTTTTGTGAATGCTTGCAAGTAGCTAAAGGCACTTGCAAAGGAAAGTGATTTTCTCTGAAAGGACAGCATTTAGAAAGTGAAGCAACACTCCATTCACTTCGCACAGTGAATTGAAGTGTTGCAACAGACTGCTTCTCTTTCAGAGAAACGCATGTGAATTTCTGTTGAATGCTTGTAAGTAGCTTAAGGCACTTTCAAAGGAAAGTGATTTTCTCTGAAAGGACAGGATTTAGAAAGTGAAGAAACACTCCCTTCACTTCGCACAGTGAATTGAAGTGTTGGAACAGACTACTTCTCTTTCAGAGAAACAGATGTGAGTTTCTTGTGAATGCGTGTAAGTAGCTTAAGGCAGTTTCAAAAGAGAGTGATTTTCTCTAAAAGGAGAGCATTTAGAAAGTGAAGCAACACTCCATTCACTTCGCACAGTGAATTGAAGTGTTGGATCAGACTGCTTCTCTTTCAGAGAAACAGATGTGAATTTCTTGTGAATGCTTGTTAGTAGCTTAAGGCACTTTCAAAGCAAAGTGATTTTCTCTGAAAGGACAGCATTTGGAAAGTGAAGCAACACTCCATTCACTTCGCACAGTGAATTGAAGTGTTGGAACAGACTGCTTCTCTTTCAGCGAAAGGCATTTGAATTTCTGATGAATGATTGTAAGGAGCTTAAGGCACTTTCAAAAGAAAGTGATTTTCTCTGAAAGGACAGCTTTTGGAAAGAGAAGCAACACTCCATTCACTTCGCAGAGTGAATTGAAGTGTTGGAACAGACTGCTTCTCTTTCAGAAAAATGCATGTGAGTTTCTTGTGAATGTTTGTAAGTAGCTTAAGGCACTTTCAAAGGAAAGTGATTTTCTCTGAAAAGACAGCATTTAGAAAGTGAAGCAACACTCCATTCACTTCGAACAGTGAATTGAAGTGTTGGAACAGACTGCTTCTCTTTCAGAGAAACGCATGTGAGTTTTTTGTGAATGCTTGTAAGTAGCTTAAGGCACTTTCTAAGGAAAGTGATTTTTTCTGAAAGGACAGCATTTAGAAAGGGAAGCAACACTCCATATACTTCGCACAGCGAATTGAAGTGTTGGAACAGACTGCTTCTCTTTCAGAGAAACGCATGTGAATTTCTGTTGAATGCTTGTAAGTAGCTTAAGGCACTTTCAAAGGAAAGTGATTTTCTCTGAAAGGACAGGATTTAGAAAGTGAAGAAACACTCCATTCACTTCGCACAGTGCATTGAAGAGTTGGAACAGACTGCTTCTCTTTCAGAGAAACTGATGTGAGTTTTTTGTGAATGCTTGTAAGTAGCTTAAGGCACTTTCAAAGCAAAGTGATTTTCTCTAAAAGGAGAGCATTTAGAAAGTGAAGCAACACTCCATTCACTTCGCACAGTGAATTGAAGTGTTGGAACAGACTGCTTCTCTTTCTTAGAAACGCATTTGAGTTTCCTATGAATGCTTGTAAGTAGCTCAAGGCACTTTCAAAGCAAAGTGATTTTCTCTGAAAAGACAGCATTTAGAAAGTGAAGCAACACTCCATTCACTTCGCACAGTGAATTGAAGTGTTGGAAAAGAAAGCTTCTCTTTCAGAGAAACAGATGTGAGTTTCTTGTGAATGCTTGTTAGTAGCTTAAGGCACTTTCAAAGCAAAGTGATTTTCTCTGAAAGGACAGCATTTAGAAAGTGAAGCAACACTCCATTCACTTCGCACAGTGAATTGAATTGTTGGAACAGACTGCTTCTCTTTCAGAGAAAGGTATTTGAATTTCTGTTGAATGCTTGTAAGTTGCTTAAGGCACTTTCAAAGGAAAGTGATTTTCTCTGAAACTGCAGTATTTAGAATGTGAAGGAACACTCCAATCTCTTCGAACAGTGAATTGAATTGTTGGATCACACTGCTTCTCTTTCAGATAAAAAGATGTGATTTTCTTGTGAATGTTTGTAAGTAGCTTAAGGCACTTTCAAAGGAAAGTGATTTTCTCTGAAAGGACAGCATTTAGAAAGTGAAGCAACACTCCTTTCACTTCGAACAGTGAATTGAAGTGTTGGAATAGACTGCTTCTCTTTCAGAGAAACGCATTTGAGTTTTTTGTGAATGCTTGTAAGTAGCTTAAGGCACTTTCAAAGGAAAGTGATTTTCTCTGAAAGGACAGGATTTAGAAAGTGATGAAACACTCCATTCACTTCGCACAGAGAATTAAATTGTTGGAAAAGACAGCTTCTCTTTCAGAGAAATGCATTTGAGTTTCCTGTGAATGCTTGTAAGTAGATGAAGGCACTTTCAAAGGAAAGTGATTTTCTCTGAACCTGCAGCATTTAGAATATGAAGGAACACTCCAATCACTTCGAACAGTGAATTGAAGTGTTGGATCAGACTGCTTCTCTTTCAGAGAAACAGATGTGAGTTTCTTATGAATGCTTGTAAGTAGCTTAAGGCACTTTCAAAGGAAAGTGATTTTCTCTGAAAGGACAGGATTTAGAAAGTGAAGAAACACTCCATTCACTTCGCACAGGGAATTGAAGTGTTGGAACAGAATGCTTGTCTTTCAGAGAAACGGATGTGAGTTTTTTGTGAATGCTTGTAAGTTGCTTAAGGCACTTTTATAGGTAAGTGATTTTCTCTGAAAGGACAGCATTTGGAAAGGGAAGCAACACTCCATTCACTTCGCACAGTGAATTGAAGTGTTGGAACAGACTACTTCTCTTTCAGAAAAATGCATGTGAGTTTCTTGTGAATGTTTGTAAGTAGCTTAAGGCACTTTCAAAGGAATGTGATTTTCTCTGAAAGGACAGCGTTTAGAAAGTGAAGCAACACTCCATTCACTTCGCACAGTGAATTGAAGTGTTGGAACAGACTGCTTCTCTTTCAGAGAAACGCATGTGAATTTCTGTTGAATGCTTTTAAGTAGATTAAGACACTTTCAAAGGAAAGTGATTTTCTCTGAAAGGAGAGCATTTAGAAAGTGAAGCAACACTCCATTCACTTCGCACAGTGAATTGAAGTGTTGGAACAGACTGCTTCTCTTTCATAGAAACGCATTTGAGTTTCATTTGAATGCTTGTAAGTACCTTAAGGCCCTTTCAAAGCAAAGTGATTTTCTCTGAAAGGACAGCATTTAGAAAGTGAAGCAACACTCCATTCACTTCGCACAATGAATTGAAGTGTTGGAAAAGACAGCTTCTCTTTCAGAGAAACAGATGTGGGTTTCTTCTGAATACTTGTAAGTAGCTTGAGGCACTTTCAAAGTAAAGTGATTTTCTCTGAAAGGACAGCATTTAGAAAGTGAAGCAACACTCCATTCACTTCGAAAAGTGAATTGAAGTGTTGGAACAGAATGCTTCTCTTTCAGAGAAACAGATATGAGTTTCTTGTGAATGCTTTTAAATAGCTGAAGGTAGTTTAAAAGAGAGTGGTTTTCTCTAAAAGGAAAGCATTTAGAAAGTGAAGCAACACTCCATTCACTTCGCACAGTGAATTGAAGTGTTGGAACAGACTGCTTCTCTTTCCGAAAAATGCATGTGATTTTCTTGTGAATGTTTGTAAGTAGCTTAAGGCACTTTCAAAGGAAAGTGATTTTCTCTGAAAGGACAGGATTTAGAAAGTGAAGCAACACTCCATTCACTTCGCACAGTGAATTGAAGAGTTGGAACAGACTGCTTCACTTTCAGAGAAACTGATGTGAGTTTTTTGTGAATGCTTGTAAGTAGCTTAAGGCACTTTCAAAGTAAAGTGATTTTCTCTGAAAGGACAGCATTTAGAAAGTGAAGCAACACTCCATTCACTTCGCACAGTGAATTGAAGTGTTGTAACAGACTGCTTCTCTTTCAGAGAAACAGATATGAGTTTCTTGTGAATGCGTGTAAGTAGCTTAAGGCAGTTTC
The DNA here is from genome assembly GCF_982192425.1 of Myodes glareolus. NCBI lineage: Eukaryota > Metazoa > Chordata > Mammalia > Rodentia > Cricetidae > Myodes > Myodes glareolus. The sequence goes on along the minus strand of NC_142033.1, from coordinate 102,260,164 downwards.
AAAAGAGAGTGATTTTCTCTAAAAGGACAGCATTTAGAAAGTGAAGCAACACTCCATTCACTTCGCACAGTGAATTGAAGTGTTGGAACAGACTGCTTCTCTTTCATAGAAACGCATTTGAATTTCCTATGAATGCTTGTAAGTAGCTTAAGGCACTTTCAAAGCAAAGTGATTTTCTCTGAAAGGACAGGATTTAGAAAGTGAAGAAACACTCCATTCACTTTGCACAGTGAATTGAAGTGTTGGGAAAGACAGCTTCTCTTTCATAGAAACGCATTTGAGTTTCCTGTGAATGCTTGTAAGTAGCTGAAGGCACTTTCAAATGAAAGTGATTTTCTCTGAAACTGCAGCATTTAGAATGTGAAAGAACACTCCAATCTCTTCGAACAGTGAATTGAATTTTTGGATCACACTGCTTCTCTTTCAGAGAAACAGATGTGAGTTTCTTATGAATGCTTGTAAGTAGCTTAAGGCACTTTCAAAGGAAAGTGATATTCTCTGAAAGGACAGGATTTAGAAAGTGAGGAAACACTCCATTCACTTCGCACAGTGAATTGAAGTGTTGGAACAGAGTGCTTGTCTTTCAGAGAAACGGATGTGAGTTTTTTGTGAATGCTTCTAAGTTGCTTAGGGCACTTTTATAGGAAAGTGATTTTCTCTGAAAGGACAGCATTTAGAAAGGGAAGCAACACTCCATTCACTTCGCACAGTGAATTGAAGTGTTGGAACAGAATACTTCTCTTTCACAAAAATGCATGTGAGTTTCTTGTGAATGCTTGTAAGTAGCTTAAGGCACTTTCAAAGGAAAGTGATTTTCTCTGAAAGGACAGCATTTAGAAAGTGAAGCAACACTCCATTCACTTCGAACAGTGAATTGAAGTGTTGGAAAAGACTGCTTCTCTTTCAGAGAAACGCATGTGAGTTTTTTGTGAATGCTTGTAAGTAGCTTAAGGCACTTTCAAAGGAAAGTGATTTTCTCTGAAAGGACAGCATTTAGAAAGTGAAGCAACACTCCATTCACTTCGCACAGAGAATTGATGTGTTGGAACAGACTGCTTCTCTTTCAGAGAAACGCATGTGAATTTCTGTTGAATGCTTGTAAGTAGATTAAGACACTTTCAAAGGAAAGTGATTTTCTCTGAAAGGAGAGCATTTAGAAAGTGAACCAACACTCCATTCACTTCGCACAGTGAATTGAAGTGTAGGAACAGACTGCTTCTCTTTCAGAGAAACGCATGTGAATTTCTGTTGAATGCTTGTAAGTAGCTTAAGGCACTTTCAAAGGAAAGTGATTTCTCTGAGAAGACAGGATTTAGAAAGTGAAGAAACACTCCATTCACTTCGCACAGTGAATTGAAGTGTTGGAAAAGACAGCTTCTCTTTCAGAGAAACAGATGTGAGTTTCTTGTGAATGCTTGTAAGTAGCTTGAGGCACTTTCAAGGGAAAGTGATATTCTCTGAAAGGACAGGATTTAGAAAGTGAAGAAACACTCCATTCACTTCGCACAGTGAATTGAAGTGTTGGAACAGAATGCTTCTCTTTCAGAGAAACGGATGTGAGTTTTTTGTGAATGCTTGTAAGTAGCTTAAGGCACTTTCATAGGAAAGTGATTTTCTCTGAAAGGACAGCATTTGGAAAGGGAAGCAACACTCCATTCACTTCGCAGAGTGAATTGAAGTGTTGGAACAGACTGCTTCTCTTTCAGAGAAACGCAATTCAATTTCTGTTGAATGCTTGTAAGTAGCTTAAGGCACTTTCAAAGGAAAGTGATTTTCTCTGAAAGGACAGGATTTAGAAAGTGAAGAAACACTCCATTCACTTCGCACAGTGAATTGAAGAGTTGGAACAGACTGCTTCACTTTCAGAGAAACTGATGTGAGTTTTTTGTGAATGCTTGTAAGTAGCTTAAGGCACTTTCAAAGTAAAGTGATTTTCTCTGAAATGACAGCATTTAGAAAGTGAAGCAACATTCCATTCACTTCGCACAGTGAATTGAAGTGTTGGAACAGACTACTTCTCTTTCAGAGAAACAGATGTGAGTTTCTTGTGAATGCGTGTAAGTAGCTTAAGGCACTTTCAAAAGAGAGTGATTTTCTCTAAAAGGAGAGCATTTAGAAAGTGAAGCAACACTCCATTCACTTCACACAGTGAATTCAAGTGTTGGAACAGACTGCTTCTCTTTCAGAGAAACGCATGTGAATTTCTGTTGAATGCTTGTAAGGAGCTTAAGGCACTTTCAAAGGAAAGTGATTTTCTCTGAAACTGCAGCATTTAGAATGTGAAGGAAAACTCCATTCACTTCGCACAGTGAATTGAAGTGTTGGATCAGACTGCTTCTCTTTCAGAGAAAGGCATTTGAATTTCTGATGAATGCTCGTAAGGAGCTTAAGGCACTTTCAAAGTAAAGTGATTTTCTCTGAAAGGACAGCATTTAGAAAGTGAAGCAACACTCCATTCACTTCGCACAGTGAATTGAAGTGTTGGAACAGACTGCTTCTCTTTCAGAGAAACGCATGTGAATTTCTGTGGAATGCTTGTAAGTAGATTAAGTCACTTTCAAAGGAAAGTGATTTTCTCTGAAAGGAGAGCATTTAGAAAGTGAACCAACACTCCATTCACTTCGCACAGTGAATTGAAGTGTTGGAACAGACTGCTTCTCTTTCATAGAAACGCATTTGAGTTTCCTATGAATGCTTGTAAGTAGCTTAAGGCACTTTCAAAGCAAAGTGATTTTCTGTGAAAGGACAGCATTTAGAAAGTGAAGCAACACTCCATTCACTTCGCACAGTGAATTGAAGTGTTGGAACAGACTGCTTCTCTTTCAGAGAAACGCATGTGAATTTCTGTTGAATGCTTGTAAGTAGCTTAAGGCACTTTCAAAGGAAAGTGATTTTCTCTGAAAAGACAGGATTTAGAATGTGAAGAAACACTCCATTCACTTCGCACAGTGAATTGAAGTGTTGGAAAAGACAGCTTCTCTTTCAGAGAAACAGATGTGAGTTTCTTGTGAATGCTTGTAAGTAGCTTAAGGCACTTTCAACGGAAAGTGATTTTCTCTGAAAGGACAGCATTTAGAAAGTGAAGCAACACTCCATTCACTTCGCACAGTGAATTGAAGTGTTGGAACAGAATGCTTCTCTTTCAGAGAAACGGATGTGAGTTTTTTGTGAATGCTTGTAAGTAGCCTAAGGCACTTTCATAGGAAAGTGATTTTCTCTGAAAGGACAGCATTTGGAAAGGGAAACAACACTCCATTCACTTCGCAGAGTGAATTGAAGTGTTGGAACAGACTGCTTCTCTTTCAGAGAAACGCAATTCAATTTCTGTTGAATGCTTGTAAGTAGCTTAAGGCACTTTCAAAGGAAAGTGATTTTCTCTGAAAGGACAGGATTTAGAAAGTGAAGAAACACTCCATTCACTTCGCACAATGAACTGAAGAGTTGGAACAGACTGCTTCACTTTCAGAGAAACTGATGTGAGTTTTTTGTGAATGCTTGTAAGCAGCTTAAGGCACTTTCAAAGTAAAGTGATTTTATCTGAAAGGACAGCATTTAGAAAGTGAAGCAACATTCCATTCACTTCGCACAGTGAATTGAAGTGTTGGAACAGACTACTTCTCTTTCAGAGAAACAGATGTGAGTTTCTTGTGAATGCGTGTAAGTAGCTTAAGGCACTTTCAAAAGAGAGTGATTTTCTCTAAAAGGAGAGCATTTAGAAAGTGAAGCAACACTCCATTCACTTCACACAGTGAATTGAAGTGTTGGAACAGACTTCTTCTCTTTCAGAGAAACACATGTGAATTTCTGTTGAATGCTTGTAAGGAGCTTAAGGCACTTTCAAAGGAAAGTGATTTTCTCTGAAACTGCAGCATTTAGAATGTGAAGGAAAACTCCATTCACTTCGCACAGTGAATTGAAGTGTTGGATCAGACTGCTTCTCTTTCAGAGAAAGGCATTTGAATTTCTGATGAATGCTTGTAAGGAGCTTAAGGCACTTTCAAAGTAAAGTGATTTTCTCTGAAAGGACAGCATTTAGAAAGTGAAGCAACACTCCATTCACTTCGCACAGTGAATTGAAGTGTTGGAACAGACTGCTTCTCTTTCAGAGAAAGGCATTTGAATTTCTGATGAATGCTTGTAAGTAGCTTAAGGCACTTTCAAAGGAAAGTGATTTTTTCTGAAAGGACAGGATTCAGAAAGTGAAGCAACACTCCAGTCACTTCGCACAGTGAATTGACGTGTTGGAACAGAATGCTTCTCTTTCAGAGAAACGCATGTGAGTTTTTTGTGAATGCTTGTAAGTTGCTTAAGGCACTTTCATAGGAAAGTGATTTTCTCTGAATGGACAGCTTTTGGAAAGGGAAGCAACACTCCATTCACTTCGCACAGTGAATTGAAGTGTTGGAACATACTGCTTCTCTTTCAGAGAAAGGAATTTGAATTTCTGTTGAATGCTTGTAAGTAGCTTAAGGCACTTTCAAAGCAAAGTGATTTTCTCTGAAAGGACAGCATTTAGAAAGTGAAGAAACACTCCATTCACTTGGCACAGTAAATTGAAGTGTTGGGAAAGACAGCTTCTTTTTCATAGAAACGCATTTGAGTTTCCTGTGAATGCTTGTAAGTAGCTGAAGGCACTTTCAAAGGAAAGTGATTTTCTCTGAAACTGCAGCATTTAGAATGTGAAGGAACACTCCAATCTCTTGGAACAGTGAATGGAATTGTTGGATCAGACTGCTTCTCTTTCAGAGATAAAGATGGGAGTTTCTTATGAATGCTTGTAAGTAGCGTAAGGCACTTTAAAGGAAAGTGATTTTTTCTGAAAGGACAGGATTTAGAAAGTAAAGGAACACTCCATTCACTTCGCACAGTGAATTGAAGTGTTGGAACAGAATGCTTCTTTTTCAGAGGAACGGATGTGAGTTTTTTTTGAATGCTTGTAAGTTGCTTAAGGCACTTTCATAGGAAAGTGATTTTCTCTGAAAGGACAGCATTTGGAAAGGGAAGCAACACTCCATTCACTTCGCACAGTGAATTGAAATGTTGGAACAGACTGCTTCCCTTTCCGAAAAATGCATGTGAGTTTCTTGTGAATGTTTGTAAGTAGCTTAAGTCACTTTCGAAGGAAAGTGATTTTCTCTGAAAGGACAGCATTTAGAAAGTGAAGCAACACTCCATTCACTTCGCACAGTGAATTGAAGTGTTGGAACAGAATGCTTGTCTTTCAGAGAAACGGATGTTAGTTTTTTGTGAATGCTTGTAAGTTGCTTAAGGCACTTTCATAGGAAAGTGTTTTTCTCTGAAAGGACAGCATTTGGAAAGGGATGCAACACTCCATTCACTTCGCACAGTGAATTGAAGTGTTGGAACAGACTGCTTCTCTTTCCGAAAAATGCATGTGAGTTTCTTGTGAATATTTGTAAGTAACTTTAGGCACTTTCAAAGGAAAGTGATTTTCTCTGAAAGGACAGCATTTAGAAAGTGAAGCAACACTCCTTTCACTTCGAACAGTGAATTGAAGTGTTGGAACAGACTGCTTCTCTTTCAGAGAAACGCATGTGAGTTTTTTGTGAATGCTTGTAAGTAGCTTAAGGCACTTTCAAAGGAAAGTGATTTTCTCTGAAAGGACAGCATTTAGAAAGTGAAGTAACACTCCATTCACTTCGCACAGTGAATTGAAGTGTTGGAACAGACTGCTTCTCTTTCAGAGAAACGCATGTGAATTTCTGTTGAATGCTTGTAAGTAGCTTAAGGCACTTTCAAAGGAAAGTGATTTTCTCTGAAAGGACAGCATTTAGAATGTGAAGCAACACTCCATTCACTTCGAACAGTGAATGGAATTGTTGGATCAGACTGCTTCTCTTTCAGAGATAAAGATGGGAGTTTCTTATGAATGCTTGTAAGTAGCGTAAGGCACTTTCAAAGGAAAGTGATTTTTTCTGAAAGGACAGGATTTAGAAAGTAAAGGAACACTCCATTCACTTCGCACAGTGAATTGAAGTGTTGGAACAGAATGCTTCTCTTTCAGAGGAACGGATGTGAGTTTTTTGTGAATGCTTGTAAGTTGCTTAAGGCACTTTCATAGGAAAGTGATTTTCTCTGAAAGGACAGCATTTGGAAAGGGAAGCAACACTCCATTCACTTCGCACAGTGAATTGAAATGTTGGAACAGACTGCTTCTCTTTCCAAAAAATGCATGTGAGTTTTTTGTGAATGTTTGTAAGTAGCTTAAGTCACTTTCGAAGGAAAGTGATTTTCTCTGAAAGGACAGCATTTAGAAAGTGAAGCAACACTCCATTCACTTCGCACAGTGAATTGAAGTGTTGGAACAGGCTGCTTCTCTTTCAGAGAAATGCATGTGAATTTCTGTTGAATGCTTGTAAGTAGCTTAAGGCACTTTCAAAGGAAAGTGATTTTCTCTGAAAGGACAGCATTTAGAAAGTGAGGAAACACTCCATTCACTTCGCACAGAGAATTGAAGTGTTGGAAAAGACAGCTTCTCTTTCATAGAAACGCATTTGAGTTTCCTGTGAATGCTTGTAAGTAGCTTAAGGCACTTTCAAAGGAAAGTGATTTTCTCTGAAACTGCAGCATTTAGAATGTGAAGGAACACTCCAATCACTTCGAACAGTGAATTGAAGTGTAGGAACAGACTGCTTCTCTTTCAGAGAAACAGATGTGAGTTTTTTGTGAATGCTTGCAAGTAGCTTAAGGCACTTTCAAAGGAAAGTGATTTTCTCTGAAAGGACAGCATTTAGAAAGTGAAGCAACACTCCATTCACTTCGCACAGTGAATTGAAGTGATGGAACAGACTACTTCTCTTTCAGAGAAACAGATGTGAGTTTCTTGTGAATGCGTGTAAGTTGCTTAAGGCAGTTTCAAAAGAGAGTGATTTTCTCTAAAAGGAGAGCATTTAGAAAGTGAAGCAACACTCCATTCACTTCACACAGTGAATTGAAGTGTTGGAACAGACTGCTTCTCTTTCAGAGAAACGCATGTGAATTTCTGTTGAATGCTTGTAAGTAGCTTAAGGCACTTTCAAAGGAAAGTGATTTTCTCTGAAAGGACAGGATTTAGAAAGTGAAGAAACACTCCATTCACTTCGTACAGTAAATTGAAGCATTGGAAAAGACAGCTTCTCTTTAATAGAAACGCATTTGAGTTTCCTGTGAATGCTTGTAAGTAGCTTAAGGCACTTTCAAAGGAAAGTGATTTTCTCTGAAACTGCAGCATTTAGAATGTGAAGGAACACTCCAATCTCTTGGAACAGTGAATGGAATTGTTGGATCAGACTGCTTCTCTTTCAGAGATAAAGATGGGAGTTTCTTATGAATGCTTGTAAGTAGCGTAAGGCACTTTCAAAGGAAAGTGATTTTTTCTGAAAGGACAGGATTTAGAAAGTAAAGGAACACTCCATTCACTTCGCACAGTGAATTGAAGTGTTGGAACAGAATGCTTCTCTTTCAGAGGAACGGATGTGAGTTTTTTGTGAATGCTTGTAAGTTGCTTAAGGCACTTTCATAGGAAAGTGATTTTCTCTGAAAGGACAGCATTTGGAAAGGGAAGCAACACTCCATTCACTTCGCACAGTGAATTGAAGTGTTGGAACAGACTGCTTCTCTTTCCGAAAAATGCATGTGAGTTTCTTGTGAATATTTGTAAGTAACTTTAGGCATTTTCAAAGGAAAGTGATTTTCTCTGAAAGGACGGCATTTAGAAAGTGAAGCAACACTCCATTCACTTCGCACAGTGAATTGAAGTGTTGGAACAGACTGCTTCTCTTTCAGAGAAACGCATGTGAATTTCTGTTGAATGCTTGTAAGTAGCTTAAGGCACTTTCAAAGGAAAGTGATTTTCTCTGAAAGGACAGGATTTAGAAAGTGAAGAAACACTCCATTCACTTCGCACAGTGAATTGAAGAGTTGTAACAGACTGCTTCTCTTTCAGAGAAACTGATGTGAGTTTTTTGTGAATGCTTGTAAGTAGCTTAAGGCACTTTCAAAGCAAAGTGATTTTCTCTGAAAGGACAGCATTTAGAAAGTGAAGCAACACTCCATTCACTTCGCACAGTGAATTGAAGTGTTGGAACAGACTGCTTCTCTTTCAGAGAAAGGAATTTGAATTTCTGATGAATGCTTGTAAGTAGCTTAAGGCACTTTCAAAGGAAAGTGATTTTCTCTAAAAGGACAGGATTTAGAAAGTGAAGAAACACTCCATTCACTTGGGACAGTAAATAGAAGTGTTGGGAAAGACAGCTTCTTTTTCATAGAAACGCATTTGAGTTTCCTGTGAATGCTTGTAAGTAGCTGAAGGCACTTTCAAAGGAAAGTGATTTTCTCTGAAACTGCAGCATTTAGAATGTGAAGGAGCACTCCAATCTCTTGGAACAGTGAATGAAATTGTTGGATCAGACTGCTTCTCTTTCAGAGATAAAGATGTGAGTTTCTTATGAATGCTTGTAAGTAGCGTAAGGCACTTTAAAGGAAAGTGATTTTTTCTGAAAGGACAGGATATAGAAAGTAAAGGAACACTCCATTCACTTCGCACAGTGAATTGAAGTGTTGGAACAGAATGCTTCTTTTTCAGAGGAACGGATGTGAGTTTTTTGTGAATGCTTGTAAGTTGCTTAAGGCACTTTCATAGGAAAGTGATTTTCTCTGAAAGGACAGCATTGTGAAAGGGAAGCAACACTCCATTCACTTCGCACAGTGAATTGAAATGTTGGAACAGACTGCTTCCCTCTCCGAAAAATGCATGTGAGTTTCTTGTGAATGTTTGTAAGTAGCTTAAGTCACTTTCGAAGGAAAGTGATTTTCTCTGAAAGGACAGCATTTAGAAAGTGAAGAAACACTCCATTCACTTCGCACAGTGAATTGAAGTGTTGGAACAGAATGCTTGTCTTTCAGAGAAACGGATGTTAGTTTTTTGTGAATGCTTGTAAGTTGCTTAAGGCACTTTCATAGGAAAGTGTTTTTCTCTGAAAGGACAGCATTTGGAAAGGGATGCAACACTCCATTCACTTCGCACAGTGAATTGAAGTGTTGGAACAGACTGCTTCTCTTTCCGAAAAATGCATGTGAGTTTCTTGTGAATATTTGTAAGTAACTTTAGGCACTTTCAAAGGAAAGTGATTTTCTCTGAAAGGACAGCATTTAGAAAGTGAAGCAACACTCCTTTCACTTCGCACAGTGAATTGAAGTGTTGGAACAGACTGCTTCTCTTTCAGAGAAACGCATGTGAGTTTTTTGTGAATGCTTGTAAGTAGCTTAAGGCACTTTCAAAGGAAAGTGATTTTCTCTGAAAGGACAGCATTTAGAAAGTGAAGTAACACTCATTCACTTCGCACAGTGAATTGAAGTGTTGGAACAGACTGCTTCTCTTTCAGAGAAATGCATGTGAATTTCTGTTGAATGCTTGTAAGTAGCTTAAGGCACTTTCAACGGAAAGTGATTTTCTCTGAAAGGACAGCATTTAGAAAGTGAAGCAACACTCCATTCACTTCGAACAGTGAATTGAAGTGTTGGAACAGACTGCTTCTCTTTCAGAGAAACGCATGTGAGTTTTTTTTGAATGCTTGTAAGTAGCTTAAGGCACTTTCAAAGGAAAGTGATTTTCTCTGAAAGAACAGCATTTAGAAAGGGAAGCAACACTCCATTTACTTCGCACAGTGAATTGAAGTGTTGGAACAGACTGCTTCTCTTTCAGAGAAACGCATGTGAATTTCTGTTGAATGCTTGTAAGTAGCTTAAGGCACTTTCAAAGGAAAGTGATTTTCTCTGAAAGGACAGGATTTAGAAAGTGAAGAAACACTCCATTCACTTCGCACAGTGAATTGAAGTGTTGGAACAGAATGCTTCTCTTTCAGAGGAACGGATGTGAGTTTTTTGTGAATGCTTGTAAGTTGCTTAAGACACTTTCATAGGAAAGTGATTTTCTCTGAAAGGACAGCATTTGGAAAGGGAAGCAACACTCCATTCACTTCGCACAGTGAATTGAAATGTTGGAACAGACTGCTTCTCTTTCCGAAAAATGCATGTGAGTTTCTTGTGAATGTTTGTAAGTAGCTTAAGTCACTTTCGAAGGAAAGTGATTTTCTCTGAAAGGACAGCATTTAGAAAGTGAAGCAACACTCCATTCACTTCGCACAGTGAATTGAAGTGTTGGAACAGAATGCTTGTCTTTCAGAGAAACGGATGTTAGTTTTTTGTGAATGCTTGTAAGTTGCTTAAGGCACTTTCATAGGAAAGTGTTTTTCTCTGAAAGGACAGCATTTGGAAAGGGATGCAACACTCCATTCACTTCGCACAGTGAATTGAAGTGTTGGAACAGACTGCTTCTCTTTCCGAAAAATGCATGTGAGTTTCTTGTGAATATTTGTAAGTAACTTTAGGCACTTTCAAAGGAAAGTGATTTTCTCTGAAAGGACAGCATTTAGAAAGTGAAGCAACACTCCTTTCACTTCGAACAGTGAATTGAAGTGTTGGAACAGACTGCTTCTCTTTCAGAGAAACGCATGTGAGTTTTTTGTGAATGCTTGTAAGTAGCTTAAGGCACTTTCAAAGGAAAGTGATTTTCTCTGAAAGGACAGCATTTAGAAAGTGAAGTAACACTCCATTCACTTCGCACAGTGAATTGAAGTGTTGGAACAGACTGCTTCTCTTTCAGAGAAACGCATGTGAATTTCTGTTGAATGCTTGTAAGTAGCTTAAGGCACTTTCAAAGGAAAGTGATTTTCTCTGAAAGGACAGCATTTAGAAAGTGAAGCAACACTCCATTCACTTCGAACAGTGAATTGAAGTGTTGGAACAGACTGCTTCTCTTTCAGAGAAACGCATGTGAGTTTTTTGTGAATGCTTGTAAGTAGCTTAAGGCACTTTCAAAGGAAAGTGATTTTCTCTGAAAGGACAGCATTTAGAATGTGAAGGAACACTCCAAACTCTTGGAACAGTGAATGGAATTGTTGGATCAGACTGCTTCTCTTTCAGAGATAAAGATGGGAGTTTCTTATGAATGCTTGTAAGTAGCGTAAGGCACTTTCAAAGGAAAGTGATTTTTTCTGAAAGGACAGGATTTAGAAAGTAAAGGAACACTCCATTCACTTCGCACAGTGAATTGAAGTGTTGGAACAGAATGCTTCTCTTTCAGAGGAACGGATGTGAGTTTTTTGTGAATGCTTGTAAGTTGCTTAAGGCACTTTCATAGGAAAGTGATTTTCTCTGAAAGGACAGCATTTGGAAAGGGAAGCAACACTCCATTCACTTCGCACAGTGAATTGAAATGTTGGAACAGACTGCTTCTCTTTCCAAAAAATGCATGTGAGTTTTTTGTGAATGTTTGTAAGTAGCTTAAGTCACTTTCGAGGAAAGTGATTTTCTCTGAAAGGACAGCATTTAGAAAGTGAAGCAACACTCCATTCACTTCGCACAGTGAATTGAAGTGTTGGAACAGGCTGCTTCTCTTTCAGAGAAATGCATGTGAATTTCTGTTGAATGCTTGTAAGTAGCTTAAGGCACTTTCAAAGGAAAGTGATTTTCTCTGAAAGGACAGCATTTAGAAAGTGAGGAAACACTCCATTCACTTCGCACAGAGAATTGAAGTGTTGGAAAAGACAGCTTCTCTTTCATAGAAACGCATTTGAGTTTCCTGTGAATGCTTGTAAGTAGCTTAAGGCACTTTCAAAGGAAAGTGATTTTCTCTGAAACTGCAGCATTTAGAATGTGAAGGAACACTCCAATCACTTCGAACAGTGAATTGAAGTGTAGGAACAGACTGCTTCTCTTTCAGAGAAACAGATGTGAGTTTTTTGTGAATGCTTGCAAGTAGCTTAAGGCACTTTCAAAGGAAAGTGATTTTCTCTGAAAGGACAGCATTTAGAAAGTGAAGCAACACTCCATTCACTTCGCACAGTGAATTGAAGTGATGGAACAGACTACTTCTCTTTCAGAGAAACAGATGTGAGTTTCTTGTGAATGCGTGTAAGTTGCTTAAGGCAGTTTCAAAAGAGAGTGATTTTCTCTAAAAGGAGAGCATTTAGAAAGTGAAGCAACACTCCATTCACTTCACACAGTGAATTGAAGTGTTGGAACAGACTGCTTCTCTTTCAGAGAAACGCATGTGAATTTCTGTTGAATGCTTGTAAGTAGCTTAAGGCACTTTCAAAGGAAAGTGATTTTCTCTGAAAGGACAGGATTTAGAAAGTGAAGAAACACTCCATTCACTTCGTACAGTAAATTGAAGCATTGGAAAAGACAGCTTCTCTTTAATAGAAACGCATTTGAGTTTCCTGTGAATGCTTGTAAGTAGCTTAAGGCACTTTCAAAGGAAAGTGATTTTCTCTGAAACTGCAGCATTTAGAATGTGAAGGAACACTCCAATCTCTTGGAACAGTGAATGGAATTGTTGGATCAGACTGCTTCTCTTTCAGAGATAAAGATGGGAGTTTCTTATGAATGCTTGTAAGTAGCTTAAGGCACTTTCAAAGGAAAGTGATTTTTTCTGAAAGGACAGGATTTAGAAAGTAAAGGAACACTCCATTCACTTCGCACAGTGAATTGAAGTGTTGGAACAGAATGCTTCTCTTTCAGAGGAACGGATGTGAGTTTTTTGTGAATGCTTGTAAGTTGCTTAAGGCACTTTCATAGGAAAGTGATTTTCTCTGAAAGGACAGCATTTGGAAAGGGAAGCAACACTCCATTCACTTCGCACAGTGAATTGAAGTGTTGGAACAGACTGCTTCTCTTTCCGAAAAATGCATGTGAGTTTCTTGTGAATATTTGTAAGTAACTTTAGGCATTTTCAAAGGAAAGTGATTTTCTCTGAAAGGACGGCATTTAGAAAGTGAAGCAACACTCCATTCACTTCGCACAGTGAATTGAAGTGTTGGAACAGACTGCTTCTCTTTCAGAGAAACGCATGTGAATTTCTGTTGAATGCTTGTAAGTAGCTTAAGGCACTTTCAAAGGAAAGTGATTTTCTCTGAAAGGACAGGATTTAGAAAGTGAAGAAACACTCCATTCACTTCGCACAGTGAATTGAAGAGTTGTAACAGACTGCTTCTCTTTCAGAGAAACTGATGTGAGTTTTTTGTGAATGCTTGTAAGTAGCTTAAGGCACTTTCAAAGCAAAGTGATTTTCTCTGAAAGGACAGCATTTAGAAAGTGAAGCAACACTCCATTCACTTCGCACAGTGAATTGAAGTGTTGGAACAGACTGCTTCTCTTTCAGAGAAAGGAATTTGAATTTCTGATGAATGCTTGTAAGTAGCTTAAGGCACTTTCAAAGGAAAGTGATTTTCTCTGAAAGGACAGGATTTAGAAAGTGAAGAAACACTCCATTCACTTGGGACAGTAAATTGAAGTGTTGGGAAAGACAGCTTCTTTTTCATAGAAACGCATTTGAGTTTCCTGTGAATGCTTGTAAGTAGCTGAAGGCACTTTCAAAGGAAAGTGATTTTCTCTGAAACTGCAGCATTTAGAATGTGAAGGAGCACTCCAATCTCTTGGAACAGTGAATGAAATTGTTGGATCAGACTGCTTCTCTTTCAGAGATAAAGATGTGAGTTTCTTATGAATGCTTGTAAGTAGCGTAAGGCACTTTAAAGGAAAGTGATTTTTTCTGAAAGGACAGGATATAGAAAGTAAAGGAACACTCCATTCACTTCGCACAGTGAATTGAAGTGTTGGAACAGAATGCTTCTTTTTCAGAGGAACGGATGTGAGTTTTTTGTGAATGCTTGTAAGTTGCTTAAGGCACTTTCATAGGAAAGTGATTTTCTCTGAAAGGACAGCATTTTGAAAGGGAAGCAACACTCCATTCACTTCGCACAGTGAATTGAAATGTTGGAACAGACTGCTTCCCTTTCCGAAAAATGCATGTGAGTTTCTTGTGAATGTTTGTAAGTAGCTTAAGTCACTTTCGAAGGAAAGTGATTTTCTCTGAAAGGACAGCATTTAGAAAGTGAAGAAACACTCCATTCACTTCGCACAGTGAATTGAAGTGTTGGAACAGAATGCTTGTCTTTCAGAGAAACGGATGTTAGTTTTTTGTGAATGCTTGTAAGTTGCTTAAGGCACTTTCATAGGAAAGTGTTTTTCTCTGAAAGGACAGCATTTGGAAAGGGATGCAACACTCCATTCACTTCGCACAGTGAATTGAAGTGTTGGAACAGACTGCTTCTCTTTCCGAAAAATGCATGTGAGTTTCTTGTGAATATTTGTTAGTAACTTTAGGCACTTTCAAAGGAAAGTGATTTTCTCTGAAAGGACAGCATTTAGAAAGTGAAGCAACACTCCTTTCACTTCGCACAGTGAATTGAAGTGTTGGAACAGACTGCTTCTCTTTCAGAGAAACGCATGTGAGTTTTTTGTGAATGCTTGTAAGTAGCTTAAGGCACTTTCAAAGGAAAGTGATTTTCTCTGAAAGGACAGCATTTAGAAAGTGAAGTAACACTCATTCACTTCGCACAGTGAATTGAAGTGTTGGAACAGACTGCTTCTCTTTCAGAGAAACGCATGTGAATTTCTGTTGAATGCTTGTAAGTAGCTTAAGGCACTTTCAACGGAAAGTGATTTTCTCTGAAAGGACAGCATTTAGAAAGTGAAGCAACACTCCATTCACTTCGAACAGTGAATTGAAGTGTTGGAATAGACTGCTTCTCTTTCAGAGAAACGCATGTGAGTTTTTTTTGAATGCTTGTAAGTAGCTTAAGGCACTTTCAAAGGAAAGTGATTTTCTCTGAAAGGACAGCATTTAGAAAGGGAAGCAACACTCCATTTACTTCGCACAGTGAATTGAAGTGTTGGAACAGACTGCTTCTCTTTCAGAGAAACGCATGTGAATTTCTGTTGAATGCTTGTAAGTAGCTTAAGGCACTTTCAAAGGAAAGTGATTTTCTCTGAAAGGACAGGATTTAGAAAGTGAAGAAACACTCCATTCACTTCGCACAGTGAATTGAAGAGTTGTAACATCCTGCTTCTCTTTCAGAGAAACGCATGTGAGTTTTTTGTGAATGCTTGTAAGTAGCTTAAGGCACTTTCAAAGCAAAGTGATTTTCTCTGAAAGGACAGCATTTAGAAAGTGAAGCAACACTCCATTCACTTCGCACAGTGAATTGAAGTGTTGGAACAGACTGCTTCTCTTTCAGAGAAAGGAATTTGAATTTCTGTTGAATGCTTGTAAGTAGCTTAAGGCACTTTCAAAGGAAAGTGATTTTCTCTGAAAGGACAGGACTTAGAAAGTGAAGAAACACTCCATTCACTTGGCACAGTGAATTGAAGTGTTGGGAAAGACAGCTTCTCTTTCATAGAAACGCATTTGAGTTTCCTGTGAATGCTTGTAAGTAGCTGAAGGCACTTTCAAAGGAAAGTGATTTTCTCTGAAACTGCAGCATTTAGAATGTGAAGGAACACTCCAATCTCTTGGAACAGGGAATGGAATTGTTGGATCAGACTGCTTCTCTTTCAGAGAAAAAGATGGGAGTTTCTTATGAATGCTTGTAAGTAGCGTAAGGCACTTTCAAAGGAAAGTGATTTTTTCTGAAAGGACAGTATTTAGAAAGTAAAGGAACACTCCATTCACTTCGCACAGTGAATTGAAGTGTTGGAACAGAATGCTTCTCTTTCAGAGGAACGGATGTGAGTTTTTTGTGAATGCTTGTAAGTTGCTTAAGACACTTTCATAGGAAAGTGATTTTCTCTGAAAGGACAGCATTTGGAAAGGGAAGCAACACTCCATTCACTTCGCACAGTGAATTGAAATGTTGGAACAGACTGCTTCTCTTTCCGAAAAATGCATGTGAGTTTCTTGTGAATGTTTGTAAGTAGCTTAAGTCACTTTCGAAGGAAAGTGATTTTCTCTGAAAGGACAGCATTTAGAAAGTGAAGCAACACTCCATTCACTTCGCACAGTGAATTGAAGTGTTGGAACAGAATGCTTGTCTTTCAGAGAAACGGATGTTAGTTTTTTGTGAATGCTTGTAAGTTGCTTAAGGCACTTTCATAGGAAAGTGTTTTTCTCTGAAAGGACAGCATTTGGAAAGGGATGCAACACTCCATTCACTTCGCACAGTGAATTGAAGTGTTGTAACAGACTGCTTCTCTTTCCGAAAAATGCATATGAGTTTCTTGTGAATATTTGTAAGTAACTTTAGGCACTTTCAAAGGAAAGTGATTTTCTCTGAAAGGACAGCATTTAGAAAGTGAAGCAACACTCCTTTCACTTCGAACAGTGAATTGAAGTGTTGGAACAGACTGCTTCTCTTTCAGAGAAACGCATGTGAGTTTTTTGTGAATGCTTGTAAGTAGCTTAAGGCACTTTCAAAGGAAAGTGATTTTCTCTGAAAGGACAGCATTTAGAAAGTGAAGTAACACTCCATTCACTTCGCACAGTGAATTGAAGTGTTGGAACAGACTGCTTCTCTTTCAGAGAAACGCATGTGAATTTCTGTTGAATGCTTGTAAGTAGCTTAAGGCACTTTCAAAGGAAAGTGATTTTCTCTGAAAGGACAGCATTTAGAAAGTGAAGCAACACTCCATTCACTTCGAACAGTGAATTGAAGTGTTGGAACAGACTGCTTCTCTTTCAGAGAAACGCATGTGAGTTTTTTGTGAATGCTTGTAAGTAGCTTAAGGCACTTTCAAAGGAAAGTGATTTTCTCTGAAAGGACAGCATTTAGAATGTGAAGGAACACTCCAATCTCTTGGAACAGTGAATGGAATTGTTGGATCAGACTGCTTCTCTTTCAGAGATAAAGATGGGAGTTTCTTATGAATGCTTGTAAGTAGCGTAAGGCACTTTCAAAGGAAAGTGATTTTTTCTGAAAGGACAGGATTTAGAAAGTAAAGGAACACTCCATTCACTTCGCACAGTGAATTGAAGTGTTGGAACAGAATGCTTCTCTTTCAGAGGAACGGATGTGAGTTTTTTGTGAATGCTTGTAAGTTGCTTAAGGCACTTTCATAGGAAAGTGATTTTCTCTGAAAGGACAGCATTTGGAAAGGGAAGCAACACTCCATTCACTTCGCACAGTGAATTGAAATGTTGGAACAGACTGCTTCTCTTTCCAAAAAATGCATGTGAGTTTTTTGTGAATGTTTGTAAGTAGCTTAAGTCACTTTCGAAGGAAAGTGATTTTCTCTGAAAGGACAGCATTTAGAAAGTGAAGCAACACTCCATTCACTTCGCACAGTGAATTGAAGTGTTGGAACAGGCTGCTTCTCTTTCAGAGAAATGCATGTGAATTTCTGTTGAATGCTTGTAAGTAGCTTAAGGCACTTTCAAAGGAAAGTGATTTTCTCTGAAAGGACAGCATTTAGAAAGTGAGGAAACACTCCATTCACTTCGCACAGAGAATTGAAGTGTTGGAAAAGACAGCTTCTCTTTCATAGAAACGCATTTGAGTTTCCTGTGAATGCTTGTAAGTAGCTTAAGGCACTTTCAAAGGAAAGTGATTTTCTCTGAAACTGCAGCATTTAGAATGTGAAGGAACACTCCAATCACTTCGAACAGTGAATTGAAGTGTAGGAACAGACTGCTTCTCTTTCAGAGAAACAGATGTGAGTTTTTTGTGAATGCTTGCAAGTAGCTTAAGGCACTTTCAAAGGAAAGTGATTTTCTCTGAAAGGACAGCATTTAGAAAGTGAAGCAACACTCCATTCACTTCGCACAGTGAATTGAAGTGATGGAACAGACTACTTCTCTTTCAGAGAAACAGATGTGAGTTTCTTGTGAATGCGTGTAAGTTGCTTAAGGCAGTTTCAAAAGAGAGTGATTTTCTCTAAAAGGAGAGCATTTAGAAAGTGAAGCAACACTCCATTCACTTCACACAGTGAATTGAAGTGTTGGAACAGACTGCTTCTCTTTCAGAGAAACGCATGTGAATTTCTGTTGAATGCTTGTAAGTAGCTTAAGGCACTTTCAAAGGAAAGTGATTTTCTCTGAAAGGACAGGATTTAGAAAGTGAAGAAACACTCCATTCACTTCGTACAGTAAATTGAAGCATTGGAAAAGACAGCTTCTCTTTAATAGAAACGCATTTGAGTTTCCTGTGAATGCTTGTAAGTAGCTTAAGGCACTTTCAAAGGAAAGTGATTTTCTCTGAAACTGCAGCATTTAGAATGTGAAGGAACACTCCAATCTCTTGGAACAGTGAATGGAATTGTTGGATCAGACTGCTTCTCTTTCAGAGATAAAGATGGGAGTTTCTTATGAATGCTTGTAAGTAGCGTAAGGCACTTTCAAAGGAAAGTGATTTTTTCTGAAAGGACAGGATTTAGAAAGTAAAGGAACACTCCATTCACTTCGCACAGTGAATTGAAGTGTTGGAACAGAATGCTTCTCTTTCAGAGGAACGGATGTGAGTTTTTTGTGAATGCTTTTAAGTTGCTTAAGGCACTTTCATAGGAAAGTGATTTTCTCTGAAAGGACAGCATTTGGAAAGGGAAGCAACACTCCATTCACTTCGCACAGTGAATTGAAGTGTTGGAACAGACTGCTTCTCTTTCCGAAAAATGCATGTGAGTTTCTTGTGAATATTTGTAAGTAACTTTAGGCATTTTCAAAGGAAAGTGATTTTCTCTGAAAGGACGGCATTTAGAAAGTGAAGCAACACTCCATTCACTTCGCACAGTGAATTGAAGTGTTGGAACAGACTGCTTCTCTTTCAGAGAGGCGCATGTGAATTTCTGTTGAATGCTTGTAAGTAGCTTAAGGCACTTTCAAAGGAAAGTGATTTTCTCTGAAAGGACAGGATTTAGAAAGTGAAGAAACACTCCATTCACTTCGCACAGTGAATTGAAGAGTTGTAACAGACTGCTTCTCTTTCAGAGAAACTGATGTGAGTTTTTTGTGAATGCTTGTAAGTAGCTTAAGGCACTTTCAAAGCAAAGTGATTTTCTCTGAAAGGACAGCATTTAGAAAGTGAAGCAACACTCCATTCACTTCGCACAGTGAATTGAAGTGTTGGAACAGACTGCTTCTCTTTCAGAGAAAGGAATTTGAATTTCTGATGAATGCTTGTAAGTAGCTTAAGGCACTTTCAAAGGAAAGTGATTTTCTCTGAAAGGACAGGATTTAGAAAGTGAAGAAACACTCCATTCACTTGGGACAGTAAATAGAAGTGTTGGGAAAGACAGCTTCTTTTTCATAGAAACGCATTTGAGTTTCCTGTGAATGCTTGTAAGTAGCTGAAGGCACTTTCAAAGGAAAGTGATTTTCTCTGAAACTGCAGCATTTAGAATGTGAAGGAGCACTCCAATCTCTTGGAACAGTGAATGAAATTGTTGGATCAGACTGCTTCTCTTTCAGAGATAAAGATGTGAGTTTCTTATGAATGCTTGTAAGTAGCGTAAGGCACTTTAAAGGAAAGTGATTTTTTCTGAAAGGACAGGATATAGAAAGTAAAGGAACACTCCATTCACTTCGCACAGTGAATTGAAGTGTTGGAACAGAATGCTTCTTTTTCAGAGGAACGGATGTGAGTTTTTTGTGAATGCTTGTAAGTTGCTTAAGGCACTTTCATAGGAAAGTGATTTTCTCTGAAAGGACAGCATTGTGAAAGGGAAGCAACACTCCATTCACTTCGCACAGTGAATTGAAATGTTGGAACAGACTGCTTCCCTTTCCGAAAAATGCATGTGAGTTTCTTGTGAATGTTTGTAAGTAGCTTAAGTCACTTTCGAAGGAAAGTGATTTTCTCTGAAAGGACAGCATTTAGAAAGTGAAGAAACACTCCATTCACTTCGCACAGTGAATTGAAGTGTTGGAACAGAATGCTTGTCTTTCAGAGAAACGGATGTTAGTTTTTTGTGAATGCTTGTAAGTTGCTTAAGGCACTTTCATAGGAAAGTGTTTTTCTCTGAAAGGACAGCATTTGGAAAGGGATGCAACACTCCATTCACTTCGCACAGTGAATTGAAGTGTTGGAACAGACTGCTTCTCTTTCCGAAAAATGCATGTGAGTTTCTTGTGAATATTTGTAAGTAACTTTAGGCACTTTCAAAGGAAAGTGATTTTCTCTGAAAGGACAGCATTTAGAAAGTGAAGCAACACTCCTTTCACTTCGCACAGTGAATTGAAGTGTTGGAACAGACTGCTTCTCTTTCAGAGAAACGCATGTGAGTTTTTTGTGAATGCTTGTAAGTAGCTTAAGGCACTTTCAAAGGAAAGTGATTTTCTCTGAAAGGACAGCATTTAGAAAGTGAAGTAACACTCATTCACTTCGCACAGTGAATTGAAGTGTTGGAACAGACTGCTTCTCTTTCAGAGAAACGCATGTGAATTTCTGTTGAATGCTTGTAAGTAGCTTAAGGCACTTTCAACGGAAAGTGATTTTCTCTGAAAGGACAGCATTTAGAAAGTGAAGCAACACTCCATTCACTTCGAACAGTGAATTGAAGTGTTGGAACAGACTGCTTCTCTTTCAGAGAAACGCATGTGAGTTTTTTTTGAATGCTTGTAAGTAGCTTAAGGCACTTTCAAAGGAAAGTGATTTTCTCTGAAAGGACAGCATTTAGAAAGGGAAGCAACACTCCATTTACTTCGCACAGTGAATTGAAGTGTTGGAACAGACTGCTTCTCTTTCAGAGAAACGCATGTGAATTTCTGTTGAATGCTTGTAAGTAGCTTAAGGCACTTTCAAAGGAAAGTGATTTTCTCTGAAAGGACAGGATTTAGAAAGTGAAGAAACACTCCATTCACTTCGCACAGTGAATTGAAGTGTTGGAACAGAATGCTTCTCTTTCAGAGGAACGGATGTGAGTTTTTTGTGAATGCTTGTAAGTTGCTTAAGACACTTTCATAGGAAAGTGATTTTCTCTGAAAGGACAGCATTTGGAAAGGGAAGCAACACTCCATTCACTTCGCACAGTGAATTGAAATGTTGGAACAGACTGCTTCTCTTTCCGAAAAATGCATGTGAGTTTCTTGTGAATGTTTGTAAGTAGCTTAAGTCACTTTCGAAGGAAAGTGATTTTCTCTGAAAGGACAGCATTTAGAAAGTGAAGCAACACTCCATTCACTTCGCACAGTGAATTGAAGTGTTGGAACAGAATTCTTGTCTTTCAGAGAAACGGATGTTAGTTTTTTGTGAATGCTTGTAAGTTGCTTAAGGCACTTTCATAGGAAAGTGTTTTTCTCTGAAAGGACAGCATTTGGAAAGGGATGCAACACTCCATTCACTTCGCACAGTGAATTGAAGTGTTGGAACAGACTGCTTCTCTTTCCGAAAAATGCATGTGAGTTTCTTGTGAATATTTGTAAGTAACTTTAAGCACTTTCAAAGGAAAGTGATTTTCTCTGAAAGGACAGCATTTAGAAAGTGAAGCAACACTCCTTTCACTTCGAACAGTGAATTGAAGTGTTGGAACAGACTGCTTCTCTTTCAGAGAAACGCATGTGAGTTTTTTGTGAATGCTTGTAAGTAGCTTAAGGCACTTTCAAAGGAAAGTGATTTTCTCTGAAAGGACAGCATTTAGAAAGTGAAGTAACACTCCATTCACTTCGCACAGTGAATTGAAGTGTTGGAACAGACTGCTTCTCTTTCAGAGAAACGCATGTGAATTTCTGTTGAATGCTTGTAAGTAGCTTAAGGCACTTTCAAAGGAAAGTGATTTTCTCTGAAAGGACAGCATTTAGAAAGTGAAGCAACACTCCATTCACTTCGAACAGTGAATTGAAGTGTTGGAACAGACTGCTTCTCTTTCAGAGAAACGCATGTGAGTTTTTTGTGAATGCTTGTAAGTAGCTTAAGGCACTTTCAAAGGAAAGTGATTTTCTCTGAAAGGACAGCATTTAGAAAGTGAAGCAACACTCCTTTCACTTCGAACAGTGAATTGAAGTGTTGGAACAGACTGCTTCTCTTTCAGAGAAACGCATGTGAGTTTTTTGTGAATGCTTGTAAGTAGCTTAAGGCACTTTCAAAGGAAAGTGATTTTCTCTGAAAGGACAGCATTTAGAAAGTGAAGTAACACTCATTCACTTCGCACAGTGAATTGAAGTGTTGGAACAGACTGCTTCTCTTTCAGAGAAACGCATGTGAATTTCTGTTGAATGCTTGTAAGTAGCTTAAGGCACTTTCAACGGAAAGTGATTTTCTCTGAAAGGACAGCATTTAGAAAGTGAAGCAACACTCCATTCACTTCGAACAGTGAATTGAAGTGTTGGAACAGACTGCTTCTCTTTCCGAAAAATGCATGTGAGTTTCTTGTGAATATTTGTAAGTAACTTTAGGCATTTTCAAAGGAAAGTGATTTTCTCTGAAAGGACGGCATTTAGAAAGTGAAGCAACACTCCATTCACTTCGCACAGTGAATTGAAGTGTTGGAACAGACTGCTTCTCTTTCAGAGAGGCGCATGTGAATTTCTGTTGAATGCTTGTAAGTAGCTTAAGGCACTTTCAAAGGAAAGTGATTTTCTCTGAAAGGACAGGATTTAGAAAGTGAAGAAACACTCCATTCACTTCGCACAGTGAATTGAAGAGTTGTAACAGACTGCTTCTCTTTCAGAGAAACTGATGTGAGTTTTTTGTGAATGCTTGTAAGTAGCTTAAGGCACTTTCAAAGCAAAGTGATTTTCTCTGAAAGGACAGCATTTAGAAAGTGAAGCAACACTCCATTCACTTCGCACAGTGAATTGAAGTGTTGGAACAGACTGCTTCTCTTTCAGAGAAAGGAATTTGAATTTCTGATGAATGCTTGTAAGTAGCTTAAGGCACTTTCAAAGGAAAGTGATTTTCTCTGAAAGGACAGGATTTAGAAAGTGAAGAAACACTCCATTCACTTGGGACAGTAAATAGAAGTGTTGGGAAAGACAGCTTCTTTTTCATAGAAACGCATTTGAGTTTCCTGTGAATGCTTGTAAGTAGCTGAAGGCACTTTCAAAGGAAAGTGATTTTCTCTGAAACTGCAGCATTTAGAATGTGAAGGAGCACTCCAATCTCTTGGAACAGTGAATGAAATTGTTGGATCAGACTGCTTCTCTTTCAGAGATAAAGATGTGAGTTTCTTATGAATGCTTGTAAGTAGCGTAAGGCACTTTAAAGGAAAGTGATTTTTTCTGAAAGGACAGGATATAGAAAGTAAAGGAACACTCCATTCACTTCGCACAGTGAATTGAAGTGTTGGAACAGAATGCTTCTTTTTCAGAGGAACGGATGTGAGTTTTTTGTGAATGCTTGTAAGTTGCTTAAGGCACTTTCATAGGAAAGTGATTTTCTCTGAAAGGACAGCATTGTGAAAGGGAAGCAACACTCCATTCACTTCGCACAGTGAATTGAAATGTTGGAACAGACTGCTTCCCTTTCCGAAAAATGCATGTGAGTTTCTTGTGAATGTTTGTAAGTAGCTTAAGTCACTTTCGAAGGAAAGTGATTTTCTCTGAAAGGACAGCATTTAGAAAGTGAAGAAACACTCCATTCACTTCGCACAGTGAATTGAAGTGTTGGAACAGAATGCTTGTCTTTCAGAGAAACGGATGTTAGTTTTTTGTGAATGCTTGTAAGTTGCTTAAGGCACTTTCATAGGAAAGTGTTTTTCTCTGAAAGGACAGCATTTGGAAAGGGATGCAACACTCCATTCACTTCGCACAGTGAATTGAAGTGTTGGAACAGACTGCTTCTCTTTCCGAAAAATGCATGTGAGTTTCTTGTGAATATTTGTAAGTAACTTTAGGCACTTTCAAAGGAAAGTGATTTTCTCTGAAAGGACAGCATTTAGAAAGTGAAGCAACACTCCTTTCACTTCGCACAGTGAATTGAAGTGTTGGAACAGACTGCTTCTCTTTCAGAGAAACGCATGTGAGTTTTTTGTGAATGCTTGTAAGTAGCTTAAGGCACTTTCAAAGGAAAGTGATTTTCTCTGAAAGGACAGCATTTAGAAAGTGAAGTAACACTCATTCACTTCGCACAGTGAATTGAAGTGTTGGAACAGACTGCTTCTCTTTCAGAGAAACGCATGTGAATTTCTGTTGAATGCTTGTAAGTAGCTTAAGGCACTTTCAACGGAAAGTGATTTTCTCTGAAAGGACAGCATTTAGAAAGTGAAGCAACACTCCATTCACTTCGAACAGTGAATTGAAGTGTTGGAACAGACTGCTTCTCTTTCAGAGAAACGCATGTGAGTTTTTTTTGAATGCTTGTAAGTAGCTTAAGGCACTTTCAAAGGAAAGTGATTTTCTCTGAAAGGACAGCATTTAGAAAGGGAAGCAACACTCCATTTACTTCGCACAGTGAATTGAAGTGTTGGAACAGACTGCTTCTCTTTCAGAGAAACGCATGTGAATTTCTGTTGAATGCTTGTAAGTAGCTTAAGGCACTTTCAAAGGAAAGTGATTTTCTCTGAAAGGACAGGATTTAGAAAGTGAAGAAACACTCCATTCACTTCGCACAGTGAATTGAAGTGTTGGAACAGAATGCTTCTCTTTCAGAGGAACGGATGTGAGTTTTTTGTGAATGCTTGTAAGTTGCTTAAGACACTTTCATAGGAAAGTGATTTTCTCTGAAAGGACAGCATTTGGAAAGGGAAGCAACACTCCATTCACTTCGCACAGTGAATTGAAATGTTGGAACAGACTGCTTCTCTTTCCGAAAAATGCATGTGAGTTTCTTGTGAATGTTTGTAAGTAGCTTAAGTCACTTTCGAAGGAAAGTGATTTTCTCTGAAAGGACAGCATTTAGAAAGTGAAGCAACACTCCATTCACTTCGCACAGTGAATTGAAGTGTTGGAACAGAATTCTTGTCTTTCAGAGAAACGGATGTTAGTTTTTTGTGAATGCTTGTAAGTTGCTTAAGGCACTTTCATAGGAAAGTGTTTTTCTCTGAAAGGACAGCATTTGGAAAGGGATGCAACACTCCATTCACTTCGCACAGTGAATTGAAGTGTTGGAACAGACTGCTTCTCTTTCCGAAAAATGCATGTGAGTTTCTTGTGAATATTTGTAAGTAACTTTAAGCACTTTCAAAGGAAAGTGATTTTCTCTGAAAGGACAGCATTTAGAAAGTGAAGCAACACTCCTTTCACTTCGAACAGTGAATTGAAGTGTTGGAACAGACTGCTTCTCTTTCAGAGAAACGCATGTGAGTTTTTTGTGAATGCTTGTAAGTAGCTTAAGGCACTTTCAAAGGAAAGTGATTTTCTCTGAAAGGACAGCATTTAGAAAGTGAAGTAACACTCCATTCACTTCGCACAGTGAATTGAAGTGTTGGAACAGACTGCTTCTCTTTCAGAGAAACGCATGTGAATTTCTGTTGAATGCTTGTAAGTAGCTTAAGGCACTTTCAAAGGAAAGTGATTTTCTCTGAAAGGACAGCATTTAGAAAGTGAAGCAACACTCCATTCACTTCGAACAGTGAATTGAAGTGTTGGAACAGACTGCTTCTCTTTCAGAGAAACGCATGTGAGTTTTTTGTGAATGCTTGTAAGTAGCTTAAGGCACTTTCAAAGGAAAGTGATTTTCTCTGAAAGGACAGCATTTAGAATGTGAAGGAACACTCCAATCTCTTGGAACAGTGAATGGAATTGTTGGATCAGACTGCTTCTCTTTCAGAGATAAAGATGGGAGTTTCTTATGAATGCTTGTAAGTAGCGTAAGGCACTTTCAAAGGAAAGTGATTTTTTCTGAAAGGACAGGATTTAGAAAGTAAAGGAACACTCCATTCACTTCGCACAGTGAATTGAAGTGTTGGAACAGAATGCTTCTCTTTCAGAGGAACGGATGTGAGTTTTTTGTGAATGCTTGTAAGTTGCTTAAGGCACTTTCATAGGAAAGTGATTTTCTCTGAAAGGACAGCATTTGGAAAGGGAAGCAACACTCCATTCACTTCGCACAGTGAATTGAAATGTTGGAACAGACTGCTTCTCTTTCCAAAAAATGCATGTGAGTTTTTTGTGAATGTTTGTAAGTAGCTTAAGTCACTTTCGAAGGAAAGTGATTTTCTCTGAAAGGACAGCATTTAGAAAGTGAAGCAACACTCCATTCACTTCGCACAGTGAATTGAAGTGTTGGAACAGGCTGCTTCTCTTTCAGAGAAATGCATGTGAATTTCTGTTGAATGCTTGTAAGTAGCTTAAGGCACTTTCAAAGGAAAGTGATTTTCTCTGAAAGGACAGCATTTAGAAAGTGAGGAAACACTCCATTCACTTCGCACAGAGAATTGAAGTGTTGGAAAAGACAGCTTCTCTTTCATAGAAACGCATTTGAGTTTCCTGTGAATGCTTGTAAGTAGCTTAAGGCACTTTCAAAGGAAAGTGATTTTCTCTGAAACTGCAGCATTTAGAATGTGAAGGAACACTCCAATCACTTCGAACAGTGAATTGAAGTGTAGGAACAGACTGCTTCTCTTTCAGAGAAACAGATGTGAGTTTTTTGTGAATGCTTGCAAGTAGCTTAAGGCACTTTCAAAGGAAAGTGATTTTCTCTGAAAGGACAGCATTTAGAAAGTGAAGCAACACTCCATTCACTTCGCACAGTGAATTGAAGTGATGGAACAGACTACTTCTCTTTCAGAGAAACAGATGTGAGTTTCTTGTGAATGCGTGTAAGTTGCTTAAGGCAGTTTCAAAAGAGAGTGATTTTCTCTAAAAGGAGAGCATTTAGAAAGTGAAGCAACACTCCATTCACTTCACACAGTGAATTGAATTGTTGGAACAGACTGCTTCTCTTTCAGAGAAACGCATGTGAATTTCTGTTGAATGCTTGAAAGTAGCTTAAGGCACTTTCAAAGGAAAGTGATTTTCTCTGAAAGGACAGGATTTAGAAAGTGAAGAAACACTCCATTCACTTCGTACAGTAAATTGAAGCATTGGAAAAGACAGCTTCTCTTTAATAGAAACGCATTTGAGTTTCCTGTGAATGCTTGTAAGTAGCTTAAGGCACTTTCAAAGGAAAGTGATTTTCTCTGAAACTGCAGCATTTAGAATGTGAAGGAACACTCCAATCTCTTGGAACAGTGAATGGAATTGTTGGATCAGACTGCTTCTCTTTCAGAGATAAAGATGGGAGTTTCTTATGAATGCTTGTAAGTAGCGTAAGGCACTTTCAAAGGAAAGTGATTTTTTCTGAAAGGACAGGATTTAGAAAGTAAAGGAACACTCCATTCACTTCGCACAGTGAATTGAAGTGTTGGAACAGAATGCTTCTCTTTCAGAGGAACGGATGTGAGTTTTTTGTGAATGCTTGTAAGTTGCTTAAGGCACTTTCATAGGAAAGTGATTTTCTCTGAAAGGACAGCATTTGGAAAGGGAAGCAACACTCCATTCACTTCGCACAGTGAATTGAAGTGTTGGAACAGACTGCTTCTCTTTCCGAAAAATGCATGTGAGTTTCTTGTGAATATTTGTAAGTAACTTTAGGCATTTTCAAAGGAAAGTGATTTTCTCTGAAAGGACGGCATTTAGAAAGTGAAGCAACACTCCATTCACTTCGCACAGTGAATTGAAGTGTTGGAACAGACTGCTTCTCTTTCAGAGAAACGCATGTGAATTTCTGTTGAATGCTTGTAAGTAGCTTAAGGCACTTTCAAAGGAAAGTGATTTTCTCTGAAAGGACAGGATTTAGAAAGTGAAGAAACACTCCATTCACTTCGCACAGTGAATTGAAGAGTTGTAACAGACTGCTTCTCTTTCAGAGAAACTGATGTGAGTTTTTTGTGAATGCTTGTAAGTAGCTTAAGGCACTTTCAAAGCAAAGTGATTTTCTCTGAAAGGACAGCATTTAGAAAGTGAAGCAACACTCCATTCACTTCGCACAGTGAATTGAAGTGTTGGAACAGACTGCTTCTCTTTCAGAGAAAGGAATTTGAATTTCTGATGAATGCTTGTAAGTAGCTTAAGGCACTTTCAAAGCAAAGTGATTTTCTCTGAAAGGACAGGATTTAGAAAGTGTAGAAACACTCCATTCACTTGGGACAGTAAATTGAAGTGTTGGGAAAGACAGCTTCTTTTTCATAGAAACGCATTTGAGTTTCCTGTGAATGCTTGTAAGTAGCTGAAGGCACTTTCAAAGGAAAGTGATTTTCTCTGAAACTGCAGCATTTAGAATGTGAAGGAGCACTCCAATCTCTTGGAACAGTGAATGAAATTGTTGGATCAGACTGCTTCTCTTTCAGAGATAAAGATGTGAGTTTCTTATGAATGCTTGTAAGTAGCGTAAGGCACTTTAAAGGAAAGTGATTTTTTCTGAAAGGACAGGATATAGAAAGTAAAGGAACACTCCATTCACTTCGCACAGTGAATTGAAGTGTTGGAACAGAATGCTTCTTTTTCAGAGGAACGGATGTGAGTTTTTTGTGAATGCTTGTAAGTTGCTTAAGGCACTTTCATAGGAAAGTGATTTTCTCTGAAAGGACAGCATTTTGAAAGGGAAGCAACACTCCATTCACTTCGCACAGTGAATTGAAATGTTGGAACAGACTGCTTCCCTTTCCGAAAAATGCATGTGAGTTTCTTGTGAATGTTTGTAAGTAGCTTAAGTCACTTTCGAAGGAAAGTGATTTTCTCTGAAAGGACAGCATTTAGAAAGTGAAGAAACACTCCATTCACTTCGCACAGTGAATTGAAGTGTTGGAACAGAATGCTTGTCTTTCAGAGAAACGGATGTTAGTTTTTTGTGAATGCTTGTAAGTTGCTTAAGGCACTTTCATAGGAAAGTGTTTTTCTCTGAAAGGACAGCATTTGGAAAGGGATGCAACACTCCATTCACTTCGCACAGTGAATTGAAGTGTTGGAACAGACTGCTTCTCTTTCCGAAAAATGCATGTGAGTTTCTTGTGAATATTTGTAAGTAACTTTAGGCACTTTCAAAGGAAAGTGATTTTCTCTGAAAGGACAGCATTTAGAAAGTGAAGCAACACTCCTTTCACTTCGCACAGTGAATTGAAGTGTTGGAACAGACTGCTTCTCTTTCAGAGAAACGCATGTGAGTTTTTTGTGAATGCTTGTAAGTAGCTTAAGGCACTTTCAAAGGAAAGTGATTTTCTCTGAAAGGACAGCATTTAGAAAGTGAAGTAACACTCATTCACTTCGCACAGTGAATTGAAGTGTTGGAACAGACTGCTTCTCTTTCAGAGAAACGCATGTGAATTTCTGTTGAATGCTTGTAAGTAGCTTAAGGCACTTTCAACGGAAAGTGATTTTCTCTGAAAGGACAGCATTTAGAAAGTGAAGCAACACTCCATTCACTTCGAACAGTGAATTGAAGTGTTGGAACAGACTGCTTCTCTTTCAGAGAAACGCATGTGAGTTTTTTTTGAATGCTTGTAAGTAGCTTAAGGCACTTTCAAAGGAAAGTGATTTTCTCTGAAAGGACAGCATTTAGAAAGGGAAGCAACACTCCATTTACTTCGCACAGTGAATTGAAGTGTTGGAACAGACTGCTTCTCTTTCAGAGAAACGCATGTGAATTTCTGTTGAATGCTTGTAAGTAGCTTAAGGCACTTTCAAAGGAAAGTGATTTTCTCTGAAAGGACAGGATTTAGAAAGTGAAGAAACACTCCATTCACTTCGCACAGTGAATTGAAGTGTTGGAACAGAATGCTTCTCTTTCAGAGGAACGGATGTGAGTTTTTTGTGAATGCTTGTAAGTTGCTTAAGACACTTTCATAGGAAAGTGATTTTCTCTGAAAGGACAGCATTTGGAAAGGGAAGCAACACTCCATTCACTTCGCACAGTGAATTGAAATGTTGGAACAGACTGCTTCTCTTTCCGAAAAATGCATGTGAGTTTCTTGTGAATGTTTGTAAGTAGCTTAAGTCACTTTCGAAGGAAAGTGATTTTCTCTGAAAGGACAGCATTTAGAAAGTGAAGCAACACTCCATTCACTTCGCACAGTGAATTGAAGTGTTGGAACAGAATTCTTGTCTTTCAGAGAAACGGATGTTAGTTTTTTGTGAATGCTTGTAAGTTGCTTAAGGCACTTTCATAGGAAAGTGTTTTTCTCTGAAAGGACAGCATTTGGAAAGGGATGCAACACTCCATTCACTTCGCACAGTGAATTGAAGTGTTGGAACAGACTGCTTCTCTTTCCGAAAAATGCATGTGAGTTTCTTGTGAATATTTGTAAGTAACTTTAAGCACTTTCAAAGGAAAGTGATTTTCTCTGAAAGGACAGCATTTAGAAAGTGAAGCAACACTCCTTTCACTTCGAACAGTGAATTGAAGTGTTGGAACAGACTGCTTCTCTTTCAGAGAAACGCATGTGAGTTTTTTGTGAATGCTTGTAAGTAGCTTAAGGCACTTTCAAAGGAAAGTGATTTTCTCTGAAAGGACAGCATTTAGAAAGTGAAGTAACACTCCATTCACTTCGCACAGTGAATTGAAGTGTTGGAACAGACTGCTTCTCTTTCAGAGAAACGCATGTGAATTTCTGTTGAATGCTTGTAAGTAGCTTAAGGCACTTTCAAAGGAAAGTGATTTTCTCTGAAAGGACAGCATTTAGAAAGTGAAGCAACACTCCATTCACTTCGAACAGTGAATTGAAGTGTTGGAACAGACTGCTTCTCTTTCAGAGAAACGCATGTGAGTTTTTTGTGAATGCTTGTAAGTAGCTTAAGGCACTTTCAAAGGAAAGTGATTTTCTCTGAAAGGACAGCATTTAGAATGTGAAGGAACACTCCAATCTCTTGGAACAGTGAATGGAATTGTTGGATCAGACTGCTTCTCTTTCAGAGATAAAGATGGGAGTTTCTTATGAATGCTTGTAAGTAGCGTAAGGCACTTTCAAAGGAAAGTGATTTTTTCTGAAAGGACAGGATTTAGAAAGTAAAGGAACACTCCATTCACTTCGCACAGTGAATTGAAGTGTTGGAACAGAATGCTTCTCTTTCAGAGGAACGGATGTGAGTTTTTTGTGAATGCTTGTAAGTTGCTTAAGGCACTTTCATAGGAAAGTGATTTTCTCTGAAAGGACAGCATTTGGAAAGGGAAGCAACACTCCATTCACTTCGCACAGTGAATTGAAATGTTGGAACAGACTGCTTCTCTTTCCAAAAAATGCATGTGAGTTTTTTGTGAATGTTTGTAAGTAGCTTAAGTCACTTTCGAAGGAAAGTGATTTTCTCTGAAAGGACAGCATTTAGAAAGTGAAGCAACACTCCATTCACTTCGCACAGTGAATTGAAGTGTTGGAACAGGCTGCTTCTCTTTCAGAGAAATGCATGTGAATTTCTGTTGAATGCTTGTAAGTAGCTTAAGGCACTTTCAAAGGAAAGTGATTTTCTCTGAAAGGACAGCATTTAGAAAGTGAGGAAACACTCCATTCACTTCGCACAGAGAATTGAAGTGTTGGAAAAGACAGCTTCTCTTTCATAGAAACGCATTTGAGTTTCCTGTGAATGCTTGTAAGTAGCTTAAGGCACTTTCAAAGGAAAGTGATTTTCTCTGAAACTGCAGCATTTAGAATGTGAAGGAACACTCCAATCACTTCGAACAGTGAATTGAAGTGTAGGAACAGACTGCTTCTCTTTCAGAGAAACAGATGTGAGTTTTTTGTGAATGCTTGCAAGTAGCTTAAGGCACTTTCAAAGGAAAGTGATTTTCTCTGAAAGGACAGCATTTAGAAAGTGAAGCAACACTCCATTCACTTCGCACAGTGAATTGAAGTGATGGAACAGACTACTTCTCTTTCAGAGAAACAGATGTGAGTTTCTTGTGAATGCGTGTAAGTTGCTTAAGGCAGTTTCAAAAGAGAGTGATTTTCTCTAAAAGGAGAGCATTTAGAAAGTGAAGCAACACTCCATTCACTTCACACAGTGAATTGAATTGTTGGAACAGACTGCTTCTCTTTCAGAGAAACGCATGTGAATTTCTGTTGAATGCTTGAAAGTAGCTTAAGGCACTTTCAAAGGAAAGTGATTTTCTCTGAAAGGACAGGATTTAGAAAGTGAAGAAACACTCCATTCACTTCGTACAGTAAATTGAAGCATTGGAAAAGACAGCTTCTCTTTAATAGAAACGCATTTGAGTTTCCTGTGAATGCTTGTAAGTAGCTTAAGGCACTTTCAAAGGAAAGTGATTTTCTCTGAAACTGCAGCATTTAGAATGTGAAGGAACACTCCAATCTCTTGGAACAGTGAATGGAATTGTTGGATCAGACTGCTTCTCTTTCAGAGATAAAGATGGGAGTTTCTTATGAATGCTTGTAAGTAGCGTAAGGCACTTTCAAAGGAAAGTGATTTTTTCTGAAAGGACAGGATTTAGAAAGTAAAGGAACACTCCATTCACTTCGCACAGTGAATTGAAGTGTTGGAACAGAATGCTTCTCTTTCAGAGGAACGGATGTGAGTTTTTTGTGAATGCTTGTAAGTTGCTTAAGGCACTTTCATAGGAAAGTGATTTTCTCTGAAAGGACAGCATTTGGAAAGGGAAGCAACACTCCATTCACTTCGCACAGTGAATTGAAGTGTTGGAACAGACTGCTTCTCTTTCCGAAAAATGCATGTGAGTTTCTTGTGAATATTTGTAAGTAACTTTAGGCATTTTCAAAGGAAAGTGATTTTCTCTGAAAGGACGGCATTTAGAAAGTGAAGCAACACTCCATTCACTTCGCACAGTGAATTGAAGTGTTGGAACAGACTGCTTCTCTTTCAGAGAAACGCATGTGAATTTCTGTTGAATGCTTGTAAGTAGCTTAAGGCACTTTCAAAGGAAAGTGATTTTCTCTGAAAGGACAGGATTTAGAAAGTGAAGAAACACTCCATTCACTTCGCACAGTGAATTGAAGAGTTGTAACAGACTGCTTCTCTTTCAGAGAAACTGATGTGAGTTTTTTGTGAATGCTTGTAAGTAGCTTAAGGCACTTTCAAAGCAAAGTGATTTTCTCTGAAAGGACAGCATTTAGAAAGTGAAGCAACACTCCATTCACTTCGCACAGTGAATTGAAGTGTTGGAACAGACTGCTTCTCTTTCAGAGAAAGGAATTTGAATTTCTGATGAATGCTTGTAAGTAGCTTAAGGCACTTTCAAAGCAAAGTGATTTTCTCTGAAAGGACAGGATTTAGAAAGTGTAGAAACACTCCATTCACTTGGGACAGTAAATTGAAGTGTTGGGAAAGACAGCTTCTTTTTCATAGAAACGCATTTGAGTTTCCTGTGAATGCTTGTAAGTAGCTGAAGGCACTTTCAAAGGAAAGTGATTTTCTCTGAAACTGCAGCATTTAGAATGTGAAGGAGCACTCCAATCTCTTGGAACAGTGAATGAAATTGTTGGATCAGACTGCTTCTCTTTCAGAGATAAAGATGTGAGTTTCTTATGAATGCTTGTAAGTAGCGTAAGGCACTTTAAAGGAAAGTGATTTTTTCTGAAAGGACAGGATATAGAAAGTAAAGGAACACTCCATTCACTTCGCACAGTGAATTGAAGTGTTGGAACAGAATGCTTCTTTTTCAGAGGAACGGATGTGAGTTTTTTGTGAATGCTTGTAAGTTGCTTAAGGCACTTTCATAGGAAAGTGATTTTCTCTGAAAGGACAGCATTTTGAAAGGGAAGCAACACTCCATTCACTTCGCACAGTGAATTGAAATGTTGGAACAGACTGCTTCCCTTTCCGAAAAATGCATGTGAGTTTCTTGTGAATGTTTGTAAGTAGCTTAAGTCACTTTCGAAGGAAAGTGATTTTCTCTGAAAGGACAGCATTTAGAAAGTGAAGAAACACTCCATTCACTTCGCACAGTGAATTGAAGTGTTGGAACAGAATGCTTGTCTTTCAGAGAAACGGATGTTAGTTTTTTGTGAATGCTTGTAAGTTGCTTAAGGCACTTTCATAGGAAAGTGTTTTTCTCTGAAAGGACAGCATTTGGAAAGGGATGCAACACTCCATTCACTTCGCACAGTGAATTGAAGTGTTGGAACAGACTGCTTCTCTTTCCGAAAAATGCATGTGAGTTTCTTGTGAATATTTGTAAGTAACTTTAGGCACTTTCAAAGGAAAGTGATTTTCTCTGAAAGGACAGCATTTAGAAAGTGAAGCAACACTCCTTTCACTTCGCACAGTGAATTGAAGTGTTGGAACAGACTGCTTCTCTTTCAGAGAAACGCATGTGAGTTTTTTGTGAATGCTTGTAAGTAGCTTAAGGCACTTTCAAAGGAAAGTGATTTTCTCTGAAAGGACAGCATTTAGAAAGTGAAGTAACACTCATTCACTTCGCACAGTGAATTGAAGTGTTGGAACAGACTGCTTCTCTTTCAGAGAAACGCATGTGAATTTCTGTTGAATGCTTGTAAGTAGCTTAAGGCACTTTCAACGGAAAGTGATTTTCTCTGAAAGGACAGCATTTAGAAAGTGAAGCAACACTCCATTCACTTCGAACAGTGAATTGAAGTGTTGGGACAGACTGCTTCTCTTTCAGAGAAACGCATGTGAGTTTTTTTGAATGCTTGTAAGTAGCTTAAGGCACTTTCAAAGGAAAGTGATTTTCTCTGAAAGGACAGCATTTAGAAAGGGAAGCAACACTCCATTTACTTCGCACAGTGAATTGAAGTGTTGGAACAGACTGCTTCTCTTTCAGAGAAACGCATGTGAATTTCTGTTGAATGCTTGTAAGTAGCTTAAGGCACTTTCAAAGGAAAGTGATTTTCTCTGAAAGGACAGGATTTAGAAAGTGAAGAAACACTCCATTCACTTCGCACAGTGAATTGAAGAGTTGTAACATCCTGCTTCTCTTTCAGAGAAACGCATGTGAGTTTTTTGTGAATGCTTGTAAGTAGCTTAAGGCACTTTCAAAGCAAAGTGATTTTCTCTGAAAGGACAGCATTTAGAAAGTGAAGCAACACTCCATTCACTTCGCACAGTGAATTGAAGTGTAGGAACAGACTGCTTCTCTTTCAGAGAAACAGATGTGAGTTTTTTGTGAATGCTTGCAAGTAGCTTAAGGCACTTTCAAAGGAAAGTGATTTTCTCTGAAAGGACAGCATTTAGAAAGTGAAGCAACACTCCATTCACTTCGCACAGTGAATTGAAGTGATGGAACAGACTACTTCTCTTTCAGAGAAACAGATGTGAGTTTCTTGTGAATGCGTGTAAGTTGCTTAAGGCAGTTTCAAAAGAGAGTGATTTTCTCTAAAAGGAGAGCATTTAGAAAGTGAAGCAACACTCCATTCACTTCACACAGTGAATTGAAGTGTTGGAACAGACTGCTTCTCTTTCAGAGAAACGCATGTGAATTTCTGTTGAATGCTTGAAAGTAGCTTAAGGCACTTTCAAAGGAAAGTGATTTTCTCTGAAAGGACAGGATTTAGAAAGTGAAGAAACACTCCATTCACTTCGTACAGTAAATTGAAGCATTGGAAAAGACAGCTTCTCTTTAATAGAAACGCATTTGAGTTTCCTGTGAATGCTTGTAAGTAGCTTAAGGCACTTTCAAAGGAAAGTGATTTTCTCTGAAACTGCAGCATTTAGAATGTGAAGGAACACTCCAATCTCTTGGAACAGTGAATGGAATTGTTGGATCAGACTGCTTCTCTTTCAGAGATAAAGATGGGAGTTTCTTATGAATGCTTGTAAGTAGCGTAAGGCACTTTCAAAGGAAAGTGATTTTTTCTGAAAGGACAGGATTTAGAAAGTAAAGGAACACTCCATTCACTTCGCACAGTGAATTGAAGTGTTGGAACAGAATGCTTCTCTTTCAGAGGAACGGATGTGAGTTTTTTGTGAATGCTTGTAAGTTGCTTAAGGCACTTTCATAGGAAAGTGATTTTCTCTGAAAGGACAGCATTTGGAAAGGGAAGCAACACTCCATTCACTTCGCACAGTGAATTGAAGTGTTGGAACAGACTGCTTCTCTTTCCGAAAAATGCATGTGAGTTTCTTGTGAATATTTGTAAGTAACTTTAGGCATTTTCAAAGGAAAGTGATTTTCTCTGAAAGGACGGCATTTAGAAAGTGAAGCAACACTCCATTCACTTCGCACAGTGAATTGAAGTGTTGGAACAGACTGCTTCTCTTTCAGAGAAACGCATGTGAATTTCTGTTGAATGCTTGTAAGTAGCTTAAGGCACTTTCAAAGGAAAGTGATTTTCTCTGAAAGGACAGGATTTAGAAAGTGAAGAAACACTCCATTCACTTCGCACAGTGAATTGAAGAGTTGTAACAGACTGCTTCTCTTTCAGAGAAACTGATGTGAGTTTTTTGTGAATGCTTGTAAGTAGCTTAAGGCACTTTCAAAGCAAAGTGATTTTCTCTGAAAGGACAGCATTTAGAAAGTGAAGCAACACTCCATTCACTTCGCACAGTGAATTGAAGTGTTGGAACAGACTGCTTCTCTTTCAGAGAAAGGAATTTGAATTTCTGATGAATGCTTGTAAGTAGCTTAAGGCACTTTCAAAGGAAAGTGATTTTCTCTGAAAGGACAGGATTTAGAAAGTGTAGAAACACTCCATTCACTTGGGACAGTAAATTGAAGTGTTGGGAAAGACAGCTTCTTTTTCATAGAAACGCATTTGAGTTTCCTGTGAATGCTTGTAAGTAGCTGAAGGCACTTTCAAAGGAAAGTGATTTTCTCTGAAACTGCAGCATTTAGAATGTGAAGGAGCACTCCAATCTCTTGGAACAGTGAATGAAATTGTTGGATCAGACTGCTTCTCTTTCAGAGATAAAGATGTGAGTTTCTTATGAATGCTTGTAAGTAGCGTAAGGCACTTTAAAGGAAAGTGATTTTTTCTGAAAGGACAGGATATAGAAAGTAAAGGAACACTCCATTCACTTCGCACAGTGAATTGAAGTGTTGGAACAGAATGCTTCTTTTTCAGAGGAACGGATGTGAGTTTTTTGTGAATGCTTGTAAGTTGCTTAAGGCACTTTCATAGGAAAGTGATTTTCTCTGAAAGGACAGCATTTTGAAAGGGAAGCAACACTCCATTCACTTCGCACAGTGAATTGAAATGTTGGAACAGACTGCTTCCCTTTCCGAAAAATGCATGTGAGTTTCTTGTGAATGTTTGTAAGTAGCTTAAGTCACTTTCGAAGGAAAGTGATTTTCTCTGAAAGGACAGCATTTAGAAAGTGAAGAAACACTCCATTCACTTCGCACAGTGAATTGAAGTGTTGGAACAGAATGCTTGTCTTTCAGAGAAACGGATGTTAGTTTTTTGTGAATGCTTGTAAGTTGCTTAAGGCACTTTCATAGGAAAGTGTTTTTCTCTGAAAGGACAGCATTTGGAAAGGGATGCAACACTCCATTCACTTCGCACAGTGAATTGAAGTGTTGGAACAGACTGCTTCTCTTTCCGAAAAATGCATGTGAGTTTCTTGTGAATATTTGTAAGTAACTTTAGGCACTTTCAAAGGAAAGTGATTTTCTCTGAAAGGACAGCATTTAGAAAGTGAAGCAACACTCCTTTCACTTCGCACAGTGAATTGAAGTGTTGGAACAGACTGCTTCTCTTTCAGAGAAACGCATGTGAGTTTTTTGTGAATGCTTGTAAGTAGCTTAAGGCACTTTCAAAGGAAAGTGATTTTCTCTGAAAGGACAGCATTTAGAAAGTGAAGTAACACTCATTCACTTCGCACAGTGAATTGAAGTGTTGGAACAGACTGCTTCTCTTTCAGAGAAACGCATGTGAATTTCTGTTGAATGCTTGTAAGTAGCTTAAGGCACTTTCAACGGAAAGTGATTTTCTCTGAAAGGACAGCATTTAGAAAGTGAAGCAACACTCCATTCACTTCGAACAGTGAATTGAAGTGTTGGGACAGACTGCTTCTCTTTCAGAGAAACGCATGTGAGTTTTTTTGAATGCTTGTAAGTAGCTTAAGGCACTTTCAAAGGAAAGTGATTTTCTCTGAAAGGACAGCATTTAGAAAGGGAAGCAACACTCCATTTACTTCGCACAGTGAATTGAAGTGTTGGAACAGACTGCTTCTCTTTCAGAGAAACGCATGTGAATTTCTGTTGAATGCTTGTAAGTAGCTTAAGGCACTTTCAAAGGAAAGTGATTTTCTCTGAAAGGACAGGATTTAGAAAGTGAAGAAACACTGCATTCACTTCGCACAGTGAATTGAAGAGTTGTAACATCCTGCTTCTCTTTCAGAGAAACGCATGTGAGTTTTTTGTGAATGCTTGTAAGTAGCTTAAGGCACTTTCAAAGCAAAGTGATTTTCTCTGAAAGGACAGCATTTAGAAAGTGAAGCAACACTCCATTCACTTCGCACAGTGAATTGAAGTGTTGGAACAGACTGCTTCTCCTTCAGAGAAACGGATGTGAGTTTTTTGTGAATGCTTGTAAGTAGCTTAAGGCACTTTCAAAGGAAAGTGATTTTCTCTGAAAGGACAGGACTTAGAAAGTGAAGAAACACTCCATTCACTTGGCACAGTGAATTGAAGTGTTGGGAAAGACAGCTTCTCTTTCATAGAAACGCATTTGAGTTTCCTGTGAATGCTTGTAAGTAGCTGAAGGCACTTTCAAAGGAAAGTGATTTTCTCTGAAACTGCAGCATTTAGAATGTGAAGGAACACTCCAATCTCTTGGAACAGGGAATGGAATTGTTGGATCAGACTGCTTCTCTTTCAGAGAAAAAGATGGGAGTTTCTTATGAATGCTTGTAAGTAGCGTAAGGCACTTTCAAAGGAAAGTGATTTTTTCTGAAAGGACAGTATTTAGAAAGTAAAGGAATACTCCATTCACTTCGCACAGTGAATTGAAGTGTTGGAACAGAATGCTTCTCTTTCAGAGGAACGGATGTGAGTTTTTTGTGAATGCTTGTAAGTTGCTTAAGACACTTTCATAGGAAAGTGATTTTCTCTGAAAGGACAGCATTTGGAAAGGGAAGCAACACTCCATTCACTTCGCACAGTGAATTGAAATGTTGGAACAGACTGCTTCTCTTTCCGAAAAATGCATGTGAGTTTCTTGTGAATGTTTGTAAGTAGCTTAAGTCACTTTCGAAGGAAAGTGATTTTCTCTGAAAGGACAGCATTTAGAAAGTGAAGCAACACTCCATTCACTTCGCACAGTGAATTGAAGTGTTGGAACAGAATGCTTGTCTTTCAGAGAAACGGATGTTAGTTTTTTGTGAATGCTTGTAAGTTGCTTAAGGCACTTTCATAGGAAAGTGTTTTTCTCTGAAAGGACAGCATTTGGAAAGGGATGCAACACTCCATTCACTTCGCACAGTGAATTGAAGTGTTGTAACAGACTGCTTCTCTTTCCGAAAAATGCATATGAGTTTCTTGTGAATATTTGTAAGTAACTTTAGGCACTTTCAAAGGAAAGTGATTTTCTCTGAAAGGACAGCATTTAGAAAGTGAAGCAACACTCCTTTCACTTCGAACAGTGAATTGAAGTGTTGGAACAGACTGCTTCTCTTTCAGAGAAACGCATGTGAGTTTTTTGTGAATGCTTGTAAGTAGCTTAAGGCACTTTCAAAGGAAAGTGATTTTCTCTGAAAGGACAGCATTTAGAAAGTGAAGTAACACTCCATTCACTTCGCACAGTGAATTGAAGTGTTGGAACAGACTGCTTCTCTTTCAGAGAAACGCTTGTGAATTTCTGTTGAATGCTTGTAAGTAGCTTAAGGCACTTTCAAAGGAAAGTGATTTTCTCTGACAGGACAGCATTTAGAAAGTGAAGCAACACTCCATTCACTTCACGCAGTGAATTGAAGTGTTGGAACAGACTGCTTCTCTTTCAGAGAAACGCATGTGAGTTTTTTGTGAATGCTTGTAAGTAGCTTAAGGCACTTTCAAAGGAAAGTGATTTTCTCTGAAAGGACAGCATTTAGAAAGGGAAGCAAAACTCCATTTACTTCGCACAGTGAATTGAAGTGTTGGAACAGACTGCTTCTCTTTCAGAGAAACGCATGTGAATTTCTGTTGAATGTTTGTAAGTAGCTTAAGGCACTTTCAAAGGAAAGTGATTTTCTCTGAAAGGACAGGATTTAGAAAGTGAAGAAACACTCCATTCACTTCGCACAGTGAATTGAAGAGTTGTAACAGACTGCTTCTCTTTCAGAGAAACTGATGTGAGTTTTTTGTGAATGCTTGTAAGTAGCTTAAGGCACTTTCAAAGCAAAGTGATTTTCTCTGAAAGGACAGCATTTAGAAAGTGAAGCAACACTCCATTCACTTCGCACAGTGAATTGAAGTGTTGGAACAGACTGCTTCTCTTTCAGAGAAAGGAATTTGAATTTCTGTTGAATGCTTGTAAGTAGCTTAAGGCACTTTCAAAAGAAAGTGATTTTCTCTGAAAGGACAGGATTTAGAAAGTGAAGAAACACTCCATTCACTTGGCACAGTGAATTGAAGTGTTGGGAAAGACAGCTTCTCTTTCATAGAAACGCATTTGAGTTTCCTGTGAATGCTTGTAAGTAGCTGAAGGCACTTTCAAAGCAAAGTGATTTTCTCTGAAACTGCAGCATTTAGAATGTGAAGGAACACTCCAATCTCTTGGAACAGTGAATGGAATTGTTGGATCAGACTGCTTCTCTTTCAGAGATAAAGATGGGAGTTTTTTATGAATGCTTGTAAGTTGCTTAATGCACTTTCATAGGAAAGTGATTTTCTCTGAAAGGACAGCATTTGGAAAGGGAAGCAACATTCAATTCACTTCGCACAGTGAATTGAAATGTTGGAACAGACTGCTTCTCTTTCCGAAAAATGCATGTGAGTTTCTTGTGAATGTTTGTAAGTAGCTTAAGTCACTTTCGAAGGAAAGTGGTTTTCTCTGAAAGGACAGCATTTAGAAAGTGAAGCCACACTCCATTCACTTTTCACAGTGAATTGAAGTGTTGGAACAGAATGCTTGTCTTTCAGAGAAACGGATGTTAGTTTTTTGTGAATGCTTGTAAGTTGCTTAAGGCACTTTCATAGGAAAGTGTTTTTCTCTGAAAGGACAGCATTTGGAAAGGGATGCACCACTCCATTCACTTCGCACAGTGAATTGAATTGTTGGAACAGACTGCTTCTCTTTCCGAAAAATGCATGTGAGTTTCTTGTGAATATTTGTAAGTAACTTTAGGCACTTTCAAAGGAAAGTGATTTTCTCTGAAAGGACAGCATTTAGAAAGTGAAGAAACACTCCATTCACTTCGAACAGTGAATTGAAGTGTTGGAACAGACTGCTTCTCTTTCAGAGAAACGCATGTGAGTTTTTTGTGAATGCTTGTAAGTAGCTTAAGGCACTTTCAAAGGAAAGTGATTTTCTCTGAAAGGACAGCATTTAGAAAGGGAAGCAACACTCCATTTACTTCGCACAGTGAATTGAAGTGTTGGAACAGACTGCTTCTCTTTCAGAGAAACGCATGTGAATTTCTGTTGAATGCTTGTAAGTAGCTTAAGGCACTTTCAAAGGAAAGTGATTTTCTCTGAAAGGACAGGATTTAGAAAGTGAAGAAACACTCCATTCACTTCGCACAGTGAATTGAAGAGTTGTAACAGACTGCTTCTCTTTCAGAGAAACTGATGTGAGTTTTTTGTGAATGCTGGTAAGTAGCTTAAGGCACTTTCAAAGCAAAGTGATTTTCTCTGAAAGGACAGCATTTAGAAAGTGAAGCAACACTCCATTCACTTCGCACAGTGAATTGAAGTGTTGGAACAGAATGCTTGTCTTTCAGAGAAACGGATGTTAGTTTTTTGTGAATGCTTGTAAGTTGCTTAAGGCACTTTCATAGGAAAGTGTTTTTCTCTGAAAGGACAGCATTTGGAAAGGGATGCAACACTCCATTCACTTCGCACAGTGAATTGAAGTGTTGGAACAGACTGCTTCTCTTTCCGAAATGCATGTGAGTTTCTTGTGAATATTTGTAAGTAACTTTAGGCACTTTCAAAGGAAAGTGATTTTCTCTGAAAGGACAGCTTTCAGAAAGTGAAGCAACACCCCTTTCACTTCGAACAGTGAATTGAAGTGTTGGAACAGACTACTTCTCTTTCAGAGAAACAGATGTGAGTTTCTTGTGAATGCGTGTAAGTAGCTTAAGGCACTTTCAAAGGAAAGTGATTTTCTCTGAAAGGACAGCATTTAGAAAGTGAAGAAACACTCCATTCACTTCGCACAGTGAATTGAAGTGTTGGAACAGACTACTTCTCTTTCAGAGAAACAGATGTGAGTTTCTTGTGAATGCGTGTAAGTAGCTTAAGGCAGTTTCAAAAGAGAGTGATTTTCTCTAAAAGGAGAGCATTTAGAAAGTGAAGCAACACTCCATTCACTTCACACAGTGAATTGAAGTGTTGGAACAGACTGCTTCTCTTTCAGAGAAACGCATGTGAATTTCTGTTGAATGCTTGTAAGTAGCGTAAGGCACTTTCAAAGGAAAGTGATTTTCTCTGAAAGTACAGGATTTAGAAAGTGAAGAAACACTCCATTCACTTCGTACAGTAAATTGAAGCATTGGAAAAGACAGCTTCTCTTTAATAGAAACGCATTTGAGTTTCCTGTGAATGCTTGTAAGTAGCTTAAGGCACTTTCAAAGGAAAGTGATTTTCTCTGAAACTGCAGCATTTAGAATGTGAAGGAACACTCCATTCACTTCGCACAGTGAATTGAAGTGTTGGAACAGACTGCTTCTCTTTCAGAGAAACGCATGTGAATTTCTGATGAATGCTTGTAAGGAGCTTAAGGCACTTTCAAAGGAAAGTGATTTTCTCTGAAAGGACAGCATTTAGAAAGTGAAACAACACTCCATTCACTTCGCACAGTGAATTGAAGTGTTGGAACTGACTACTTCTCTTTCAGAGAAACGGATGTGAGTTTTTTGTGAATGCTTGTAAGTTGCTTAAGGCACTTTCATAGGAAAGTGATTTTCTCTGAAAGGACAGCTTTTGGAAAGGGAAGCAACACTCCATTCACTTCGCACAGTGAATTGAAGTCTTGGAACAGACTGCTTCTCTTTCATAGAAACGCATTTGAGTTTCCTATGAATGCTTGTAAGTAGCTTAAGGCACTTTCAAAGCAAAGTGATTTTCTCTGAAAGGACAGCATTTAGAAAGGGAAGCAACACTCCATTCACTTCGCACAGTGAATTGAAGTGTTGGAACAGACTGCTTCTCTTTCACAGAAACGCATGTGAATTTCTGTTGAATGCTTGTAAGTAGCTTAAGGCACTTTCAAAGGAAAGTGATTTTCTCTGAAAGGACAGGATTTAGAAAGTGAAGAAACACTCCATTGACTTCGCACAGTGAATTGAAGTGTTGGAACAGACTGCTACTCTTTCATAGAAACACATTTGAGTTTCCTATGAATGCTTGTAAGTAGCTTAATCCACTTTCTAAGCAAAGTGATTTTATCTGAAACTGCAGCATTTAGAATGTGAAGGAACACTCCATTAACTTCTCACAGTGAATTGAAGTGTTGGAACAGACTGCTTCTCTTTCAGAGAAACTCATGTGAGTTTTTTGTGAATGCTTGTAAGTAGCTTAAGGAACATTCAAAGGAAAGTGATTTTCTCTGAAAGGACAGCATTTAGAAAGGGAAGCAACACTCCATTTACTTCGCACAGTGAATTGAAGTGTTGGAACAGACTGCTTCTCTTTCAGAGAAACGCATGTGAATTTCTGTTGAATGCTTGTAAGTAGCTTAAGGCACTTTCAAAGGAAAGTGATTTTCTCTGAAAGGACAGGATTTAGAAAGTGAAGAAACACTCCATTCACTTCGCACAGTGAATTGAAGAGTTGTAACAGACTGCTTCTCTTTCAGAGAAACTGATGTGAGTTTTTTGTGAATGCTTGGAAGTAGCTTAAGGCACTTTCAAAGCAAAGTGATTTTCTCTGAAAGGACAGCATTTAGAAAGTGAAGCAACACTCCATTCACTTCGCACAGTGAATTGAAGTGTTGGAACAGACTGCTTCTCTTTCAGAGAAAGGAATTTGAATTTCTGTTGAATGCTTGTAAGTAGCTTAAGGCACTTTCAAAGGAAAGTGATTTTCTCTGAAAGGACAGGATTTAGAAAGTGAAGAAACACTCCATTCACTTGGCACAGTGAATTGAAGTGTTGGGAAAGACAGCTTCTCTTTCATAGAAACGCATTTGAGTTTCCTGTGATTGCTTGTAAGTAGCTGAAGGCACTTTCAAAGGAAAGTGATTTTCTCTGAAACTGCAGCATTTAGAATGTGAAGGAACACTCCAATCTCTTGGAAAAGTGAATGGAATTGTTGGATCAGACTGCTTCTCTTTCAGAGATAAAGATGGGAGTTTCTTATGAATGCTTGTAAGTAGCGTAAGGCACTTTCAAAGGAAAGTGATTTTTTCTGAAAGGACAGGATTTAGAAAGTAAAGGAACACTCCATTCACTTCGCACAGTGAATTGAGGTGTTGGAACAGAATGCTTCTCTTTCAGAGGAACGGATGTGAGTTTTTTGTGAATGCTTGTAAGTTGCTGAAGGCACCTTCATAGGAAAGTGATTTTCTCTGAAAGGACAGCATTTGGAAAGGGAAGCAACACTCCATTCACTTCGCACAGTGAACTGAAATGTTGGAACAGACTGCTTCTCTTTCCGAAAAATGCATGTGAGTTTCTTGTGAATGTTTGTAAGTAGCTTAAGTCACTTTCGATGGAAAGTGATTTTCTCTGAAAGGACAGCATTTAGAAAGTGAAGCAGCACGCCATTCACTTCGCACAGTGAATTGAAGTGTTGGAACAGAATGCTTGTCTTTCAGAGAAACGGATGTTAGTTTTTTGTGAATGCTTGTAAGTTGCTTAAGGCACTTTCATAGGAAAGTGTTTTTCTCTGAAAGGACAGCATTTGGAAAGGGATGCAACACTCCATTCACTTCGCA
This sequence comes from Myodes glareolus, assembly GCF_982192425.1. NCBI lineage: Eukaryota > Metazoa > Chordata > Mammalia > Rodentia > Cricetidae > Myodes > Myodes glareolus. The sequence goes on along the minus strand of NC_142033.1, from coordinate 102,215,479 downwards.
CAGTGAATTGAAGTGTTGGAACAGACTGCTTCTCTTTCCGAAAAATGCATGTGAGTTTCTTGTGAATATTTGTAAGTAACTTTAGGCACTTTCAAAGGAAAGTGATTTTCTCTGAAAGGACAGCTTTCAGAAAGTGAAGCAACACTCCTTTCACTTCGAACAGTGAATTGAAGTGTTGGAACAGACTGCTTCTCTTTCAGAGAAACGCATGTGAGTTTTTTGTGAATGCTTGTAAGTAGTTTAAGGCACTTTCAAAGGAAAGTGATTTTCTCTGAAAGGACAGCATTTAGAAAGTGAAGAAACACTCCATTCACTTCGCACAGTGAATTGAAGTGTTGGAACAGACTACTTCTCTTTCAGAGAAACAGATGTGAGTTTCTTGTGAATGCGTGTAAGTAGCTTAAGGCAGTTTCAAAAGAGAGTGATTTTCTCTAAAAGGAGAGCATTTAGAAAGTGAAGCAACACTCCATTCACTTCACACAGTGAATTGAAGTGTTGGAACAGACTGCTTCTCTTTCAGAGAAACGCATGTGAATTTCTGTTGAATGCTTGTAAGTAGCTTAAGGCACTTTCAAAGGAAAGTGATTTTCTCTGAAAGTACAGGATTTAGAAAGTGAAGAAACACTCCATTCACTTCGTACAGTAAATTGAAGCATTGGAAAAGACAGCTTCTCTTTAATAGAAACGCATTTGAGTTTCCTGTGAATGCTTGTAAGTAGCTTAAGGCACTTTCAAAGGAAAGTGATTTTCTCTGAAACTGCAGCATTTAGAATGTGAAGGAACACTCCATTCACTTCGCACAGTGAATTGAAGTGTTGGAACAGACTGCTTCTCTTTCAGAGAAACGCATGTGAATTTCGGATGAATGCTTGTAAGGAGCTTAAGGCACTTTCAAAGGAAAGTGATTTTCTCTGAAAGGACAGCATTTAGAAAGTGAAACAACACTCCATTCACTTCGCACAGTGAATTGAAGTGTTGGAACAGACTGCTTCTCTTTCAGAGAAACGGATGTGAGTTTTTTGTGAATGCTTGTAAGTTGCTTAAGGCACTTTCATAGGAAAGTGATTTTCTCTGAAAGGACAGCTTTTGGAAAGGGAAGCAACACTTCATTCACTTCGCACAGTGAATTGAAGTGTTGGAACAGACTGCTACTCTTTCATAGAAACACATTTGAGTTTCCTATGAATGCTTGTAAGTAGCTTAATCCACTTTCTAAGCAAAGTGATTTTATCTGAAACTGCAGCATTTAGAATGTGAAGGAACACTCCATTAACTTCTCACAGTGAATTGAAGTGTTGGAACAGACTGCTTCGCTTTCAGAGAAACAGATGTGAGTTTCCTGTGAATGCTTGTAAGTAGCTTAAGGCAGTTTCAAAAGAGAGTGATTTTTTCTAAAAGGAGAGCATTTAGAAAGTGAAGCAACACTCCGTTCACTTCGCACAGTGAATTGAAGTGTTGGAACAGACTGCTTCTCTTTCAGAGAAACGCATGTGAATTTCTGTTGAAATCTTGTAAGTAGCTTAAGACACTTTCAAAGGAAAGTGATTTTCTCTGAAAGGACAGCATTTGGAAAGGAAAGCAACACTCCATTCCTTCGCACAATGAATTTAAGTGTTGCAACAGAAAGCTTCTCTTTCACAGAAACGCATTTGAGTTTCCTATGAAAGCTTGTAAGTAGCTTAAGGCACTTTCAAAGGAAAGTGATTTTCTCGGAAAGGACAGCATTTGGAAAGGGAAGCAACACTGCATTCACTTCGCACAGTGAATTGAAGTGTTGGAACAGACTGCTTCTCTTTCAGAAAACTGCATGTGAGTTTCTTGTGAATGTTTGTAAGTAGCTTAAGGCACTTTCAACGGAATGTGATTTTCTCTGAAAGGACAGCATTTAGAAAGGGAAGCAACACTCCATATACTTCGCACAGTGAATTGAAGTGTTGGAACAGACTGCTTCTCTTTCAAAGAAACGCATGTGAATTTCTGTTGAATGCTTGTAAGTAGCTTAAGGCACTTTCAAAGGAAAGTGATTTTCTCTGAAAGGACAGGATTCAGAAAGTGAAGAAACACTCCATTCACTTCGCACAGTGAATTGAAGAGTTGGAAGAGACTGCTTCTCTTTCAGAGAAACTGATGTGAGTTTTTTGTGAATGCTTGTAAGTAGCTTAAGGCACTTTCAAAGGAAAGTGATTTTCTCTGAAAGGACAGCATTTAGAAAGTGAAGCAACACTCCATTCACTTCGCACAGTGAATTGAAGTGTTGGAACAGACTGCTTCTCTTTCAGAGAAACAGATATGAGTTTCTTGTGAATGCGTGTAAGTATCTTAAGGCAGTTTCAAAAGAGAGTGATTTTCTCTAAAAGGAGAGCATTTAGAAAGTGAAGCAACACTCCATTCACTTCGCACAGTGAATTGAAGTGTTGCAACAGACTGCTTCTCTTTCAGAGAAACGCATGTGAATTTCTGTTGAATGCTTGTAAGTAGCTTAAGGCACTTTCAAAGGAAAGTGATTTTCTCTGAAAGGACAGGATTTAGAAAGTGAAGAAACACTCCCGTCACTTCGCACAGTGAATTGAAAAGTTGGAACAGACTGCTTCTCCTTCAGAGAAACGGATGTGAGTTTTTTGTGAATGCTTGTAAGTAGCTTAAGGCACTTTCAAAGCAAAGTGATTTTCTCTGAAAGGACAGCATTTAGAAAGTGAACTAACACTCCATTCACTTCGCACAGTGAATTGAAGTGTTGGAACAGACTACTTCTCTTTCAGAGAAAGGCAGATGAATTTCTGATGAATGCTTGTAAGTAGCTTAAGGCACTTTCAAAGGAAAGTGATTTTTTCTGAAAGGACAGGATTCACAAAGTGAAGCAACACTCCATTCACTTCGCACAGTGTATTGAAGTGTTGGAACAGAATGCTTCTCTTTCAGAGAAACGGATGTGAGTTTTTTGTGAATGCTTGTAAGTTGCTTAAGGCACTTTCATAGGAAAGTGATTTTCTCTGAAAGGACAGCTTTTGGAAAGGGAAGCAACACTCCATTCACTTCGCACAGTGAATTGAAGTGTTGGAACAGACTGCTTCTCTTTCCGAAAAATGCATGTGAGTTTTTTGTGAATGTTTGTAAGTAGCTTAAGGCACTTTCAAAGAAAAGTGATTTTCTCTGAAAGGACAGCATTTAGAAAGTGAAGAAACACTCCATTCACTTCGCACAGTGAATTGAAGTGTTGGAACAGACTGCTTCTCTTTCGTAGAAACGTATTTGAGTTTCCTATGAATGCTTGTAAGTAGCTTAAGGCACTTTCCAAGCAAAGTGATTTTCTCTGAAAGGACAGCATTTAGAAAGGGAAGCAACACTCCAATCACTTCGCACAGTGAATTGAAGTGTTGGAACAGACTGCTTCTCTTTCAGAGAAACGCATGTGAATTTCTGTTGAATGCTTGTAAGTAGCTTAAGGCACTTTCAAAGGAAAGTAATTTTCACTGAAAGGATAGGATTTAGAAAGTGAAGAAACACTCCATTCACTTCGCACAGTGAATTGAAGTGTTGGAAAAGACAGCTTCTCTTTCAGAGAAACAGATGTGAGTTTCTTGTGAATGCGTGTAAGTAGCTTAAGGCAGTTTCAAAAGAGAGTGATTTTCTCTAAAAGGAGAGCATTTAGAAAGTGAAGCAACACTCCATTCACTTCACACAGTGAATTGAAGTGTTGGAACAGACTGCTTCTCTTTCAGAGAAACGCATGTGAATTTCTGTTGAATGCTTGTAAGTAGCTTAAGGCACTTTCAAAGGAAAGTGATTTTCTCTGAAAGGACAGGATTTAGAAAGTGAAGAAAAAACTCCATTCACTTCGTACAGTAAATTGAAGCATTGGAAAAGACAGCTTCTCTTTAATAGAAACGCATTTGAGTTTCCTGTGAATGCTTGTAAGTAGCTTAAGGCACTTTCAAAGGAAAGTGATTTTCTCTGAAGCTGCAGCATTTAGAAAGTGAAGGCACACTCCATTCACTTCGCACAGTGAATTGAAGTGTTGGATCAGACTGCTTCTCTTTCAGAGAAAGGCATTTGAATTTCTGATGAATGCTTGTAAGGAGCTTAAGGCACTTTCAAAGGAAAGTGATTTTCTCTGAAAGGACAGCTTTTGGAAAGGGAAGCAACACTCCATTCACTTCGCACAGTGAATTGAAGTGTTGGAACAGACTGCTTCTCTTTCAGAGAAACGGATGTGAGTTTTTTGTGAATGCTTGTAAGTTGCTTAAGGCACTATCATAGGAAAGTGATTTTCTCTTTTTTTTTTCTAAAAGGAGAGCATTTAGAAAGTGAAGCAACACTCCGTTCACTTCGCACAGTGAATTGAAGTGTTGGAACAGACTGCTTCTCTTTCAGAGAAACGCATGTGAATTTCTGTTGAAATCTTGTAAGTAGCTTAAGACACTTTCAAAGGAAAGTGATTTTCTCTGAAAGGACAGCATTCGGAAAGGAAAGCAACACTCCATTCCTTCGCACAATGAATTTAAGTGTTGCAACAGACAGCTTCTCTTTCACAGAAACGCATTTGAGTTTCCTAAGAAAGCTTGTAAGTAGCTTAAGGCACTTTCAAAGGAAAGTGATTTTCTCGGAAAGGACAGCATTTAGAAAGTGAAGCAACACTCCATTCATTTCGCACAGTAAACTGAAGTGTTGGAACAGACTGCTTCTCTTTCATAGAAACACATTTGACTTTCCTGTGAATGCTTGTAAGTAGCTTAAGGCATTTTCAATGGAAAGTGATTTTCTCTGAAACTGCAGCATTTAGAATGTGAAGGAACACTCCATTCACTTTGCACAGTGAATTGAAGTGTTGGATAAGACTGCTTCTCTTTCAGAGAAACAGATGTGAGTTTCTTGTGAATGCTTGTACGTAGCTTAAGGCACTTTCAAAGCAAAGTGATTTTCTCTGAAAGGACAGCATTTAGAAAGTGAAGCAACACTCCATTCACTTCGCACAGTGAATTGAAGTGTTGGAACAGACCGCTTCTCTTTCCGAAAAATGCATGTGAGTTTCTTGTGAATGTTTGTAAGTAGCTTAAGGCACTTTCAAAGGAAAGTGATTTTCTCTGAAAGGACAGCATTTAGAAAGTGAAGCAACACTCCTTTCACTTCGAACAGTGAATTGAAGTGTTGGAATAGACTGCTTCTCTTTCAGAGAAACGCATGTGAGTTTTTTGTGAATGCTTGTAAGTAGCTTAAGGCACTTTCACAGGAAAGTGATTTTCTCTGAAAGGACAGGATTTAGAAAGTGAAGAAACACTCCATTCACTTCGCACAGTGAATTGAAGTGTTGGAACAGACAGCTTCTCTTTCAGAGAAACGCATTTGAGTTTCCTGTGAATGCTTGTAAGTAGCTTAAGGCACTTTCAAAGGAAAGTGATTTTCTCTGAAAGGACAGGATTTAGAAAGTGAAGAAACACTCCATTCACTTCGCATAGGGAATTGAAGTGTTGGAACAGAAAGCTTCTCTTTCAGAGAAACGAATGTGAGTTTTTTGTGAATGCTTGTAAGTTGCTTAAGGCACTTTCAAAGCAAAGTGATTTTCTTTGAAAGGACAGCATTTGGAAAGTGAAGCAATACTCCATTCACTTCGCACAGTGAATTGAAGTGTTGGAACAGACTGCTTCTCTTTCAGAAAAATGCATGTGAGTTTCTTGTGAATGTTTGTAAGTAGCTTAACGCGCTTTCAAAGGAAAGTGATTTTCTCTGAAAGGACAGCATTTAGAAAGTGAAGCAACACTCCATTCACTTCGAACAGTGACTTGAAGTGTTGGGACAGACTGCTTCTCTTTCAGAGAAACGCATGTGAGTTTTTTGTGAATGCTTCTAAGTTGCTTAAGGCACTTTCAAAGGAAAGTGATTTTCTCTGATAGGACAGCATTTAGAAAGTGAAGCAACACTCCATTCACTTGGCACAGTGAATTGAAGTATTGGAACAGACTGCTTCACTTTTAGAGAAACGCATGTGAATTTCTGTTGAATGCTTGTAAGTAGCTTAAGGCACTTTCGAAGGAAAGTGATTTTCTCTGAAAGGACAGCATTTAGAAAGTGAAGAAACACTCCATTCACTTCGCACAGAGAATTGAAGTGTTGGAAAAGACAGCTTCTCTTTCATAGAAACGCATTTGAGTTTCCTGTGAATGCTTGTAAGTAGCTTAAGGCACTTTCAAAGGAAAGTGATTTTCTCTGAAACTGCAGCATTTAGAATGTGAAGGAACACTCCAATCACTTCGAACAGTGAATTGAAGTGTAGGAACAGACTGCTTCTCTTTCAGAGAAACAGATGTGAGCTTTTTGTGAATGCTTGCAAGTAGCTTAAGGCACTTTCAAAGGAAAGTGATTTTCTCTGAAAGGACAGCATTAAGAAAGTGAAGCAACACTCCATTCACTTCGCACAGTGAATTGAAGTGTTGCAACAGACTGCTTCTCTTTCAGAGAAACACATGTGAATTTCTGTTGAATGCTTGTAAGTAGCTTAAGGCACTTTCAAAGGAAAGTGATTTTCTCTGAAAGGACAGGATTTAGAAAGTGAAGAAACACTCCCTTCACTTCGCACAGTGAATTGAAGAGTTGGAACAGACTGCTTCTCCTTCAGAGAAACGGATGTGAGTTTTTTGTGAATGCTTGTAAGTAGCTTAAGGCACTTTCAAAGGAAAGTGATTTTCTCTGAAAGGACAGCATTTAGAAAGTGAAGCAACACTCCATTCACTTCGCACAGTGAATGGAAGTGTTGGAACAGACTACTTCTCTTTCAGAGAAACAGATGTGAGTTTCTTGTGAATGCGTGTAAGTAGCTTAAGGCAGTTTCAAAAGAGAGTGATTTTCTCTAAAAGGAGAGCATTTAGAAAGTGAAGCAACACTCCATTCACTTCACACAGTGAATTGAAGTGTTGGAACAGACTGCTTCTCTTTCAGAGAAACGCATGTGAATTTCTGTTGAATGCTTGTAAGTAGCTTAAGGCACTTTCAAAGGAAAGTGATTTTCTCTGAAAGGACAGGATTTAGAAAGTGAAGAAACACTCCATTCACTTCGTACAGTAAATTGAAGCATTGGAAAAGACAGCTTCTCTTTAATAGAAACGCATTTGAGTTTCCTGTGAATGCTTGTAAGTAGCTTAAGGCACTTTCAAAGGAAAGTGATTTTCTCTGAAACTGCAACATTTAGAATGTGAAGGAACACTCCATTCACTTCGCACAGTGAATTGAAGTGTTGGATCAGACTGCTTCTCTTTCAGAGAAAGGCATTTGAATTTCTGATGAATGCTTGTAAGGAGCTTAAGGCACTTTCAAAGGAAAGTCATTTTCTCAGAAAGGACAGCATTTAGAAAGTGAAGCAACACTCCATTCACTTGGCACAGTGAATTGAAGTGTTGGAACAGACTGCTTTTCTTTCAGAGAAAGGCATTTGAATTTCTGATGAATGCTTGTAAGGAGCTTAAGGCACTTTCAAAGGAAAGTGATTTTCTTTGAAAGGACAGGATTCAGAAAGTGAAACAACACTCCATTCACTTCGCACAGTGAATTGAAGTGTTGGAACAGAATGCTTCTCTTTCATAGAAACGCATTTGATTTTCCTATGAATGCTTGTAAGTAGCTTAAGGCACTTTCAAAGGAAAGTGATTTTCTCTGAAAGGACAGCATTTGGAAAGGAAAGCAACACTCCATTCACTTCGCACAATGAATTTAAGTGTTGCAAAAGACAGCTTCTATTTCACAGAAACGCATTTGAGTTTCCGATGAAAGCTTGTAAGTAGCTTAAGGCACTTTCAAAGGAAAGTGATTTTCTCTGAAAGGACAGGATTTAGAAAGTGAAGAAACACTCCATTCACTTCGCACAGTGAATTGAAGTGTTGGAACAGACTGCTTCTCTTTCATAGAAACGCATTTGAGTTTCCTATGAATGCTTGTAAGTAGCTTAATGCACTTTCTAAGCAAAGTGATTTTATCTGAAACAGCAGCCTTTAGAATGTGAAGGAACACTCCATTCACTTCTCACAGTGAATTGAAGTGTTGGAACAGACTGCTTCGCTTTCAGAGAAACAGATGTGAGTTTCCTGTGAATGCTTGTAAGTAGCATAAGGCAGTTTCAAAAGAGAGTGATTTTTTCTAAAAGGAGAGCATTAAGAAAGTGAAGCAACACTCCGTCCACTTCGCACAGTGAATTGAAGTGTTGGAACAGACTGCTTCTCTTTCAGAGAAACGCATGTGAATTTCTGTTGAAATCTTGTAAGTAGCTTAAGACACTTTCAAAGGAAAGTGATTTTCTCTGAAAGGACAGCATTTAGAAAGTGAAGCAACACTCCATTCACTTCGCACAGTGAATTGAAGTGTTGGAACAGACAGCTTCTCTTTCAGAGAAACGCATTTGTGTTTCCTGTGAATGCTTGTAAGTAGCTTAAGGCACTTTCAAAGGAAAGTGATTTTCTCTGAAAGGACAGGATTTAGAAAGTGAAGAAACACTCCATTCACTTCGCACAGTGAATTGAAGTGTTGGAAAAAACAGCTTCTCATCTGAGAAACAGATGTGAGTTTCTTATGGATGCTTGTAAGTCGCTTAAGGCACTTTCAAAGAAAAGTGATTTTCTCTGAAAGGACAGGATTTAGAAAGTGAAGAAACACTCCATTCACTTCGCACAGTGAATTGAAGTGTTGGAACAGAATGCTTCTCTTTCAGAGAAACGAATGTGAGTTTTTTGTGAATGCTTGTAAGTTGCTTAAGGCACTTTTATAGGAAAGTGATTTTCTCTGAAAGGACAGCATTTGGAAAGTGAAGCAATACTCCATTCACTTCGCACAGTGAATTGAAGTGTTGGAACAGACTGCTTCTCTTTCAGAAAAATGCATGTGAGTTTCTTGTGAATGTTTGTAAGTAGCTTAACGCACTTTCAAAGGAAAGTGATTTTCTCTGAAAGGACAGCATTTAGAAAGTGAAGCAACACTCCATTCACTTCGAACAGTGACTTGAAGTGTTGGGACAGACTGCTTCTCTTTCAGAGAAACGCATGTGAGTTTTTTGTGAATGCTTCTAAGTTGCTTAAGGCACTTTCAAAGGAAAGTGATTTTCTCTGAAAGGACAGCATTTAGAAAGGGAAGGAACACTCCAATCACTTCGAACAGTGAATTGAAGTGTAGGAACAGACTGCTTCTCTTTCAGAGAAACAGATGTGAGCTTTTTGTGAATGCTTGCAAGTAGCTTAAGGCACTTTCAAAGGAAAGTGATTTTCTCTGAAAGGACAGCATTTAGAAAGTGAAGCAACACTCCATTCACTTCGCACAGTGAATTGAAGTGTTGCAACAGACTGCTTCTCTTTCAGAGAAACACATGTGAATTTCTGTTGAATGCTTGTAAGTAGCTGAAGGCACTTTCAAAGGAAAGTGATTTTCTCTGAAAGGACAGGATTTAGAAAGTGAAGAAACACTCCCTTCACTTCGCACAGTGAATTGAAGAGTTGGAACAGACTGCTTCTCCTTCAGAGAAACGGATGTGAGTTTTTTGTGAATGCTTGTAAGTAGCTTAAGGCACTTTCAAAGGAAAGTGATTTTCTCTGAAAGGACAGCATTTATAAAGTGAAGCAACACTCCATTCACTTCGCACAGTGAATGGAAGTGTTGGAACAGACTACTTCTCTTTCAGAGAAACAGATGTGAGTTTCTTGTGAATGCGTGTAAGTACCTTAAGGCAGTTTCAAAAGAGAGTGATTTTCTCTAAAAGGAGAGCATTAAGAATGTGAAGCAACACTCCATTCACTTCACACAGTGAATTGAAGTGTTGGAACAGACTGCTTCTCTTTCAGAGAAACGCATGTGAATTTCTGTTGAATGCTTGTAAGTAGCTTAAGGCACTTTCAAAGGAAAGTGATTTTCTCTGAAAGGACAGGATTTAGAAAGTGATGAAACACTCCATTCACTTCGTACAGTAAATTGAAGTATTGGAAAAGACAGCTTCTCTTTAATTGAAACGCATTTGAGTTTCCTGTGAATGCTTGTAAGTAGCTTAAGGCACTTTCAAAGGAAAGTGATTTTCTCTGAAACTGCAACATTTAGAATGTGAAGGAACACTCCATTCACTTCGCACAGTGAATTGAAGTGTTGGATCAGACTGCTTCTCTTTCAGAGAAAGGCATTTGAATTTCTGATGAATGCTTGTAAGAAGCTTAAGGCACTTTCAAAGGAAAGTGATTTTCTCTGAAAGGACAGCATTTAGAAAGTGAAGCAACACTCCATTCACTTCGGACAGTGAATTGAAGTGTTGGAACAGACTCCTTCTCTTTCAGAGAAAGGCATTTGAATTTCTGATGAATGCTTGTAAGGAGCTTAAGGCACTTTCAAAGGAAAGTGATTTTCTTTGAAAGGACAGGATTCAGAAAGTGAAACAACACTCCATTCACTTCGCACAGTGAATTGAAGTGTTGGAACAGAATGCTTCTCTTTCAGAGAAACGGATGTGAGTTTCTTGTGAATGCTTGTAAGTTGCTTAAGGCACTTTCATAGGAAAGTGATTTTCTCTGAAAGGACAGCTTTTGGAAAGGGAAGCAACACTCCATTCTCTTCGCACAGTGAATTGAAGTGTTGGAACAGACTGCTTCTCTTTCATAGAAACGCATTTGATTTTCCTATGAATGCTTGTAAGTAGCTTAAGGCACTTTCAAAGCAAAGTGATTTTCTCTGAAAGGACAGCATTTAGAAAGGGAAGCAACACTCCATTCACTTCGCACAGTGAATTGAAGTGTTGGAACAGACTGCTTCTCTTTCAGAGAAACGCATGTGAATTTCAGTTGAATGCTTGTAAGTAGCTTAAGGCACTTTCAAAGGAAAGTGATTTTCTCTGAAAGGACAGGATTTAGAAAGTGAAGAAACACTCCATTCACTTCGCACAGTGAATTGAAGTGTTGGAACAGAATGCTTCTCTTTCATAGAAACGCATTTGAGTTTCCTATGAATGCTTGTAAGTAGCTTAATGCACTTTCTAAGCAAAGTGATTTTATCTGAAACTGCAGCATTTAGAATGTGACGGAACACTCCATTCACTTCTCACAGTGAATTGAAGTGTTGGAACAGACTGCTTCTCTTTCAGAGAAACGGATGTGAGTTTTTTGTGAATGCTTGTAAGTAGCTTAAGGCACTTTCAAAACAAAGTGATTTTCTCTGAAAGGACAGCATTTGGAAAGGGAAACAACACTCCATTCACTTCGCACAGTGAATTGAAGTGTTGGAACAGACTGCTTCTCTTTCAGAAACCTGCATGTGAGTTTCTTGTGAATGTTTGTAAGTAGCTTAAGGCACTTTCAAAGGAATGTGATTTTCTCTGAAAGGACAGCATTTAGAAAGTGAAGCAACACTCCATTCACTTCGAACAGTGACTTGAAGTGTTGGGACAGACTGCTTCTCTTTCAGAGAAACGCATGTGAGTTTTTTGTGAATGCTTGTAAGTAGCTTAAGGCACTTTCACAGGAAAGTGATTTTCTCTGAAAGGACAGGATTTAGAAAGTGAAGAAACACTCCATTCACTTCGCACAGTGAATTGAAGTGTTGGAACAGACAGCTTCTCTTTCAGAGAAACGCATTTGAGTTTCCTGTGAATGCTTGTAAGTAGCTTAAGGCACTTTCAAAGGAAAGTGATTTTCTCTGAAAGGACAGGATTTAGAAAGTGAAGAAACACTCCATTCACTTCGCATAGTGAATTGAAGTGTTGGAACAGAAAGCTTCTCTTTCAGAGAAACGAATGTGAGTTTTTTGTGAATGCTTGTAAGTTGCTTAAGGCACTTTCAAAGCAAAGTGATTTTCTTTGAAAGGACTGCATTTGGAAAGTGAAGCAATACTCCATTCACTTCGCACAGTGAATTGAAGTGTTGGAACAGACTGCTTCTCTTTCAGAAAAATGCATGTGAGTTTCTTGTGAATGTTTGTAAGTAGCTTAACGCGCTTTCAAAGGAAAGTGATTTTCTCTGAAAGGACAGCATTTAGAAAGTGAAGCAACACTCCATTCACTTCGAACAGTGACTTGAAGTGTTGGGACAGACTGCTTCTCTTTCAGAGAAACGCATGTGAGTTTTTTGTGAATGCTTCTAAGTTGCTTAAGGCACTTTCAAAGGAAAGTGATTTTCTCTGATAGGACAGCATTTAGAAAGTGAAGCAACACTCCATTCACTTGGCACAGTGAATTGAAGTATTGGAACAGACTGCTTCACTTTTAGAGAAACGCATGTGAATTTCTGTTGAATGCTTGTAAGTAGCTTAAGGCACTTTCGAAGGAAAGTGATTTTCTCTGAAAGGACAGCATTTAGAAAGTGAAGAAACACTCCATTCACTTCGCACAGAGAATTGAAGTGTTGGAAAAGACAGCTTCTCTTTCATAGAAACGCATTTGAGTTTCCTGTGAATGCTTGTAAGTAGCTTAAGGCACTTTCAAAGGAAAGTGATTTTCTCTGAAACTGCAGCATTTAGAATGTGAAGGAACACTCCAATCACTTCGAACAGTGAATTGAAGTGTAGGAACAGACTGCTTCTCTTTCAGAGAAACAGATGTGAGCTTTTTGTGAATGCTTGCAAGTAGCTTAAGGCACTTTCAAAGGAAAATGATTTTCTCTGAAAGGACAGCATTAAGAAAGTGAAGCAACACTCCATTCACTTCGCACAGTGAATTGAAGTGTTGCAACAGACTGCTTCTCTTTCAGAGAAACACATGTGAATTTCTGTTGAATGCTTGTAAGTAGCTTAAGGCACTTTCAAAGGAAAGTGATTTTCTCTGAAAGGACAGGATTTAGAAAGTGAAGAAACACTCCCTTCACTTCGCACAGTGAATTGAAGAGTTGGAACAGACTGCTTCTGCTTCAGAGAAACGGATGTGAGTTTTTTGTGAATGCTTGTAAGTAGCTTAAGGCACTTTCAAAGGAAAGTGATTTTCTCTGAAAGGACAGCATTTAGAAAGTGAAGCAACACTCCATTCACTTCGCACAGTGAATGGAAGTGTTGGAACAGACTACTTCTCTTTCAGAGAAACAGATGTGAGTTTCTTGTGAATGCGTGTAAGTAGCTTAAGGCAGTTTCAAAAGAGAGTGATTTTCTCTAAAAGGAGAGCATTTAGAAAGTGAAGCAACACTCCATTCACTTCACACAGTGAATTGAAGTGTTGGAACAGACTGCTTCTCTTTCAGAGAAACGCATGTGAATTTCTGTTGAATGCTTGTAAGTAGCTTAAGGCACTTTCAAAGGAAAGTGATTTTCTCTGAAAGGACAGGATTTAGAAAGTGAAGAAACACTCCATTCACTTCGTACAGTAAATTGAAGCATTGGAAAAGACAGCTTCTCTTTAATAGAAACGCATTTGAGTTTCCTGTGAATGCTTGTAAGTAGCTTAAGGCACTTTCAAAGGAAAGTGATTTTCTCTGAAACTGCAACATTTAGAATGTGAAGGAACACTCCATTCACTTCGCACAGTGAATTGAAGTGTTGGATCAGACTGCTTCTCTTTCAGAGAAAGGCATTTGAATTTCTGATGAATGCTTGTAAGGAGCTTAAGGCACTTTCAAAGGAAAGTCATTTTCTCAGAAAGGACAGCATTTAGAAAGTGAAGCAACACTCCATTCACTTGGCACAGTGAATTGAAGTGTTGGAACAGACTGCTTTTCTTTCAGAGAAAGGCATTTGAATTTCTGATGAATGCTTGTAAGGAGCTTAAGGCACTTTCAAAGGAAAGTGATTTTCTTTGAAAGGACAGGATTCAGAAAGTGAAACAACACTCCATTCACTTCGCACAGTGAATTGAAGTGTTGGAACAGAATGCTTCTCTTTCATAGAAACGCATTTGATTTTCCTATGAATGCTTGTAAGTAGCTTAAGGCACTTTCAAAGGAAAGTGATTTTCTCTGAAAGGACAGCATTTGGAAAGGAAAGCAACACTCCATTCACTTCGCACAATGAATTTAAGTGTTGCAAAAGACAGCTTCTATTTCACAGAAACGCATTTGAGTTTCCGATGAAAGCTTGTAAGTAGCTTAAGGCACTTTCAAAGGAAAGTGATTTTCTCTGAAAGGACAGGATTTAGAAAGTGAAGAAACACTCCATTCACTTCGCACAGTGAATTGAAGTGTTGGAACAGACTGCTTCTCTTTCATAGAAACGCATTTGAGTTTCCTATGAATGCTTGTAAGTAGCTTAATGCACTTTCTAAGCAAAGTGATTTTATCTGAAACAGCAGCCTTTAGAATGTGAAGGAACACTCCATTCACTTCTCACAGTGAATTGAAGTGTTGGAACAGACTGCTTCGCTTTCAGAGAAACAGATGTGAGTTTCCTGTGAATGCTTGTAAGTAGCATAAGGCAGTTTCAAAAGAGAGTGATTTTTTCTAAAAGGAGAGCATTAAGAAAGTGAAGCAACACTCCGTCCACTTCGCACAGTGAATTGAAGTGTTGGAACAGACTGCTTCTCTTTCAGAGAAACGCATGTGAATTTCTGTTGAAATCTTGTAAGTAGCTTAAGACACTTTCAAAGGAAAGTGATTTTCTCTGAAAGGACAGCATTTAGAAAGTGAAGCAACACTCCATTCACTTCGCACAGTGAATTGAAGTGTTGGAACAGACAGCTTCTCTTTCAGAGAAACGCATTTGTGTTTCCTGTGAATGCTTGTAAGTAGCTTAAGGCACTTTCAAAGGAAAGTGATTTTCTCTGAAAGGACAGGATTTAGAAAGTGAAGAAACACTCCATTCACTTCGCACAGTGAATTGAAGTGTTGGAAAAAACAGCTTCTCATCTGAGAAACAGATGTGAGTTTCTTATGGATGCTTGTAAGTCGCTTAAGGCACTTTCAAAGAAAAGTGATTTTCTCTGAAAGGACAGGATTTAGAAAGTGAAGAAACACTCCATTCACTTCGCACAGTGAATTGAAGTGTTGGAACAGAATGCTTCTCTTTCAGAGAAACGAATGTGAGTTTTTTGTGAATGCTTGTAAGTTGCTTAAGGCACTTTTATAGGAAAGTGATTTTCTCTGAAAGGACAGCATTTGGAAAGTGAAGCAATACTCCATTCACTTCGCACAGTGAATTGAAGTGTTGGAACAGACTGCTTCTCTTTCAGAAAAATGCATGTGAGTTTCTTGTGAATGTTTGTAAGTAGCTTAACGCACTTTCAAAGGAAAGTGATTTTCTCTGAAAGGACAGCATTTAGAAAGTGAAGCAACACTCCATTCACTTCGAACAGTGACTTGAAGTGTTGGGACAGACTGCTTCTCTTTCAGAGAAACGCATGTGAGTTTTTTGTGAATGCTTCTAAGTTGCTTAAGGCACTTTCAAAGGAAAGTGATTTTCTCTGAAAGGACAGCATTTAGAAAGGGAAGGAACACTCCAATCACTTCGAACAGTGAATTGAAGTGTAGGAACAGACTGCTTCTCTTTCAGAGAAACAGATGTGAGCTTTTTGTGAATGCTTGCAAGTAGCTTAAGGCACTTTCAAAGGAAAGTGATTTTCTCTGAAAGGACAGCATTTAGAAAGTGAAGCAACACTCCATTCACTTCGCACAGTGAATTGAAGTGTTGCAACAGACTGCTTCTCTTTCAGAGAAACACATGTGAATTTCTGTTGAATGCTTGTAAGTAGCTTAAGGCACTTTCAAAGGAAAGTGATTTTCTCTGAAAGGACAGGATTTAGAAAGTGAAGAAACACTCCCTTCACTTCGCACAGTGAATTGAAGAGTTGGAACAGACTGCTTCTCCTTCAGAGAAACGGATGTGAGTTTTTTGTGAATGCTTGTAAGTAGCTTAAGGCACTTTCAAAGGAAAGTGATTTTCTCTGAAAGGACAGCATTTAGAAAGTGAAGCAACACTCCATTCACTTCGCACAGTGAATGGAAGTGTTGGAACAGACTACTTCTCTTTCAGAGAAACAGATGTGAGTTTCTTGTGAATGCGTGTAAGTACCTTAAGGCAGTTTCAAAAGAGAGTGATTTTCTCTAAAAGGAGAGCATTAAGAATGTGAAGCAACACTCCATTCACTTCACACAGTGAATTGAAGTGTTGGAACAGACTGCTTCTCTTTCAGAGAAACGCATGTGAATTTCTGTTGAATGCTTGTAAGTAGCTTAAGGCACTTTCAAAGGAAAGTGATTTTCTCTGAAAGGACAGGATTTAGAAAGTGATGAAACACTCCATTCACTTCGTACAGTAAATTGAAGTATTGGAAAAGACAGCTTCTCTTTAATTGAAACGCATTTGAGTTTCCTGTGAATGCTTGTAAGTAGCTTAAGGCACTTTCAAAGGAAAGTGATTTTCTCTGAAACTGCAACATTTAGAATGTGAAGGAACACTCCATTCACTTCGCACAGTGAATTGAAGTGTTGGATCAGACTGCTTCTCTTTCAGAGAAAGGCATTTGAATTTCTGATGAATGCTTGTAAGAAGCTTAAGGCACTTTCAAAGGAAAGTGATTTTCTCTAAAAGGAGAGCATTTAGAAAGTGAAGCAACACTCCATTCACTTCGCACAGTGAATTGAAGTGTTGGAACAGACTGCTTCTCTTTCATAGAAACGCATTTGAGTTTCCTATGAATGCTTGTAAGTAGCTTAAGGCACTTTCAAAGCAAAGTGATTTTCTCTGAAAGGACAGCATTTAGAAAGGGAAGCAACACTCCATTCACTTCGCACAGTGAATTGAAGTGTTGGAACAGACTGCTTCTCTTTCAGAGAAACGCATGTGAATTTCTGTTGAATGCTTGTAAGTAGCTTAAGGCACTTTCAAAGGAAAGTGATTTTCTCTGAAAGGACAGGATTTAGAAAGTGAAGAAACACTCCATTCACTTCGCACAGTGAATTGAAGTGTTGGAACAGACTGCTTCTCTTTCATAGAAACGCATTTGAGTTTCCTATGAATGCTTGTAAGTAGCTTAATGCACTTTCAAAGGAAAGTGATTTTCTCTGAAAGGACAGCATTCGGAAAGGAAAGCAACACTCCATTCCTTCGCACAATGAATTTAAGTGTTGCAACAGACAGCTTCTCTTTCAGGGAAACGCATTTGAGTTTCCTATGAAAGCTTGTAAGTAGCTTAAGGCACTTTCAAAGGAAAGTGATTTTCTCTGAAAGGACAGGATTTAGAAAGTGAAGAAACACTCCATTCACTTCGCACAGTGAATTGAAGTGTTGGAACAGACTGCTTCTCTTTCATAGAAACGCATTTGAGTTTCCTATGAATGCTTGTAAGTAGCTTAATGCACTTTCTAAGCAAAGGGATTTTATCTGAAACAGCAGCATTTAGAATGTGAAGGAACACTCCATTCACTTCTCACAGTGAATTGAAGTGTTGGAACAGACTGCTTCGCTTTCAGAGAAACAGATGTGAGTTTCCTGTGAATGCTTGTAAGTAGCATAAGGCAGTTTCAAAAGAGAGTGATTTTTTCTAAAAGGAGAGCATTTAGAAAGTGAAGCAACACCCCGTTCACTTCGCACAGTGAATTGAAGTGTTGGAACAGACTGCTTCTCTTTCAGAGAAACGCATGTGAATTTCTGTTGAAATCTTGTAAGTAGCTTAAGACACTTTCAAAGGAAAGTGATTTTCTCTGAAAGGACAGCATTCGGAAAGGAAAGCAACACTCCATTCCTTCGCACAATGAATTTAAGTGTTGCAACAGACAGCTTCTCTTTCACAGAAACGCATTTGAGTTTCCTATGAAAGCTTGTAAGTAGCTTAAGGCACTTTCAAAGGAAAGTGATTTTTTCGGAAAGGACAGCATTTAGAAAGTGAAGCAACACTCCATTCATTTCGCACAGTGAACTGAAGTGTTGGAACAGACTGCTTCTCTTTCATAGAAACACATTTGAGTTTCCTGTGAATGCTTGTAAGTAGCTTAAGGCATTTTCAAAGGAAAGTGATTTTCTCTGAAACTGCAGCATTTAGAATGTGAAGGAACACTCCATTCACTTTGCACAGTGAATTGAAGTGTTGGATAAGACTGCTTCTCTTTCAGAGAAACAGATGTGAGTTTCTTGTGAATGCTTGTACGTAGCTTAAGGCACTTTCAAACCAAAGTGATTTTCTCTGAAAGGACAGCATTTAGAAAGTGAAGCAACACGCCATTCACTTCGCACAGTGAATTGAAGTGTTGGAACAGACTGCTTCTCTTTCAGGGAAACGCATGTGAATTTCTGTTGAATGCTTGTAAGTAGCTTAAGGCACTTTCAAAAGAATGTGATTTTCTCTGAAAGGACAGCATTTAGAAAGTGAAGCAACACTCCATTCACTTCGCACAGTGAATTGAAGTGTTGGAACAGACAGCTTCTCTTTCAGAGAAACGCATTTGAGTTTCCTGTGAATGCTTGTAAGTAGCTTAAGGCACTTTCAAAGGAAATTGATTTTCTCTGAAAGGACAGGATTTAGAAAGTGAAGAAACACTCCATTCACTTCGCACAGTGAATTGAAGTGTTGGAAAAAACAGCTTCTCATCTGAGAAACAGATGTGAGTTTCTTATGGATGCTTGTAAGTCGCTTAAGGCACTTTCAAAGAAAAGTGATTTTCTCTGAAAGGACAGGATTTAGAAAGTGAAGAAACACTCCATTCACTTCGCACAGTGAATTGAAGTGTTGGAACAGAATGCTTCTCTTTCAGAGAAACGAATGTGAGTTTTTTGTGAATGCTTGTAAGTTGCTTAAGGCACTTTCATAGGAAAGTGATTTTCTTTGAAAGGACAGCATTTAGAAAGTGAAGCAATACTCCATTCACTTCGCACAGTGAATTGAAGTGTTGGGACAGACTGCTTCTCTTTCAGAGACATGCATGTGAGTTTTTTGTGAATGCTTGTAAGTAGCTTAAGGCACTTTCAAAGGAAAGTGATTTTATCTGAAAGGACAGCATTTAGAAAGTGAAGCAACACTCCATTCACTTCGCACAGTGAATTGAAGTGTTGGAACACACTGCTTCACTTTCAGAGAAACGCATGTGAATTTCTGTTGAATGCTTGTAAGTAGCTTAAGGCACTTTCGAAGGAAAGTGATTTTCTCTGAAAGGACAGGATTTAGAAAGTGAAGAAACACTCCATTCACTTCGCACAGAGAATTGAAGTGTTGGAAAAGACAGCTTCTCTTTCATAGAAACGCATTTGAGTTTCCTGTGAATGCTTGTAAGTAGCTTAAGGCACTTTCAAAGGAAAGTGATTTTCTCTGAAACTGCAGCATTTAGAATGTGAAGGAACACTCCAATCACTTCGAACAGTGAATAGAAGTGTAGGAACAGACTGCTTCTCTTTCAGAGAAACAGATGTGAGCTTTTTGTGAATGCTTGCAAGTAGCTTAAGGCACTTTCAAAGGAAAGTGATTTTCTCTGAAAGGACAGCATTTAGAAAGTGAAGCAACACTCCATTCACTTCGCACAGTGAATTGAAGTGTTGCAACAGACTGCTTCTCTTTCAGAGAAACACATGTGAATTTCTGTTGAATGCTTGTAAGTAGCTTAAGGCACTTTCAAAGGAAAGTGATTTTCTCTGAAAGGACAGGATTTAGAAAGTGAAGAAACACTCCCTTCACTTCGCACAGTGAATTGAAGAGTTGGAACAGACTGCTTCTCCTTCAGAGAAACGGATGTGAGTTTTTTGTGAATGCTTGTAAGTAGCTTAAGGCACTTTCAAAGGAAAGTGATTTTCTCTGAAAGGACAGCATTTAGAAAGTGAAGCAACACTCCATTCACTTCGCACAGTGAATGGAAGTGTTGGAACAGACTACTTCTCTTTCAGAGAAACTCATGTGAATTTCTGTTGAATGCTTGTAAGTAGCTTAAGGCACTTTGAAAGGAAAGTGATTTTGTCTGAAAGGACAGGATTTAGAAAGTGAAGAAACACTCCATTCACTTCGTACAGTAAATTGAAGCATTGGAAAAGACAGCTTCTCTTTAATAGAAACGCATTTGAGTTTCCTGTGAATGCTTGTAAGTAGCTTAAGGCACTTTCAAAGGAAAGTGATTTTCTCTGAAACTGCAACCTTAGAATGTGAAGGAACACTCCATTCACTTCACACAGTGAATTGATGTGTTGGATCAGACTGCTTCTCTTTCAGAGAAAGGCATTTGAATTTCTGATGAATGCTTGTAAGGAGCTTAAGGCACTTTCAAAGGAAAGTGATTTTCTCTGAAAGGACAGCATTTAGAAAGTGAAGCAACACTCCATTCACTTCGCACAGTGAATTGAAGTGTTGGAACAGACTGCTTCTCTTTCCGAGAAACGCATGTGAATTTCTGTTGAAATCTTGTAAGTGGCTTAAGACACTTTCAAAGGAAAGTGATTTTCTCTGAAAGGACAGCATTTGGAAAGGAAAGCAACACTCCATTCACTTCGCACAATGAATTTAAGTGTTGCAACAGACAGCTTCTCTTTCACAGAAACGCATTTGAGTTTCCGATGAAAGCTTGTAAGTAGCTTAAGGCACTTTCAAAGGAAAGTGATTTTCTCTGAAAGGACAGGATTTAGAAAGTGAAGAAACACTCCATTCACTTCGCACAGTGAATTGAAGTGTTGTAACAGACTGCTTCTCTTTCATAGAAACGCATTTGAGTTTCCTATGAATGCTTGTAAGTAGCTTAATGCACTTTCTAAGCAAAGTGATTTTATCTGAAACAGCAGCAATTATAATGTGAAGGAACACTCCATTCACTTCTCACAGTGAATTGAAGTGTTGGAACAGACTGCTTCGCTTTCAGAGAAACAGATGTGAGTTTCCTGTGAATGCTTGTAAGTAGCATAAGGCAGTTACAAAAGAGAGTGATTTTTTCTAAAAGGAGAGCATTTAGAAAGTGAAGCAACACTCCGTTCACTTCGCACAGTGAATTGAAGTGTTGGAACAGACTGCTTCTCTTTCAGAGAAACGCATGTGAATTTCTGTTGAAATCTTGTAAGTAGCTTAAGACACTTTCAAAGGAAAGTGATTTTCTCTGAAAGGACAGCATTCGGAAAGGAAAGCAACACTCCATTCCTTTGCACAATGAATTTAAGTGTTGCAACAGACAGCTTCTCTTTCACAGAAACGCATTTGAGTTTCCTATGAAAGCTTGTAAGTAGCTTAAGGCACTTTCAAAGGAAAGTGATTTTCTCGGAAAGGACAGCATTTAGAAAGTGAAGCAACACTCCATTCACTTCGCACAGTGAACTGAAATGTTGGAACAGACTGCTTCTCTTTCATAGAAACACATTTGACTTTCCTGTGAATGCTTGTAAGTAGCTTAAGGCATTTTCAAAGGAAAGTGATTTTCTCTGAAACTGCAGCATTTAGAATGTGAAGGAACACTCCATTCACTTTGCACAGTGAATTGAAGTGTTGGATAAGACTGCTTCTCTTTCAGAGAAACAGATGTGAGTTTCTTGTGAATGCTTGTACGTAGCTTAAGGCACTTTCAAAGCAAAGTGATTTTCTCTGAAAGGACAGCATTTAGAAAGTGAAGCAACACGCCATTCACTTCGCACAGTGAATTGAAGTGTTGGAACAGACTGCTTCTCTTTCAGAGAAACGCATGTGAATTTCTGTTGAATGCTTGTAATTAGCTTAAGGCACTTTCAAAGGAAAGTGATTTTCTCTGAAAGGACAGCATTTAGAAAGTGAAGCAACACTCCATTCACTTCGCACAGTGAATTGAAGTGTTGGAACAGACAGCTTCTCTTTCAGAGAAACGCATTTGAGTTTCCTGTGAATGCTTGTAAGTAGCTTAAGGCACTTTCAAAGGAAAGTGATTTTCTCTGAAAGGACAGGATTTAGAGAGTGAAGAAACACTCCATTCACTTCGCACAGTGAATTGAAGTGTTGGAAAAAACAGCTTCTCATCTGAGAAACAAATGTGAGTTTCTTATGGATGCTTGTAAGTCGCTTAAGGCACTTTCAAAGAAAAGTGATTTTCTCTGAAAGGACAGGATTTAGAAAGTGAAGAAACACTCCATTCACTTCGCACAGTGAATTGAAGTGTTGGAACAGAATGCTTCTCTTTCAGAGAAACGAATGTGAGTTTTTTGTGAATGCTTGTAAGTTGCTTAAGGCACTTTCATAGGAAAGTGATTTTCTCTGAAAGGACAGCATTTGGAAAGTGAAGCAATACTCCATTCACTTCGCACAGTGAATTGAAGTGTTGGAACAGACTGCTTCTCTTTCAGAAAAATGTATGTGAGTTTCTTGTGAATGTTTGTAAATAGCTTAACGCACTTTCAAAGGAAAGTGATTTTCTCTGAAAGGACAGCATTTAGAAAGTGAAGCAACACTCCATTCACTTCGAACAATGACTTGAAGTGTTGGGACAGACTGCTTCTCTTTCAGAGAAACGCATGTGAGTTTTTTGTGAATGCTTCTAAGTTGCTTAAGGCACTTTCAAAGGAAAGTGATTTTCTCTGAAAGGACAGCATTTAGAAAGGGAAGGAACACTCCAATCACTTCGAATAGTGAATTGAAGTGTAGGAACAGACTGCTTCTCTTTCAGAGAAACAGATGTGAGCTTTTTGTGAATGCTTGCAAGTAGCTTAAGGCACTTTCAAAGGAAAGTGATTTTCTCTGAAAGGACAGCATTTAGAAAGTGAAGCAACACTCCATTCACTTCGCACAGTGAATTGAAGTGTTGGAACAGACTGCTTCTCTTTCAGAGAAACGCATGTGAATTTCTGTTGAATGCTTGTAAGTAACTTAAGGCACTTTCAAAGGAAAGTGATTTTCTCTGAAAGGACGGGATTTAGAAAGTGAAGAAACACTCCCTTCACTTCGCACAGTGAATTGAAGTGTTGGAACAGACTACTTCTCTTTCAGAGAAACAGATGTGAGTTTCTTGTGAATGCGTGTAAGTAGCTTAAGGCAGTTTCAAAAGAGAGTGATTTTCTCTAAAAGGAGAGCATTTAGAAAGTGAAGCAACACTCCATTCACTTCACACAGTGAATTGAAGTGTTGGAACAGACTGCTTCTCTTTCAGAGAAACGCATGTGAATTTCTGTTGAATGCTTGTAAGTAGCTTAAGTCACTTTCAAAGGAAAGTGATTTTCTCTGAAAGGACAGGATTTAGAATGTGAAGAAACACTCCATTCACTTCGTACAGTAAATTGAAGTATTGGAAAAGACAGCTTCTCTTTAATAGAAACGCTTTTGAGTTTCCTGTGAATGCTTTTAAGTAGCTTAAGGCACTTTCAAAGGAAAGTGATTTTCTCTGAAACTGCAACATTTAGAATGTGAAGGAACACTCCATTCACTTCGCACAGTGAATTGAAGTGTTGGAACAGACTGCTTCTCTTTCAGAGAAAGGCATTTGAATTTCTGATGAATGCTTGTAAGGAATTAAGGCACTTTCAAAGGAAAGTGATTTTCTCTGAAAGGACAGCATTTAGAAAGTGAAGCAACACTCCATTCACTTCGCACAGTGAATTGAAGTGTTGGAACAGACTGCTTCACTTTCAGAGAAAGGCATTTGAATTTCTGATGAATGCTTGTAAGGAGCTTAAGGCACTTTCAAAGGAAAGTGATTTTCTTTGAAAGACAGGATTCAGAAAGTGAAACAACACTCCATTCACTTCGCACAGTGAATTGAAGTGTTGGAACAGAATGCTTCTCTTTCAGAGAAACGGATGTGAGTTTTTTGTGAATGCTTGTAAGTTGCTTAAGGCACTTTCATAGGAAAGTGATTTTCTCTGAAAGGACAGACTTTGGAAAGGGAAGCAACACTCCATTCACTTCGCACAGTGAATTGAAGTGTTGGAACAGACTGCTTCTCTTTCATAGAAACGCATTTGATTTTCCTATGAATGCTTGTAAGTAGCTTAAGGCACTTTCAAAGCAAAGTGATTTTCTCTGAAAGGACAGCATTTAGAAAGGGAAGCAACACTCCATTCACTTCGCACAGTGAATTGAAGTGTTGGAACAGACTGCTTCTCTTTCAGAGAAACGCATGTGAATTTCTGTTGAATGCTTGTAAGTAGCTTAAGGCACTTTCAAAGGAAAGTGATTTTCTCTGAAAGGACAGGATTTAGAAAGTGAAGAAACACTCCATTCACTTCGCACAGTGAATTGAAGTTTTGGAACAGAATGCTTCTCTTTCATAGAAATGCATTTGAGTTTCCTATGAATGCTTGTAAGTAGCTTAATGCTCTTTCTAAGCAAAGTGATTTTATCTGAAACTGCAGCATTTAGAATGTGAAGGAACACTCCATTCACTTCTCACAGTGAATTGAAGTGTTGGAACAGACTGCTTCTCTTTCAGAGAAACAGATGTGAGTTTCCTGTGAATGTTTGTAAGTAGCTTATGGCAGTTTCAACAGAGAGTGATTTTTTCTAAAAGGAGAGCATTTGAAAGTGAAGCAACACTCCGTTCACTTCGTACAGTGAATTGAAGTATTGGAACAGACTGCTTCTCTTTCAGAGAAACGCATGTGAATTTCTGTTGAAATCTTGTAAGTAGCTTAAGACACTTTCAAAGGAAAGTGATTTTCTCTGAAAGTACAGCATTTAGAAAGTGAAGCAACACTCCATTCACTTCGCACAGTAAATTGAAGTGTCGGAACAGACTGCTTCTCTTTCAGAGAAACGCATTTGAGTTTCCTGTGAATGCTTGTAAGTAGCTTAAGGCACTTTCAAAGGAAAGTGATTTTCTCTGAAAGGACAGGATTTAGAAAGTGAAGAAACACTCCATTCACTTCGCACAGTGAATTGAAATGTTGGAAAAGACAGCTTCTCATCTGAGAAACAGATGTGAGTTTCTTATGGATGCTTGTAAGTCGCTTAAGGCACTTTCAAAGAAAAGTGATTTTCTCTGAAAGGACAGGATTTAGAAAGTGAAGAAACACTCCATTCACTTCGCACAGTGAATTGAAGTGTTGGAACAGAATGCTTCTCTTTCAGAGAAACGAATGTGAGTTTTTTGTGAATGCTTGTAAGTTGCTTAAGGCACTTTCATAGGAAAGTGATTTTCTCTGAAAGGACAGCATTTGGAAAGTGAAGCAATACTCCATTCACTTCCCACAGTGAATTGAAGTGTTGGAACAGACTGCTTCTCTTTCAGAAAAATGCATGTGAGTTTCTTGTGAATGTTTGTAAGTAGCTTAAGGCACTTTCAAAGGAAAGTGATTTTCTCTGAAAGGACAGCATTTAGAAAGTGAAGCAACACTCCATTCACTTCGAACAGTGACTTGAAGTGTTAGGACACACTGCTTCTCTTTCAGAGAAACGCATGAGAGTTTTTTGTGAATGCTTTTAAGTTGCTTAAGGCACTTTCAAAGGAAAGTGATTTTCTCTGAAAGGACAGCATTTAGAAAGTGAAGCAACACTCCATTCACTTCGCACAGTGAATTGAAGTGTTGGAACAGACTGCTTCACTTTCAGAGAAACGCATGTGAATTTCTGTTGAATGCTTGTAAGTAGATTAAGTCACCTTCAAAGGAAAGTGATTTTCTCTGAAAGGAGAGCATTTAGAAAGTGAAGCAACACTCCATTCACTTCGCACAGTGAATTGAAGTGTTGGAACAGACTGCTGCTCTTTCATAGAAACGCATTTGAGTTTCCTATGAATGCTTGTAAGTAGCTTAAGGCACCTTCAAAGCAAAGTGATTTTCTCTGATAGGACAGCATTTAGAATGTGAAGCAACACTCCATTCACTTCGCACAGTGAATTGAAGTGTTGGAACAGACTGCTTCTCTTTCAGAGAAACGCATGTGAATTTCTGTTGAATGCTTGTAAGTAGCTTAAGGCACTTTCAAAGGAAAGTGATTTTCTCTGAAAGGACAGGAATTAGAAAGTGAAGAAACACTCCATTCACTTCGTACAGTAAATTGAAGCATTGGAAAAGACAGCTTCTCTTTCATAAAAACGCATTTGTGTTTCCTGTGAATGCTTGTAAGTAGCTTAAGGCACTTTCAAAGGAAAGTGATTTTCTCTGAAACAGCAGCATTTAGAATGTGAAGGAACACTCCATTCACTTCGCACAGTGAATTGAAGTGTTGGATCAGACTGCTTCTCTTTCAGAGAAACAGATGTGAGTTTCTTGTGAATGTTTCTTAGTAGCTTAAGGCACTTTCAAAGCAAAGTGATTTTCTCTGAAAGGACAGTATTTAGAAAGTGAATCAACACTCCTTTCACTTCGAACAGTGAATTGAAGTGTTGGAACAGACTGCTTCTCTTTCAGAGAAACGCATGTGAGTTTTTTGTGAATGCTTGTAAGTTGCTTAAGGCACTTTCTAAGGAAAGTGATTTTCTCTGAAAGGACAGCATTTAGAAACTGAAGCAACACTCCATTCACTTCGCACAGTGAATTGAATTGTTGGAACAGACTGCTTCTCTTTCAGAGAAACGCATGTGAATTTCTGTTGAATGCTTGTAAGTAGCTTAAGGCACTTTCAAAGGAAAGTGATTTTCTCTGAAAGGACAGGATTTAGAAAGTGAAGAAACACTCCATTCACTTCGCACAGAGAATTGAAGTGTTGGAAAAGACAGCTTCTCTTTCATAGAAACGCATTTGAGTTTCCTGTGAATGCTTGTAATTAGCTTAAGGCACTTTCAAAGGAAAGTGATTTTCTCAGAAACTGCAGCATTTAGAAATTGATGGAACACTCCAATCTCTTCGCACAGTGAATTGAAGTGTTGGATCAGACTGCTTCTCTTTCAGAGAAACAGATGTGAGTTTCTTATGAATGCTTGTAAGTAGCTTAAGGCACTTTCAAAGGAAAGTGATGTTCTCTGAAAGGACAGGATTTAGAAAGTGAAGCAACACTCCATTCACTTCGCACAGTGAATTGAAGTGTTGGAACAGAATGCTTGTCTTTCAGAGAAACGAATGTGAGTTTTTTGTGAATGCTTGTAGGTTGCTTAAAGCACTTTCATAGGAAAGTGATTTTCTCTGAAAGGACAGCATTTGGAAAGGGAAGTAACACTCCATTCACTTCGCACCATGAATTGAAGTGTTGGAACAGACTGCTTCTCTTTCAGAGAAACGCATGTGAGTTTCTTTTGAATGCTTGTAAGTAGCTTAAGGTACTTTCAAAGGAAAGTGATTTTCTCTGAAAGGACAGCATTTAGAATGTGAAGCAACACTCCATTCACTTCGCACAGTGAACTGAAGTGTTGGAACAGACTGCTTCTCTTTCATAGAAACGCATTTGAGTTTCCTGTGAATGCTTGTAAGTAGCTAAAGGCACTTTCAAAGGAAAGTGATTTTCTCTGAAACTGCAGCATTTAGAATGTGAAGGAACACTCCATTCACTTTGCACAGTGAATTGAAGTGTAGGATCAGACTGCTTCTCTTTCAGAGAAACGGATGTGAGTTTCTTGTGAATGCTTGTTAGTAGCTTAAGGCACTTTCAAAGCAAATTGATTTTCTCTGAAAGGACAGCATTTAGAAAGTGAAGCAACACTCCATTCACTTCGCACAGTGAATTGAAGTGTTGGAACAGACTGCTTCTCTTTCAGAGAAACAGATGTGAGTTTCTTGTGAATGCGTGTAAGTAGCTTAAGGCAGTTTCAAATGAGAATGATTTTCTCTAAAAGGAGAGCATTTAGAAAGTGAAGCAACACTCCATTCACTTCGCACAGTGAATTGAAGTGTTGGAACAGACTGCTTCACTTTCAGAGAAACGCATGTGAATTTCTGTTGAATGCTTGTAAGTAGCTTAAGGCACTTTCAAAGGAAAGTGATTTTCTCTGAAAGGACAGCATTTGGAAAGGGAAGCAACACTCCATTCACTTCGCACAGTGAATTGAAGTGTTGGAACAGACTGCTTCTCTTTCAGAAAACTGCATGTGAGTTTCTTGTGAATGTTTGTAAGTAGCTTGAGGCACTTTCAAAGGAATGTGATTTTCTCTGAAAGGACAGCATTTAGAAAGTGAAGCAACACTCCATTCACTTCGAACATTGACTTGAAGTGTTGGGACAGACTGCTTCTCTTTCAGAGAAAGGCATGTGAGTTTTTTGTGAATGCTTGTAAGTAGCTTAAGGCACTTTCAAAGGAAAGTGATTTTCTCTGAAAGGACAGCATTTAGAAAGTGAAGCAACACTCCATTCACTTCGCACAGTGAATTGAAGTGTTGGAACAGAATGCTTGTCTTTCAGAGAAACGGATGTTAGTTTTTTGTGAATGCTTGTAAGTTGCTTAAGGCACTTTCATAGGAAAGTGTTTTTCTCTGAAAGGACAGCATTTGGAAAGGAAAGCAACACTCCATTCACTTCGCACAGTGAATTGAAGTGTTGGAACAGACTGCTTCACTTTCCGAAAAATGCATGTGAGTTTCTTGTGAATATTTGTAAGTAACTTTAGGCACTTTCAATGGAAAGTGATTTTCTCTGAAAGGACAGCATTTAGAAAGTGAAGCAACACTCCATTCACTTCGCACAGTGAATTGAAGTGTTGGAACAGACTGCTTCTCTTTCAGAGAAACGCATGTGAATTTCTGTTGAATGCTTGTAAGTAGCTTAAGGCACTTTCAAAGGAAAGTGATTTTCTCTCAAAGGACAGGATTTAGAAAGTGAAGAAACACTCCATTCACTTCGCACAGTGAATTGAAGAGTTGGAACAGACTGCTTCTCCTTCAGAGAAAGGGATGTGAGTTTTTTGTGAATGCTTGTAAGTAGCTTAAGGCACTTTCAAAGCAAAGTGATTTTCTCTGAAAGGACAGCATTTAGAAAGTGAAGTAACACTCCATTCACTTCGCACAGTGAATTGAAGTGTTGGAACAGACTACTTCTCTTTCAGAGAAACAGATGTGAGTTTCTTGTGAATGCGTGTAAGTAGCTTAAGGCAGTTTCAAAAGAGAGTGATTTTCTCTAAAAGGATAGCATTTAGAAAGTGAAGCAACACTCCATTCACTTCACACAGTGAATTGAAGTGTTGGAACAGACTGCTTCTCTTTCAGAGAAACGCATGTGAATATCTGCTGAATGCTTGTAAGTAGCTTAAGGCACTTTCAAAGGAAAGTGATTTTCTCTGAAAGGACAGCATTTAGAAAGTGAAGCAACACTCCATTCACTTCGTACAGTAAATTGAAACATTGGAAAAGACAGCTTCTCTTTAATAGAAACGCATTTGAGTTTCCTGTGAATGCTTGTAAGTAGCTTAAGGCACTTTCAAAGGAAAGTGATTGTCTCTGAAGCTGCAGCATTTAGAATGTGAAGGAACACTCCATTCACTTCGCACAGTGAATTGAAGTGTTGGATCAGACTGCTTCTCTTTCAGAGAAAGGCATTTGAATTTCTGATGAATGCTTGTAAGGAGCTTAAGGCACTTTCAAAGGAAAGTGATTTTCTCTGAAAGGACAGCATTTAGAAAGTGAAGCAACACTCCATTCACTTCGCACAGTGAATTGAAGTGTTGGAACAGACTGCTTCTCTTTCAGAGAAACGGATGTGAGTTTTTTGTGAATGCTTGTAAGTTGCTTAAGGCACTATCATAGGAAAGTGATTTTCTCTGAAAGGACAGCTTTTGGAAAGGGAAGCAACACTCCATTCACTTCGCACAGTGAATTGAAGTGTTGGAACAGACTGCTTCTCTTTCATAGAAACGCATTTGAGTTTCCTATGAATGCTTGTAAGTAGCTTAAGGCACTTTCAAAGCAAAGTGATTTTCTCTGAAAGGACAGCATTTAGAAAGGGAAGCAACACTCCATTCACTTCGCACAGTGAATTGAAGTGTTGGAACAGACTGCTTCTCTTTCAGAGAAATGCATGTGAATTTCTGTTGAATGCTTGTAAGTAGCTTAAGGCACTTTCAAAGGAAAGTGATTTTCTCTGAAAGGACAGGATTTAGAGAGTGAAGAAACACTCCATTCACTTCGCACAGTGAATTGAAGTGTTGGAACAGAGTGCTTCTCTTTCATAGAAACGCATTTGAGTTTCCTATGAATGCTTGTAAGTAGCTTAAGGCTCTTTCTAAGCAAAGTGATTTTATCTGAAACAGCAGCATTTAGAATGTGAAGGAACACTCCATTCACTTCTCACAGTGAATTGAAGTGTTGGAACAGACTGCTTCGCTTTCAGAGAAACAGATGTGAGTTTCCTGAGAATGCTTGTAAGTAGCATAAGGCAGTTTCAAAAGAGAGTGATTTTTTCTAAAAGGAGAGCATTTAGAAAGTGAAGCAATACTCCGTTCACTTCGCACAGTGAATTGAAGTGTTGGAACAGACTGCTTCTCTTTCAGAGAAACGCATGTGAATTTCTGTTGAAATCTTGTAAGTAGCTTAAGACACTTTCAAAGGAAAGTGATTTTCTCTGAAAGGACAGCATTCGGAAAGGGAAGCAACACTCCATTCCTTCGCACAATGAATTTAAGTGTTGCAACAGACAGCTTCTCTTTCACAGAAACGCATTTGAGTTTCCTATGAAAGCTTGTAAGTAGCTTAAGGCACTTTCAAAGTAAAGTGATTTTCTCGGAAAGGACAGCATTTAGAAAGTGAAGTAACACTCCTTTCACTTCGCACAGTGAACTGAAATGTTGGAACAGACTGCTTCTCTTTCATAGAAACACATTTGAGTTTCCTGTGAATGCTTGTAAGTAGCTTAAGGCATTTTCAAAGGAAAGTGATTTTCTCTGAAACTGCAGCATTTAGAATGTGAAGGAACACTCCATTCACTTCGCACAGTGAATTGAAGTGTTGGATAAGACTGCTTCTCTTTCAGAGAAACAGATGTGAGTTTCTTGTGAATGCTGGTACGTAGCTTAAGGCACTTTCAAAGCAAAGTGATTTTTCTGAAAGGACAGCATTTAGAAAGTGAAGCAACACGCCATTCACTTCGCACAGTGAATTGAAGTGTTGGAACAGACTGCTTCTCTTTCAGAGAAACGCATGTGAATTTCTGTTGAATGCTTGTAAGTAGCTTAAGGCACTTTCAAAGGAAAGTGATTTTCTCTGAAAGGACAGCATTTAGAAAGTGAAGCAACACTCCATTCACTTCGCACAGTGAATTGAAGTGTTGGAACAGACAGCTTCTTTTTCAGAGAAACGCATTTGAGTTTCCTGTGAATGCTTGTAAGTAGCTTAAGGCACTTTCAAAGGAAAGTGATTTTCTCTGAAAGGACAGGATTTAGAAAGTGAAGAAACACTCCATTCACTTCGCACAGTGAATTGAAGTGTTGTAAAAAACAGCTTCTCATCTGAGAAACAGATGTGAGTTTCTTATGGATGCTTGTAAGTCGCTTAAGGCACTTTCAAAGAAAAGTGATTTTCTCTGAAAGGACAGGATTTAGAAAGTGAAGAAACACTCCATTCACTTCGCACAGTGAATTGAAGTGTTGGAACAGAATGCTTCTCTTTCAGAGAAACGAATGTGAGTTTTTTGTGAATGCTTGTAAGTTGCTTAAGGCACTTTCATAGGAAAGTGATTTTCTCTGAAAGGACAGCATTTGGAAAGTGAAGCAATACTCCATTCACTTCGCACAGTGAATTGAAGTGTTGGAACAGACTGCTTCTCTTTCAGAAAAATGCATGTGAGTTTCTTGTGAATATTTGTAAGTAGCTTAACGCACTTTCAAAGGAAAGTGATTTTCTCTGAAAGGACAGCATTTAGAAAGTGAAGCAACACTCCATCCACTTCGCACAGTGAATTGAAGTGTTGGAAAAGACTGCTTCTCTTTCAGAGAAAGGCATTTGAATTTCTGATGAATGCTTGTAAGTAGCTTAAGGCACTTTCAAAGGAAAGTGATTTTTTCTGAAAGGACAGGATTTAGAAAGTGAAGAAACACTCCATTCACTTCGCACAGTGAATTGAAGTGTTGGGAAAGACAACTTCTCTTTCATAGAAACGCATTTGAGTTTCCTGTGAATGCTTGTAAGAAGCTTAAGGCACTTTCAAAGGAAACTGATTTTCTCTGAAACTGCAGCATTTAGAATGTGAAGGAACACTGCAATCACTTTACACTGTGAATTGAATTGTTGGATCAGACTACTTCTCTTTCAGAGAAACAGATGTGAGTTTCTTCTGAATGCTTGTAAGTAGCTTAAGGCACTTTAAAAGGAAAGTGATTTTCTCTCAAAGGACAGGATTCAGAAAGGGAAGCAACACTCCATTCACTTCGCACAGTGAATTGAAGTGTTGGAACAGAATGCTTCTCTTTCAGAGAAACGGATGTGAGTTTTTTGTGAAAGCTTGTAAGTTGCTTAAGGCACTTTCATAGGAAAGTGATTTTCTCTGAAAGGACAGCATTTGGAAAGGGAAGCAACACTCCATTCACTTCGCACAGTGAATTGAAGTGTTGGAACAGACTGCTTCTCTTTCCGAAAAATGCATGTGAGTTTCTTGTGAATGTTTGTAAGTAGCTTAAGGCACTTTCAAAGGAAAGTGATTTTCTCTGAAAGGACAGCATTTAGAAAGTGAATCAACACTCCTTTCACTTCGAACAGTGAATTGAAGTGTTGGAACAGACTGCTTCTCTTTCAGAGAAACGCATGTGAGTTTTTTGTGAATGCTTGTAAGTTGCTTAAGGCACTTTCAAAGGAAAGTGATTTTCTCTGAAAGGACAGCATTTAGAAACTGAAGCAACACTCCATTCACTTCGCACAGTGAATTGAATTGTTGGAACAGACTGCTTCTCTTTCAGAGAAACGCATGTGAATTTCTGTTGAATGCTTGTAAGTAGCTTAAGGCACTTTCAAAGGAAAGTGATTTTCTCTGAAAGGACAGGATTTAGAAAGTGAAGAAACACTCCATTCACTTCGCACAGAGAACTGAAGTGTTGGAAAAGACAGCTTCTCTTTCATAGAAACGCATTTGAGTTTCCTGCGAATGCTTGTAAGTAGCTTAAGGCACTTTCAAAGGAAAGTGATTTTCTCAGAAACTGCAGCATTTAGAAATTGATGGAACACTCCAATCTCTTCGCACAGTGAATTGAAGTGTTGGATCAGACTGCTTCTCTTTCAGAGAAACAGATGTGAGTTTCTTATGAATGCTTGTAAGTAGCTTAAGGCACTTTCAAAGGAAAGTGATGTTCTCTGAAAGGACAGGATTTAGAAAGTGAAGCAACACTCCATTCACTTCGCACAGTGAATTGAAGTGTTGGAACAGAATGCTTGTCTTTCAGAGAAACGAATGTGAGTTTTTTGTGAATGCTTGTAAGTTGCTTAAGGCACTTTCATAGGAAAGTGATTTTCTCTGAAAGGACAGCATTTGGAAAGGGAAGCAACACTCCATTCACTTCGCACCATGAATTGAAGTGTTGGAACAGACTGCTTCTCTTTCAGAGAAACGCATGTGAGTTTCTTTTGAATGCTTGTAAGTAGCTTAAGGTACTTTCAAAGGAAACTGATTTTCTCTGAAAGGACAGCATTTAGAATGTGAAGCAACACTCCATTCACTTCGCACAGTGAACTGAAGTGTTGGAACAGACTGCTTCTCTTTCATAGAAACGCATTTGAGTTTCCTGTGAATGCTTGTAAGTAGCTAAAGGCACTTTCAAAGGAAAGTGATTTTCTCTGAAACTGCAGCATTTAGAATGTGAAGGAACACTCCATTCACTTTGCACAGTGAAATGAAGTGTTGGATCAGACTGCTTCTCTTTCAGAGAAACGGATGTGAGTTTCTTGTGAATGCTTGTTAGTAGCTTAACGCACTTTCAAAGCAAATTGATTTTCTCTGAAAGGACAGCATTTAGAAAGTGAAGCAACACTCCATTCACTTCGCACAGTGAATTGAAGTGTTGGAACAGACTGCTTCTCTTTCAGAGAAACAGATGTGAGTTTCTTGTGAATGCGTGTAAGTAGCTTAAGGCAGTTTCAAATGAGAATGATTTTCTCTAAAAGGAGAGCATTTAGAAAGTGAAGCAACACTCCATTCACTTCGCACAGTGAATTGAAGTGTTGGAACAGACTGCTTCACTTTCAGAGAAACGCATGTGAATTTCTGTTGAATGCTTGTAAGTAGCTTAAGGCACTTTCAAAGGAAAGTGATTTTCTCTGAAAGGACAGCATTTGGAAAGGGAAGCAACACTCCATTCACTTCGCACAGTGAATTGAAGTGTTGGAACAGAATGCTTGTCTTTCAGAGAAACGAATGTGAGTTTTTTGTGAATGCTTGTAAGTTGCTTAAGGCACTTTCATAGGAAAGTGATTTTCTCTGAAAGGACAGCATTTGGAAAGGGAAGCAACACTCCATTCACTTCGCACAGTTAATTGAAGTGTTGGAACTGACTGCTTCTCTTTCAGAGAAACGCATGTGAGTTTCTTGTGAATGCTTGTAAGTAGCTTAAGGTACTTTCAAAGGAAAGTGATTTTCTCTGAAAGGACAGCATTTAGAAAGTGAAGCAACACTCCATTCATTTCGCACAGTGAACTGAAGTGTTGGAACAGACTGCTTCTCTTTCATAGAAACGCATTTGAGTTTCCTGTGAATGCTTGTAAGTAGCTTAAGGCACTTTCAAAGAAAATGATTTTCTCTGAAACTGCAGCATTAAGAATGTGAAGGAACACTCCATTCACTTTGCACAGTGAATTGGAGTGTTGGATCAGACTGCTTCTCTTTCAGAGAAACAGATGTGAGTTTCTTGTGAATGCTTGTTAGTAGCTTAAGGCACTTTCAAAGCAAAGTGATTTTCTCTGAAAGGACAGCATTTAGAAAGTGAAGCAACACTCCATTCACTTCGCACAGTGAATTGAAGTGTTGGAACAGACTGCTTCTCTTTCAGAGAAACAGATGTGAGTTTCTTGTGAATGCGTGTAAGTAGCTTAAGGCAGTTTCAAATGAGAGTGATTTTCTCTAAAAGGAGAGCATTTAGAAAGTGAAGCAACACTCCATTAACTTTGCACAGTGAATTGAAGTGTTGGAACAGACTGCTTCTCTTTCAGAGAAACGCATGTGAGTTTCTTGTGAATGCTTGTAAGTAGCTTAAGGTACTTTCAAAGGAAAGTGATTTTCTCTGAAAGGACAGCATTTAGAATGTGAAGCAACACTCCATTCACTTCGCACAGTGAACTGAAGTGTTAGAACAGACTGCTTCTCTTTCATAGAAACGCATTTGAGTTTCCTGTGTGTTGGGAGCCACCTGGAGGCACAGGTGGTCCTGCAGTTTGGAGGTAGCCAGGTGGGGCTGAGCACCCTTGCCTGCACATGCTCAGAACAGCAGAATGGCATTAACCAATAAGGACAGCGTTCAAGCCTCTCCACCGCTTAAAAGCAGCTGCCTCGGGGCCCAACGCTCTCTATCTAAGATTTCTCTCGTCCCTTCTCTATCTTCCCTTCCCCAATTTTCCTCAAGGGAATGCTCCAAATAAAGATGTGACCACAGAAGGAATTCTCGTTTTTGGTGGCGTTCATTCCTGCAGGAGAGGATGCGCGCCCCGCACTTGTGAATGCTTGTAAGTAGCTTAAGGCACTTTCAAAGGAACGTGATTTTCTCTGAAACTGCAGCATTTAGAATGTGAAGGAACACTCCATTCACTTCGCACAGTGAATTGAAGTGTTGGATCAGACTGCTTCTCTTTCAGAGAAACAGATGTTAGTTTCTTGTGAATGCTTGTAAGTAGCTTAAGGCACTTTCAAAGCAAAGTGATTTTCTCTGAAAGGACAGCATTTAGAAAGTGAAGCAACACTCCATTCACTACGCACAGTGAACTGAAGTGTTGGAACAGACTGCTTCTCTTTCAGAGAAACGCATGTGAATTTCTGTTGAATGCTTGAAAGTAGCTTAAGGCACTTTCATAGGAAAGTGATTTTCTCTGAAAGGACAGCATTTGGAAAGGGAAGCAACACTCCATTCACTTCGCACAGTGAATTGAAGTGTTGGAACAGACTGCTTCTCTTTCAGAGAAACGCATGTGAGTTTCTTGTGAATGCTTGTAAGTAGCTTAAGGTACTTTCAAAGGAAAGTGATTTTCTCTGAAAGGACAGCATTTAGAAAGTGAAGCAACACTCCATTCACTTCGCACAGTGAACTGAAGTGTTGGAACAGACTGCTTCTCTTTCATAGAAACGCATTTGAGTTTCCTGTGAATGCTTGTAAGTAGCTTAAGGCACTTTCAAAGGAAAGTGATTTTCTCTGAAACTGCAGCATTTAGAATGTGAAGGAACACTCCATTCACTTTGCACAGTGAATTGAAGTTTGGATCAGACTGCTTCTCTTTCAGAGAAACAGATGTGAGTTTCTTGTGAATGCTTGTTAGTAGCTTAAGGCACTTTCAAAGGAAAGTGATTTTCTCTCAAACCACAGGACTTAGAAAAAGAAGCAATACTCCGTTCACTTCGAACAGTGAATTGAAGGCTTGGAAGAGACTGAATCTCTTTCAGAGAAACGCATGTGAGTTGCTGGAGAATGCTTTTAAGCAGCTTAAGACACTTTCAAAGTAAAGTGATTTTCTCTGAATCTACAGCATTTAAAAAGTGAAGCAACACTCCATTCACTGCTCACAGTGAATTGAAGTGTTGGAACAGACTGCTTCTCTTTAAGAGAAATGCATGTGAGTTTCTTGTGAATGCTTATTAGTAGCTTAAGGCACTTTAATCGGAAACTGATTTTCTCTGAAACTACAGCATGTAGAAAGGGATGCTACACTCCATTCAGTTCGCGCATTCAATTGAAGTGTTGGAACAGACTGCTTTTCTTTCAGAGAAACGCATGTGACTTGTTGGTGAATTCTCCTAAGTAGCTTAAGGGACTTTCAATAAAAAGAGGTTTTCTCTGAATCTACAGCATTTAGAAAGTGAAGCAACACTCCATTCACTTCACACAGTGAATTGAAGTGTTGGAACAGAGTGCTTCTCTTTCAGAGAAATGCATGTGAGTTTCTTGTGAATGCTTGTGAGTAGCTTAAGGCACGTTCAAAGTAAAGTGATTTTCTCTGAATCTACAGCATTTAGAAAGTGAAGCAACACTCCATTCACTTCGCAGTGTGGATTGAAGTCTTGGAACAGACTGCTTCTCTTTAAGAGAAACACATGTGAGTTTCATGTGAATGCTTGCAAGTAACTTAAGGCACTTTCAAAGGAAAGTAATTTTCTTTGAAACTACAGCATTCAGAAAGTGAAGCAACACTCCATTCACTTCTCACCGTGAAGTGAAGTGTTGGAACAGACTGTTTCTCTCTCAGAAAAATGCATGTGAGTTCTTGTGAATGCTTGTAAGTAGCTTAAGGCACTTTCAAAGGTAAGTGATTTTCTCTTAAAGGAGAGCATTTAGAAAGTGAAGCAACACTCCATTCACTTCGCACAGTGAATTGAAGTCTTGTAACAGACAGCTTCTCTTTCAGAGAAACGCATTTGAGTTTCCTGTGAATGCTTGTAAGTAGCTTAAGGCACTTTCAAAGGAAAGTGATTTTCTCTGAAACTACAGCATTTAGAATATGAAGGAACACTCCATTCACTTCACACAGTGAATTGAAGTGTTGGAACAGACTTCTTCTCTTTCAGAGAAACAGATGTGAGTTTCTTGTGATTGCTTGTAAGTAGCTTAAGGCAGTTTCAAAAGAGAGTGATTTTCTCTAAAAGGAGAGCATTTAGAAAGTGAAGAAACACTCCATTCACTTCGCACAGTGAATTGAAGTGTTGGAACAGACTGCTTCTCTTTCAGAGAAACGGATGTGAATTTCTGTTGAATGCTTGTAAGAAGCTTAAGGCACTTTCAAAGGAAAGTGATTTTCTCTGAAAGGACAGCATTTAGAAAGTGAAGAAACACTCCATTCACTTCGCACAGTGAATTGAAGTGTTGGAACAGACTGCGTCTCTTTCAGAGAAACACATTTGAGTTTCCTAAGAATGCTTGTAAGTAGCTTAAGGCACTTTCAAAGGAAAGTGATTTTCTCTGAAAGGAGAGCATTTAGAAAGTGAAGCAACACTCCTTTCACTTTGCACTGTGAATTGAAGTGTTGGAAGAGACTGCTTCTCTTTCAGAGAAACGCATGTGAGTTTTTTGTGAATGCTTGTAAGTAGCTTAAGGCACTTTCAAAGAAAAGTGATTTTCTCTTAAACTACAGCATTTAGAAAGTGAAGCAACACTCCATTAACTTCGCACAGTGAATTGAAGTGTTGGAACAGACTGCTTCACTTTCAGAGAAACAGATGTGAGTTTCTTGTGAATGCTTGTAAGTAGCTTAAGGCAGTTTCAGAAGAGAGTGATTTTCTCTAAAAGGAGAGCCTTTAGAAAGGGATGCAACACTCCATTCACTTCGCACAGTGAATTGAAGTGTTGGAACAGACTGCTTCTCTTTCAGAGAAACGCATGTGAGTTTTTTGTGAATGCTTGTAAGTAGCTTAAGGCACTTTCAAAGGAAAGTGATTTTCTCTGAAAGGACAGCATTTAGAAAGTGAAGCGACTCTCCATTCACTTTGCACAGTGAATTGAAGTGTTGGAACAGACTGCTTCTCTTTCAGAGAAACACATGTGTATTTCTGTTGAATGCTTGTAAGTAGCTTAAGGCACTTTCAAAGGAAAGTGATTTTCTCTGAAACTACAGCATTTAGAAAGTGAAGCTACACTCTATTCACTTCGCAGAGTAAATTGGAGTGTTGGAACAGACTACATCACTTTCGGGAAACACATGTGAGTTGCTGTTGAATTCTTGTAAGTACCTTAAGGCACTTTCAAAGAAAGTGATTTTCTCTGAAAGTACAGCATTGAGAAAGTGAGGAAACACTCCATTCACTTTGCAGAGTGGATTGAAGTCTTGGAACAGCCTGCTTCTCTTTAAGAGAAACGCATGTGAGTTTCTTGTAAATGCTTGTAAGTAGCTTAAGGCACTTTCAAAGGAAAGTGATTTTCTCTAAAACCACAGGATTTAGAAAAGGAAGCAATACTCCGTTCACTTCGCACAGTGAATTGAAGGCTTGGAAGAGACTGCATCTCTTTCAGAGAAACGCATGTGAGTTTCTTGTGAATGCTTGTAAGGAGCTTAAGGCACGATCAAATGAAAGTAATTTTATCTGAAACTACAGCATGTAGAAAGGGAAGCAACACTCCATTCACTTCGAAGAGTGGAGTAGAATGTTGGAACAGACTGCTTCTCTTTCAGGAAAAAGCATGTAAGTTGCTGGTGAATGCTTGTAAGAAGATCAAGGTACTTTCAATAGAAAGTGATTTTCTCTGAATCTACAGCATTTCGAATGTGAAGCAACACTCCATTCACTTCGCACAGTGAATTGTAGTGTTGGAATAGACTCCTTCTCTTTCAGAGAAACGCAAGTGAGTTGCTGGTGAATGCTTATAAGTAGCTTAAGGCACTTTCAAAGGAAAGTGATTATCTCTGAAACTACAGCATTTAGACAGTGAAGCAACACTCCATTTACTTCGCTAATTCAATTGAAGTGTTGGAACAGACTGCTTCTCTTTCAGAGAAACGCATGTAAGTTGCTGGTGAATGCTTGTTACTAGCTTAAGGCCCCTTCAATAGAAAGTGATTTTCTCTGAATCTACAGCATTTAGAAAGTGACGTAACACTCCATTCACTTCGCTAATTCAACTGAAGTGTTGGAACAGACTGCATCTTTTTCAGAGAAACGCATGTAAGTTGCTGGTTAATGCTTGTAATTAGCTTAAAGCATTTTCAAAGGAAAGTTATTTTCTCTGAAACTACAGCATTTAGAAAGTGAAGCAACACTCCATTTACTTCGCACAGTGAATTGAAGTGTTATAAAAGACTGCTTCTCTTGAAGAGAAATGCATGTGAGTTTCTTCTGTATGCTTGTAAGTAGCTTAAGGCACTTTCAAAGGAAACTGATTTTCTCTGAATACAGCATTTAGAATGTGAAGCTACACTCCATTCACTTCGCACATTCAATTGAAGTGTTGGAACAGACTGCTTCTCTTTCAAAGAAACGCATGTGAGTTGCCGGTGAATGCTTGTAAATAGCTTAAGGCACGTTCAAAAGAAAGTGATTTTCTCTCAAACTACAGCATTTAGAAAGTGAAGCAACACTGCATTCACTTCGCACACTGAATTGAAATCTTGGAACAGACTGCATCTCTTTCAGAGAAACGCATGTGAATTGCTGCTGAATGCTTGTAAGAAATTTAAGGCACGTTCAAAAGAAAGTGATTTTCTCTCAAACTACAGCATTTAGAAAGTGAAGCAAAACTCCATTCACTTCGCACAGTGATTGAAGTGTTAGAACAGACTGCTTTTCCTTTAAAGAAACGCATGTGAGTTGCTGGTGAATGCTTGTAAGTAGCTTAAGGCACGTTCAAAAGAACGTGATTTTCTTGAAACTACAGCAATTAGAAAGTGAGGAAACACTACATTCACTTCGCAGAGTGGATTGAAGTCTTGAAAAAGACTGCTTCTCGTTCAGAGAAACACATGTGAGTTTCTGGTGAATGCATGTAAGTAGCTTAAGGCACGTTCAAAAGAAAGTGATTTTCTCTGAAACTACAGCATTTGGAAAGTGAGGAAACACTACATTCACTTCACAGAGTGGATTGAAGTCTTGAAAGAGACTCCTTCTCGTTCAGAGAAACGCATGTGAGCTGCTGGTGAATGCTTGTAAGTAGTGAATGCACTTTGAAGGAAAGTGATTTTCTCTGATACTACAGCATGTAGAAAGTGAAGAAACAATCATTCACTTCGCACAGTGAATTGAAGTGTTGGAACAGACTGCTTCTCTTTCACAGAAACGCATGTGTGTTTCTTTTAAATTCTTGTAATTATCTTAAGGCACATTCAAAGAAAAGTGATTTTCTCTGTAACTACAGCATTTAGAAAGTTAGGAAACATTACATTCACTTCGCAGAGTGTATTGAAGTCTTGGAACAGACTGTTTATCATTCAGAGCAACACATGTGATTTTCCTGGGAATGCTTGTACGTAGCTTAGGCACATTCAGATGAAAGTGATTTTCTCTCAAACTACATCATTTAAAAAGAGAAGAAACACTCCATTGACTTCGCACAGTGAATTGAAGTGTTGGAACAGACTGCTTCTCTTTCAGAGAAACGCATGTGTATTTCTGTTGAATGCTTGTAAGCAGCTTAAGGCACTTTCAAAGAAAAGTGATTTTCTCTGAAACTACAGCATTTAGAAAGTGAAGCAACACTCCATTCATTTTTCACAGTGAACTGAAGATTTGGAATTGACTGCATCTCTTCCAGAGAAACGCATGGGAATTGCAGCTGAATGCTTGTAAGTAGCTTAAGGCACTTTCAAATGATAGTGATTGTCCCTGAACGTACAGCATTTAGAAAGTGAAGCAACACTCCATTCACTTTTCACAGTGAATTGAAGTCTTGGAAAAAACTGCCTCTTTCATAGAAATGCCTGTGAGTTTCTTGGGAATGCTTGTAATTAGCTTAAGGCACTTTCAAAGGAAAGTGATTTTCTCTGAAAGTACAGCATTTAGAAAGTTAAGCAACACTCCATTCACTTCGCACAGTGAATTGAAGTCTTGGAACAGACTGAATCTCTTTAAGAGAAACGCTTGTGAGTTTCATGTGAATGCTTGTAAGTACCTTAAGGCACTTTCAAAGGAAAGTGATTTTCTCTGAAACTACAGCATTTAGAAAGAAAAGCAACACTCCATTCACTTCGCACAGTAAATTGAAATGTTGGAAAAGACTGCTTCTCTTTCAGAGATACGCATGTGAGTTTCTTGTGAATGCTTGTAAGTAGCTTAAGGCACTTTCAAAGGAAAGTGATTTTCTCTAAAAATACAGCATTTAGAGGGTGAAGCAACACTCCATTCACTTCGCACATTCAATTGCAGTGTTGAAACAGACTGCTTCTCTTTCAGAGAAACGCAAGTGAGTTGCTGGTTAATGCCTGTAAGTAGGTTAAGGCACTTTCAAAGCAAAGTGGTTTTCTCTGAATCTATAGCATTTATAAAGTGAAAAAACACTCCATTCACTTCGCACAGTGAATTGACGTCTTGGAATAGACTGCCTCTCTTTCACAGAAATGCATGTGAATTTCATGAAAATGCTTGTAATTAGCTTAAGGCACTTTCAATAGAAAGTGATTTTCTCTGAATCTACAGCATTTAGAAAGTGAAGCAACACTCCTTTCACTGCGCACAGTGAATTGAAGTCTTAGAACAGACTGCATTTCTTTCAGAGGAACGCATGTGAGTTGCTGCTGAATGCTTGTAAGAAGCTTAAGGCACTTTCAAAGGAATGTGATTTTCTCTGAATCTAACGCATTTAGATAGTGAAGCAACACTACATTCACTTCGCAAAGTGAATTGAAGTGTTGGAACACACTGCTTCTCTTTCAGCGAAACGCATGTGAGTTGCTGGTGAATGCTTGTAAGTAGCTTAAGGCACTTTCAAAGGAAAGTGATTTTCTCTGAATCTACAGCATTTAGAAAGTGAAGGATCAGTCCATTCAATTCGCACAGTGAATTGAAGTCTTGGAACAGACTGCATCTCTTTCAGAGAAATGCATGTGAGTTGCTGCTGAGTGCTTGTAAGTAGCTTAAAGGAATTTCAATAGAAAGTGATTTTGTCTGAATCTGCAGCATTTAGAAAGTGAAGCAACACTCCTTTCACTTCGCACAGTGAATGGAAGTTTTAGAACAGACTGCATTTCTTTCAGATAAATGAATGTGAGTTGTTGCTGAATGCTTCTAAGTAGCTTAAGGCACTTTCAAAGGAAAGTGATTTTCTCTGAAAGTACAGCATTTAGAAAGTGAAGCAACGCTCTGTTCACTTCGCAAAGTGAATTGAAGTGTTGAATAACATTGCTTCTCTTTCAGAGAAACGCAACTGAGTTGCTGGTGAATGCTTGTAAGTAGCTTAAGGCAGTAGGAATACAAAGTGATTTTCTCTGAAAGTACAGCATTTAGAAAGTGAAGCAACACTCCTTTCACTTCGCACAGTGAATTGAAGTCTTGGAACAGACTCATCTCTTTCAGAGAAATGCATGTGAGTTTTTTGTGAGTACTTGTAAGTGGCTTAAGAAACTTTCAAAGAAAAGTGATTTTCTCTGAAACTACAGAATTTAGAAAGTGAAGCAACACTCCATTCACTTCTCACAGTGAATTGAAGATTTGGAACTGACTGCATCTCTTCCAGAGAAACACATGGGAATTGCAGCTGAAATCTTGTAAGTAGCTTAAGGCACTTTCAAATGAAAGTGTTTTTCTCTGAAAGTACAGCATTTAGAAAGTGAAGCAACACTCCATTCACTTCTCACAGTGAATTGAAGTCTTGGAACAAACTGCCTCTCTTTCACCGAAATGCCTGAGAGTTTCTTGGGAATGCTTGTAATTAGCTTAATTCACTTTCAATGAAAAGTGATTTTCTCTGAAACTACAGCATTTAGAAAGTAAAAAAAACACTACATTCACTTCGCAGAGTAGATTGAAGTCTTGGAACAGAATGCTTCTCTCTAAGAGAAACGCATGTGAGTTTCTTGGGAATGATTTTAAGAAGCTTAAGGCACTTTCAAAGGAAAGTGATTTTCTCTGAAACTACAGCATTTAGAAAGTGAAGCAATACTCCATTATCTTCACACAGTGAATTGAAGTCTTGGAACAGACTGCTTCTCTTTCAGAGAAACGCATGTGAGTTTTTAGTGAATGCTTGTAAGGAGCTTAGGCACGTTCAAAAGAACGTAATTTTCTCTGAAACTACAGCTTTTAGAAAATAAAGCAACAGCCAATTCACTTCGCACAGTGAATTGAAGTGTTGGAACAGACTGCTTCTCTTTCAAAGAAACGCATGTGAGTTGCTGGTGAATACTTGCACGTAGCTTAAGGCACGTTCAAAAGAAAGTGATTTTCTCTCAAACTACAGCATTTAGAATGTGAAGCAACACTCCATTCTCTTCGCACAGTGAATTGAAGTCCTGGAACAGACTGCTTCTCTTTCAGAGTAACGCATGTGAGTTGCTGGTGAATGCTTGTAAGTAGCCTAAGGCTCTTTCAATAGAAAGTGATTTTCTCTGAAATTTCAGCACTTAGAAAGTAAAGACAGAAACACTACATTCACTTCGCAGAGTGGATTGAAGTCTTGGAACAGACTGCTTCTCTATCAGAGAAACGCATGTGGGTTTCTTGGGAATGCTTGTAAGAAGCTTAAGGCACTTTGAAAAGAAAGTGATTTTCTCTCAAACTACAGCAGTTAGAAAGTGAAGCAACACTTCATTCACTTAGCACAGTGAATTGAAGTGTTGGAACAGACTGCTTCTCTTTCAGAGAAACGCATGTGAGTTGCTGGTGAATGCTTGTAAGGAGCTTAAGGCACTTTCAATAGAAAGTGATTTTCTCTGAAACTACAGCATTTAGAAAGTGAAGCAACACTCCATTCACTTCGCACAGTGAATTGAAGTGTTGGAAGAGACTGCTTCTCTTTCAGAGAAATGCATGTTAGTTGCTTGGGAATGCCTGTAATTAGCTTAAGGCACTTTCAAAGGAAAGTTATTTTCTCTGGAACTACAGCATTTAGAAAGTGAAGCAACACTCCATTCACTTCGCACAGTGAATTGAAGTCTTGGAACAGACTGCTTCTCTTTCAGAGAAACGCATTTGAGTTCCTGGTGAATGCTTGTAAGTAGCTTAAGGAGCTTTCAAAGGAAAGTGATTTTCTCTGAAACTACAGCATTTAGAAAGTGAAGCAAAACTCCATTCACTTTGCACAGTGAATTGAAGTGTTGGAACAGACTGTTCCTCTTTCTGAGAAACGCATATGAGTTTCTTGTGAATGCTTGTAATTAGCTTAAGGTACTTTAAAGAAAAGTGATTTTCTCTCAAAATACTACATTTAGAAAGTGAAACAACAATTCATTCATTTTGCACATTTCATTGAATTGTTTGGACAGACTGCTTGTCTTTCAGAGAAACACATGTGAGTTACTTGTGAATGCGTGTATGTAGCTTAAGGCACTTTCAAAAGAAAGTGATTTTTTCTTATTCTACAGCATTTAGAAAGTGAAGTAACACTCCATTCACTTTAACACAGTGAATTGAAGTGTTTGAACAGACTGCTTCTCTTTCAGAGAAAGGCATGAGAATTTTTTGTGAAAGTTTGTAAGTAGCTTATGGCACTTTCAAAGAATGTGATTTTCTCTGAAACTACTGCGTTTAGAAAGTGAAACAACACTCCATTTTCTTCGCACAGTGAATTGAATTGTTTGACCAGAGTACTTCTCTTTCAGAGAAACGCATATGAA
Source organism: Myodes glareolus (assembly GCF_982192425.1). Lineage (NCBI taxonomy): Eukaryota > Metazoa > Chordata > Mammalia > Rodentia > Cricetidae > Myodes > Myodes glareolus. Next base: position 102,170,483 of record NC_142033.1, on the reverse strand, counting down.
TTTCTTGTGAATGTTTGTAAGTTGCTTAAGGCACTTTCAAAGAAAGTGATTTTCTCAGAAACTACAGCATTGAGAAAGTGATGCAATACTCCATTCACTTCGCACAGTGAATTGAAGTGTTGGAACAGACTGCTTCTCTTTCAGAGAACCTCATGTGAGTTTCTTGTGAATGTTTGTAAATCGCTTAAGGCACTTTCAAAGAAAGTGATTTTCTCTGAAACTACACTATTTAGAAAGCGAATCAACACTTCATTCACATCGCACAGTGAATTGAAATGTTTCAACAGACCGCTTGCCATTCAAAGAAATGCATGTGAGTTTCCTATGAATGCCTGTAAGTAGCTTAAGACACGTTCAAAAGATAGTGATTTTCTCTTAAATTACAGCATTTAGAAAGTGAAGCAACACTGCATTCACTTCGCATATTGAATTGAAGTGTTTGAACAGACTGCTTCTCTTTCAGAGAAATGCGTGTGAGTTTCTTTTCAATGCTTGTAAGTAGCTTAAGGCACTTTCTTAAGAAAGTGATTTTCTTTGAAACTACAGCATTGAGAAAGTCAAGTAACACTCCATTCACTGCGCACAGTGAATTGACGTGTTGGAACAGACTGCTTCTCTTTCAGAGAAACACATGTGAGTTTCTGGTAAATGCTTGTAAGTAGCTTCAGCCACTTTCAAAAGAAAGTGATTTTCTCTGAAACTACTGCATTTAGAAAGTGAAACAACCCTCCATTCACTTCGCACAGTGAATTGAAGTGTTTGAACAGATTGCTTCTCTTTCCAAGGAACACATGTGTGTTTCTTGTGAATGTTTGTTAGTAGCTTAAAGCTCTTTCAAAAGAAAGTGATTTTCTCTGAAACTTCAGCATTTAGAAAGTGAAGCAACACTTCATTCACATCGCACAGTGAATTGAAGAGTTTCAACAGACTGCTTCCCATTCAAAGAAATGCATGTGAGTTTCAGGTGAATGCTTGTAAGTAACTTAATGCACTTTCAAAAGAAAGTGATTATCTTTGAAACTACCACATTTACAAAGTAAATCAACACTCCATTCAGTTCTCACAGTGATTTTAAGTGTTTGAATATATTGCTTTCATTTCACAGAAACTCACTTCTTGAATCCTTCTTAGACGTCTAATGCACTTTCAAGAGAAAGTGATTATCATGGAAACTACAGCATTTACAAAGTAAGCAACACTCCATTCACTTCTCACAATTAATGGATGTGTTTGAACAGACTGCTTCTCTATTAGAGAAACACATGCATGTTTCTGATGCAGTTTCTAAGAAGTTTAATGCAGTTTCAAAAAAAAGTGATCATCTTTGAAAGTACAGTATTTACAAAGTAACGCAACACTTGTACACTTGTCCCTGTGATTTGAAGTGTTTGGACAGATTGCTTCTCCTTCAGAGAAATGTATGTTAGTTTTTCTTGAATCCTTTTAAGAAATTTAATGCAGTTTCAAAATAAAGAGATTGTCTTTGAAACTAAAGCATTTACAAAGTAAAACAACTCTCTATTCACTTCTCCTAGTGATTTGAAGTGTTTGATCAAGTTGCTTTTCTATTACACAAATGCATGTGAGTTTCTCGTGAATGCTTTTTAGAATCTTAATGCACTTTCAAAAGATGTGATTATCTTTGGAACTACACAATTTACAAAGTATAGCAACACTCCTTTTACTTCTCACAGTGATTTGAAGTGTTTGAACAGACTGTTTCTCCTCTAGAGAAACACATATGCGTGTCACATGAAAGCTTCTAAGAAGCATAATGCACTTACTAAAGAAAGTGATTATATCTGAAACTACAGCATTTGCAAAGTAAATCAGCACTATGTTCAATTCACACATTGATTAGAACTGTTTGAAAAGATTGCTTCTTCTTTACATGATAAAATAATAGTTTATTTCTGAATTCTTCTAAGAAGCTTATTGCACTTTCAAAATAAAGTGATTATCTTATAAACTATAGAATTTAAAAAGTAAAGCAGCACTCCATTCACTACTCACAGTGATTTGAAGTGTTTGAACAGACTGTTTCTTCTTATATAAACACATGTGCGTTTCTCAGGAGAGCTTCTAAGAACAATAATGTACTTTCAAAATAAAGTGATTATCTTTGAAACTACAGCATTTACAAAGTAAAGCAGCACTAAATTCACTCATGACAGTGATTTGAAATGTTTGAACATACTGTTTCTCCTGTTGAGAAAGGCATATGCATTTCTCATGAAAGATTCAATGAAGCAATATTCACTTGCAAAAGAAATTGATTATTTTTGAAACTACAGAATTTACAAAGTAAAGCAACACTCCATTCACTTCTCACAGTGCTTTGAAGTGTTTGAACCAATTGCTACTCTATTAGAGAAATACACGTGAGCATTTCTCAAGAAAGCTTCAAGAAGCTTAATGCATTTTCACAAGAAAGATAGTGATTATCTTTGAAACTAAAGCATTTACAAAGTAATTAAATACTCCATTAAGTTCTCACAGTGATTTAATGTGTATGAACAGACTGTTTCTCCTTTAGAGAAAGGCATATGTGTTTCTCATGAAAGCTTCTAAGAAGCATAATGCATTTTCAAAAAAAGTAATTATCTTTGAAACTACAGCATTTGCAAAGTAAAGCAATACTCCATTCACTACTCACAGTGATTTGAAGTGTTTGAACAAATTGTGTCTCTTTCTGAGAAACATATATTAGTTTTTCTTGAATACTTCTAAGAAGCTTAATGCACTTTCAAAATAAAGTGATTATCTTTGAAAGTACAGCATTTACAAAGTAAAGCAACACTCCATTCAGTTCTGACAGATTTGAAGTGTTTGAACAGATTGCTTCTCTTTCAGAGAAACGAATATTCCTTTTTCTTGAATCCTTCTAAGAAACTTAATGCACTTTCATAAGAAAGTGATTATATTTGAAACTACAGTATTTACAATGTAAAGCAACACTCCATTCAGTTCTAAAATTGATTTGACGAGTCTGAAGAGACTGCTTCTCTACTAGAGAACCGCATGTGCTTTTCTCATGAAAGCTTCTAAGAAGCATAATACACATGGAAAAATGTGATATTCTTTGAAACAACAGCATTTACAAAGTAAAGGAACAGTCCATTCTCTTCTCTCAGTGAGTTGAATTGTTTGAACAGATTGGTTGTCTTTCAGAGAAACGCATATTAGCTTTTCTTGAATCCTTCTAAAAAGATTATTGCACTTTCAAAATTAAGTGATTAACCTCGGAACTGCAGTATTTGGAAAGTAAAGCAACACTTCATTCACTTCTCACAGTGTTTTGAAGTGTTTGAACAGACTCCTTCTCTATGAGAAAAACACATATATGTCTCTCTTGAAAGCATCTCAGAATCATAATGCACTTTCAAAATAAAGTGATTATCATTGAAACTACAGCATTTACAATGTAAAGTAGCACTTCATTCACTTCTCACAGTGATTTGAAGTGTTTGAACAGATTTCTTCTCTTTCAGAGAAACGGATATGAGTTTTTCAGAATCCATCTACGAAGCTTGATGCACAGTCTAAAGAAACTGATTATCTTTGAAACTACAGCATTTCCAAAGTAAAGCAACACTCCATTTACCTCTTACAGTGATTTGAAGTGTTTGAACAGATTGCCTCTCATTTAGAGAAACACATATTAGCTTTTCTGGAGTCCTTCTAAGAAGCTTAATGCACTTTCAAAGAAAGTGTTTATCTTTGAAAATACAGCACTTACAATGTCCAGCAACACTCCATTCACTTTTCAAAGTGATTTGAAATGTTTAAACAGCTTGCTTCTCTTCCAGAGACACACATATTAGTCTTTCTTGAATTCTTCAAAGAAGCTTATTGCACTTTCAAAATAAAGTGATTATTTTTGAAACTATATCATTTACAAAGTAAAGCAACACTACATTCACTGCTCACAGTGCTTTGAAGTATTTCAAAAGAATTCTCTATAACTGAAATACATGTACGTTTCTCATGAAAGCCTCTAAGAAACAAAGTGAACTTTCAAAAGAAAGTGATTATCTTTGAAACTTCAGCAATATCAAAGTAAAGCAACACTCCATTCACTTCTCACAGTGACTTGAAGTGTTTGAACAGTCTACTTCTCTTTCAGAGAAATGCATATGAATTTGTCGGGATAGCTTATAAGAAGTTTAATACCCATTAAAAGAAAGTGGTAATCTTTGAAATTACAGCACTCACAAAGTAAAGCCACACGCCATTCACTTCTCAATGATTTGAAGTGTTTGAACAGACTGCTTCTAATTCAGAGAAAGACATGTGACTTTCTCGTGAATGATACTATGAACCTTAATGTAGTCTTAAAAGAAAATGATTATATTTGAAACTACAGCATTTACAAAGTAAAGCAAAACTCCATTTGCTTCTCACAGTGCTTTGAAGTGTTTGAACAGACTACTTCTCTTCTAGAGAAACTCACATGTGTTTCTCGTGAATGCTTAGGAGAATCTTAAAACACCTTCAGAAGAAAGTGATTATCTTTGAAACTACAGCATTTTCAAAGTAAATCAGCACTCCATTCACTTCTCACAGTGATTTGAAATGTTCGAACAGATTTCTTCTTTCAGAGAAACTTATATTAGTTTTTTCAAATCCATCTTCGGAGCCTGATGCACAGTCTAAAGAAACTGATTATCGCTGAAACTACTGCATTTACAAAGTAAAGGAACACTCCATTCCCTTCTCATAGTGATTGGCAATGTTTAAACAGATTGCTTCTCTTTCAGAGAAACACATATTAGTTTTTCTTGTATTCTTTTTAGAAGTTTATTGCACTTTCAAAATAAAGTGATTATCTTTGAAACTGCAGCATTTACAAAGTAAAGGAACACTCCATTCACATATCACCGTGAATTGACATGTTTTAACAGAATGTTTCTCCTTTAGAGAAATGTATACACATTTCTCATGAAATCTTCTAAGAAGGAAAATGCACTTGCAAAAGAAAGTGATTATTTTTGAAACTACAGCATTTACAAAGTAAAGTAAGACTTCATTTACTTCTCACAGTGATTTGAAGTGTTTGAACAGACTGCTTCTCTATTGGAGAAATGCATATGTGTCTCTCATGAAAGCTTCTCAGAAGCAAAATGCACTTTCAAAAGACGTGATTATCTTTGAAACTACAGCATTACAAAGTAAAGCAACACTCCTTTCACTTCTCACACTGCTTTTAAGTGTTTGAACAGACTGCATCTCGAACAGAGAAAAGCAAGTGTGTTTCTCATGAGAGCTTCTAAAACCATAATGCACGTTCAAAAGAAAGTGATTATCTTTGAAAATACAGCATTCCATTCACTACTCATAGTGATTTGAAGTGTTTGAAACTAGTCCTTCTCTTTCCGAGAACACATGTGAATTTCTTGTGAATACTTCTTAGAACCTTAATGCACTTTCAAAGGAAACTGATTTGCTTTGAAACGAAGGCATTTAAAAAGTAAAGCAACACTCCATTCATATCTCACAGTTATTTCAAGTATTTGAACAGATTGCTTCTCTTTCAGAGAATCGTATGTGAGTTTCTCGTGGGTGCTACTGAAAAACGTCATACACTTTCAAAAGAAAGTGATTATCTTTGAAACTACAGCATTACAAAGTAAAGCAACACTCCTTTCACTTCTCACAGTGCTCTTAAGTGTTTGAACAGACTGCATCTCGAACAGAGAAAAGTAAGTGTGTTTCTTATGAGAGCATCTAAAACCATAATGCACGTTCAAAAGAAAGTGATTATCTATGAAAATACAGCATTTAAAAATTAAAGCATCACTCCATTCACTATTCACAGTGATTTGAAGTGTTTGAATAGACTGCTTGTCATTCAGAGAAAGCATGTGATTTTCTTATGAATGCTTGTTAGAACCTTAAGGCATTTTCAAAGGAAGGTGATTTTCTTTGAAACGACAGCATTTACAAAGTAAAACAACACTCCATTCGTATCTCACAGTTATTTGAAATATTTGAACAGATTGCTTTTCTTTCAGAGACTCGCCTGTGAGTTTCTCGTGTATTCATCTAAAAACTTCATGCCCTTTCAAAAGAAAGTGATTATCTTTCAAACTTCAGTATTTACAAAGTAAAGCAACACTCAATTCATTTCTCACAGTGATTTTAATTTTTTGAACAGGCTGTGTCTATTTCAGAGAAATGCATGTGCATTTCTCATGATAGATTCAAAGTAATTTAATGCACTTTCAATAGAAAGTGTTTATCATTGAAACTACAGTATTTACAAAGTAAGGCAACACTCAATTCATTTTTCACATTGATTTGATCTGTTGGAACACACTGCTACTCTTTTAAAGGAACACATGTGTGTTTCTCGAGAAAGCATCCATGAAGCTTAATGCATTTTCACATAAAAGTGATTATCTTTGAAACTACAGCATTTACAAAGTGAAGAAACACTCCATTCACTTCTCACTGTGATTTAAGGTGTTTGAACAGATTGCTTCTATTTCAGAGAAATGCATATTAATTTTTCTTGAATCCTGCAAAGAAGCATAATACACTTTCAAAACAAAGTGATTATCTTTGAAACAACGGCATTTATAAAGTAAAGTAACACTCCATTAACTTCTAACACTGATTTTAAATGTTTGAACTGAATGCTTCTCTTTCAGAGAAACACATAATAGTTTTTCATAAATCCTTCTAAGAAGGTAAATGCATTTTCAAAAGAAAGGGATTATCTATGAAACTACAGCATTTACAAATTAAAGTACCACTCCATTCACTTCTCACGGTGATTTGAAGTTTTTGAACAGACTGTTTCTCCTTTAAAGAAAGGTATGTTCCTTTCTAATGAAAGATTCTAACAAGCATAATGCACTTTAAAGAGAAAGTGATAATCTTTGAAACTACAGCATTTACAATGTAAAGCAACACTCCTTTCACTTTTTCCAGTGCTTGGAAATGTTTGAACAGACTGCTATTCAGACAGAGAAACGCATGTACGTTTCTCAAGAATGTTTCTGAATATCTTAATGCACTCTCAAAAGAAAGTGATTGTTTTTAAACTACAGCATTTACCAAGAAAACAACATTCCATTCACTTCTAACAATGTTTTGAAGTGTTTGAACAGACTGCTTCTCGAACAGAGAAACCCAAGTGTGTTTCTCATGAGAGCTTCCAAGAAGCATAATGCACCTTCCAAAGAAAGTGATATTCTTTGAAACTACAACGTTTACAAAGAAAAGCAACACTCCATTCTCTTCTCACAGTGATTTGAAATGTTTGTACAGACTGCTTTTCTATTAGAGCAACACAAGTGAGTTTCTCGTGAATACTTCGTAGAAAATTCATGCACTTTCAAAAGAAAGTGATTTTCTTTAAACTACCACAATGAAAATGTAGAGAAACACTCTAATCACATCTCACAATGATTTGAAGTGCTTGAAGTGATTGCTTCTCTTTCAGAGTAATGCATATTAGTTTTTCTTGAATCCTTCTAAGAAGCATAATGTACTTTCAAATGAAAGTTATTATCTTTGAAACTAAGCATTTACAAAGTAAGGCAATACTCGATTCACTTCTCATATTGATTTGAAGTGTTTGAACAGACTGCTTCTCCATTAGAGCAATGCATGTGAGTTTCTTGTGAATATTTCCTAGAAGCTTAATGCTCTTTCAAAAGTAAGTGATTATCTTTGAAACTACAGCATTTATAAAGTAAAGCAACACTCCATTCACTTGTAACAGTGACTTTAAGTATTTCTACAGAAACAGTGTTTTAATGAAAGTGATTATCTTTTAAACTACAGCATTTACAAACTTAAGTAACCCCTCATTCACTTATCACAGTGATTTGAAGTGTTTGAAAAACTGCTTCTCGATCAGATAAACACATGCGTGTTTCTCATGAAAGATTCTATGAAGCATAATGCACTTCCAAAAGAAAGTGATTATCTTCAAAAATACAGAATTTACAAAGTAAAGAAACATTACAATCACTTCTCACAGTGATTTGAAGTGTTTGAGCATACTGCTTCTCTTTCAGAAAACCACATGTGAATTTCTTGTGAATACTTCTTAGAACCTTAATGCACTGTCAATGGAAAGTGATTTTCTTTGAAACTACTGCATTTACAAAGTAAAGCCACATTCCATTCACATCTCACAGTGACTTGAAGTGTTTGAAAAGATTGATTCTCTTCCAGAGAATCACATATATGTTTCTCATGGATGCTTCTAAGAAGCATAATGCATTTTCAAAACAAAGTGATTTTTTGAAACTACAGCATTTACAATGTACAGCAACACTCCATTCACTTCTTACAGTGATTTGAAGGGTTTGAACATACTGCTATTCTTTCAGAGAAATGCATGTGAATTTATCGAGAATGCTTCTTAGAATCTCAATGCACTTTCAATAGAAAGTGATTATCCTTGAAACTACAGCATTTGCAAAGTAAAGCAACACAACATTCGCCTCTAACAGTACTTTGAAATTTAAAACAGACTTCTTCTCTATTAGAGAAACGCATGTGTGTTTCTTGTGAATGCTTCTTAGAATCTTAATGCACTTTCAAAAGAAAGTGATTATCTTTGAAACTTAAGCATTTACAAAGTAAAGCAACATTCCATTCACTTCTCACAGTGATTTGAAGTATTTGAACAGACTGCTTCGTAATAGAGAAACTCATGTGTGTTTCTCGTGAAGGCTTCTTAGAATCTTAATGCACCTTCAGAAGAAAGTGATTATCTTTGAAATTCCTGCATTTACAAAGTAAAGCAACACTCCATTCACTTCTCACAGTGATTTGAAGTGTTTGAACAGACTGCCTCTCGTTCAGAGTAATGCATGTGCATTTCTCATTAAAGCTTCTAAGAAGCATAATTCACTTTCAAAGAAAGTGATTTTCTTTCAAACTACAGAATTTACAAAATAAAGCAACACTCCATTCACATCTGACAGTTATTTGAAGTATTTAAACAGATTGCTTCTCTTTCAGAGAATCGCATGTGAGTTTCTCGTGGATGCTTCTAAAAATCTTCATGCACTTTCAAAAGAAAGTGATTATCTTTGAAATTACAGTATTTACAAAGTAAAACAATGCTCAATTCTTTTGTCACAGTGATTTGAATTGTTTAAACACACTGCTTCTCATTTAGAGAAACACATGTGTGGTTCTCGTGAAAGCTTCCATGAAGTTCAATGCACTATCAAAAGAAAGTTATCATCTTTTAAGCTACTGAATTTACAAAATAAAGCAACGTTCCATTTACTTCTCCCAGTGATTTGAAGTTTTTGAAAAAATTGCTTCTCTTTCTAACAACCCCATGTGAGTTTCTTTTTTGTAATTTTATTAAATTATAAAAGTTTCCATTTCCGCACCTCCTCCCACCACCCTCCCACTCCCCCCACTCCCTCTCCTCCTCCCTCTCAATCCCTTAGAGCAGTCAGGGTTTCCTGCCCAGTGGGAAGTTCAAGTTCCTCCCGCCTCCCTCCAGGTCCAGGAAGGTCAGTGTCCAGACGGACTGGATCCGCAAAATCCAGTATATGCAGAGGAAACAAGTCCCAATGCCATTGTCAATGGTTTTTCAGAAAGAATCCGTCCAGCCACATTCAGAGAATCTGGCCACATTCAGAGAATCTGGTTGGATTGCATCCTCATTCAGTCCCAGTCCAACTGGCCTTGGTAAACACTCATTAGATCAGTCCCCTTGTATCAGTTGGTGATCAAATCCCTCGCAGTCCTTATTTCCTTTTTTCATTTTCTTCCTCCTTCTGCTCCTCATTTGGACCTTGGGGGGCTCAGTCCGGTGCTCCAATGTGGGTCTCCATCTGTATCGCCATCCATCGTGGGATGAAGGTTCTCTCTGATCTTGCCGTCTTTGCTCACGTTCTCTTTCCTTCTGCTTCTCGATTGAACCTAGGGAGTTAAGTCCAGTGTTATGATGTGGGTCTCTGTCTCTATCTCCATCCATCGCCAGATGAAGGTTCTATGGTGATAAGCAAAATATTCATCAGTATGGTTATTGGCCTAGGCCATTTCAGGCACCCTCTTTTCTGTCCAGAGAACAATCTGGGGATCTCCTTGGACCTGTGATCCCATTTATAATCAAGTCTCCTGTAAACCCTAAGATGACTCCCTTAGTTGAAATATATTCTTCCCTGATCTCATATCATCCTTCCTCCCTCCCCCCATCCCAGTCCACCTAGCTAGAGAAGATAAATAAGAAGGTGAACCCCATGTGAGTTTCTTGTGAATGTTTCTGAGAAACTTATTGTACTTTCAAAATAAAGTGATTTTCTTTGAAGCTACAGTATTTACAAAGAAAAGCAACACTCCATTCACTTCTCACAGTGATTTGAAATGTTTGGACAGATGGCTTCTCTTTCAGAGAAATGCATAGTAGTTTTTCTTAAATCCATCTAAGACGCTTAATGCACTTTCAAAAGAACATGCTTATCATTGAAACTATAGCATTTGCAATTTATAGCAACACTCCATTCACTTATCACAGTGACTTGAAGTGTTTGAACAGATTCCTTCTCTTAAATAGAAATGCAAATTAGTAATTCTTGAATCCTTCTAAGAAGCTTAATGCACTTTTAAATGAAACTGATTATCTTTGAAATGAAAGCATGAGTTTCTTGTGAATGTGTCTTACAACTTTAATGCACTTTCAAAAGAAAGTGATTATCTTTGAAACTACAGAAATTACAATGTAAAGGAACCCTCCATTCACTTCTCAGAGTGATTTTAAGTGTTTGAACAGACTGCTTCTCTTTCAGAAAAATGCATGTGAGTTTGTCATGAATGCTTCATCGATTTTTAATGCACTTCTAAAAGAATGTCATTATCTTTAAAACTACAGCATTTACAAAATAAAGCAAGACTCCATTCATTTGTCACAGTGATTTAAAGTGTTTAAACTGACTGGTTCCTATCAGAGACACACATGTGCGTTTCTCATGATAGCTTCAGAGAAGCACAATGAACTTTCAGAAGAAAACTATTATCTTGCTGATAACAAAACCACACAAAGACACAACCAAGAAAGAGAATTACAGACCAATCTCACTCATGAACATTGATGCCAAAATACTCAATAAAATACTGGCAAACCGAATCCAAGAATACATTAGAAAAATTATCCATTATGATCAAGTGGGCTTCATCCCAGAGATGCAGGGCTGGTTCAACATACGCAAATCTATCAATGTAATCCATCATATAAATAAATTAAAAGAAAAAACCATATGATCATTTCATTGGATGCTGAAAAAGCATTTGACAAAATTCCACACCCCTTTATGATAAAGGTGTTGGAGAGATTGGGTATACGAGGATCATACCTAAATATAATAAAAGCAATATATAGTAAGCCGACAGCTAACATCAAATTGAACGGAGAGAAACTCAAAGCCATTCCACTAAAATCAGGAACACGACAAGGCTGTCCACTCTCTCCATACCTCTTCAATATAGTGCTTGAAGTCCTAGCAATAGCAATAAGACAACATAAGGGGATCAAGGGGATTCGAATTGGAAAGGATGAAGTTAAACTTTTGTTATTTGCAGACGATATGAAAGTGTACATAAGCGACCCCAAAAACTCTACCAAAGAACTCCTACAGCTGATAAACACCTTTAGTAATGTGGCAGGATACAAGATCAACTCCAAAAAATCGGTTGCCTTCCTATACACAAAGGATAAAGAAGCAGAGAGGGAAATCAGAGAAACATCACCTTTCATGATAGCCACAAATAGCATAAAATATCTTGGGGTAACTCTAGCCAAGGAAGTGAAAGACCTATTTGACAAGAACTTTAAGTCCTTGAAGAAAGAAATTGAGGAGGATATCAGAAAATGGAAAGACCTTCCCTGCTCTTGGATTGGGAGAATCAACATAGTAAAAATGGCATTTCCACCAAAAGCAATCTATAGATTCAACACAATTTCCATCAAAATCCCATCAAACTTCTTCACAGACCTTGAGAGAACAATAATCAAGTTTATATGGAAAAAAAACCCAGGATAGCCAAAACAATCTTATACAATAAAGGAACTTCTGGAGGCATTACCATCCCTGACTTCAAACTCTATTACAGAGCAACAGTATTGAAAACAGCTTGGTATTGGCATAACAACAGAGAAGTCGACCTATGGAATCGAATAGAAGACCCGGGCATTAACCCACAAACATATGAACACCTGATATTTGACAAGGGAGCTAAAGGCATACAATGGAAGAAGGAAAGCATCTTTAACAAATGGTGCTGGCATAACTGGATGTCAACCTGTAGAAGAATGAAAATAGATCCATATCTATTACCATGCACAAGACTCAAGTCCAAATGGATTAAAGACCTCAACATTAATCTGACCACTTTGAACCTGATAGAAGAGAAAGTGGGAAGTAGTCTACAAGATATAGGCACAGGAGACCAGTTCCTAAGCAGAACCCCAGGAGCTCAGACAATAAGAGAAGCAATGAATAAATGGGACCCCCTGAAACTGAGAAGCTTCTGTAAAGCAAAGGACACTGTCAGTAAGACCAAAAGGCTACCTTCCGACTGGGAGAAGATCTTCACAAATCTCTCATCAGACAAAGGTCTGATCTCCAAAATATACAAAGAACTCAAGAAACTAGACACTAAAACTCTAATTAACCCAATTAAAAAATGGGGTACTGAACTGAACAAAGAATTCACAACAGATGAACTCCGAATGGCCAAAAGGCACTTAAGGTCATGATCAACCTCCTTAGTGATCAGGGAAATGCAAATCAAAACAACTTTGAGATATCATCTTACACCTGTCAGAATAGCCAAACTCAAAAACACCAATGATAGCCTATGCTGGAGAGGATGTGGAATGAGGGGAACACTCATTCATTGTTGGTGGGAATGCAAACTTGTGCAACCACTGTGGAAATCAGTGTGGTGGTTTCTCAGGAAACTGGGAGTCAACCTCCCTCAGGACCCAGCAATTCCACTCTTGGAAATATACCCTAGAGATGCCCTATCATACCACAAAAGCATTTGTTCAACTATGTTCATAGCAGCACTATTTGTAATAGCCAGAACCTGGAAACAACCTAGGTGTCCCTCAATAGAAGAATGGTTAATAAAGGTGTGGAACATATACACATTAGAGTTCTACTCAGTGGTAAAAAACAATGACATCTTGAATTTTGCATGCAAATGGATGGAAATAGAAAACGCCTTACTGAGTGAGGTAAGCCAGACCCAAAAAGAGGAATATGGTATGTATTCACTCATATGTGGATTCTAACCATAATTAAAGGTTTTTGAGCCTATTATTCGTGATCCTAGAGAAGCTAAATAAGAAGGCTAACCTGTTGAAAATCATGTAGCTATCTGCCTGGAGATTGGAAATAGACAAGAGTCCCAGGTAACCTCGGGTGCATGGGGGGTGGGAGGGTTGTTGGAAGGGGAGAGGGTTAGAGAGAAGGGAGTAGTGGAGGAATGGGGAAAGCTAGGTGGACTGGGATGGGGGGAGGGAGGAAGGATGGATATGAGATCAGAGAAGAATATATCTCAAATAAGGGAGTCATTTTAGGGTTTACAGGTGACTTGATTATATATGGGATCCCAGGTCCAAGGAGAGATCCCCAGACTGTTCTCTAGACAGAGGAGAAGGTACCTGAACTGGCCTTGGCCTATAACCATACTGATGAAGATTTTGCTTATCACCATAGATCCTTCATCTGACGATGGATGGCGATACAGATGGAGACCCACATTGGAGCACCGGACTGAGCCCCCCATGGTCCAAATGAGGGACAGAAAAAGGAAGAACATGAAAAAACTCAGGACCGCGAGGGGCGCGATCACCAACTGATACAAGGGGACTGTTCTAATGAGAGTTCACCAAGGCCAGTTGGCCTGGGACTGAACGAGCATGTGATCCAACCAGATTTTCTGAATGTTGCCGGATCTCTGAATGTGGCTGGTCCAGAGCCTTTCTGAAAAGCCACTGACAATGACACTGGGACTTGTTTCCTCTGCATATGCTGGATTTTTGGGATCCAGTCTGTTCGGATACTCACCTTCAGGGACCTGGAAGGAGTGGGGAGGAACTTGAACTTCCCACAGGGCTGGAAGCCCTGACTGCTCTTAGGGATGAAGAGGGAGGAGGAGGGGGAGGGGGGAGTGGGAGGGTGTTGGGAGGAGGGGCGGAAATGAAAACTTTCATAATTTAATAAACTTTAAAAAAATTAAAAAAAAGAAATAAAAAAAGAAAGTACAGCATTTACAAATAAATGCAACACTCCATTCACTTCTCACAGTGATTTGAATGTTTGAACAGATTGCTTCTGTTTCAGAGAATGACATAATAGTTTTTCTTGAATCCTGCTAAGAAACATAATGCACTTTTAATAGAAAGTAATTATCTTTGAAACTACAGCATTTATAAAGTGAAGGAACACTCCATTCATTTCTAACAGTTATTTGAAGAGTTTGAGCAGACTGCTTCTGTTTTAAAGAAACACATGTGCATTTCTCGTGAACCCTTCCATGAAGTTTAATGCACTTTTAAGAGAAAGTGATTTTCTTAGAAACTACTACATTTACAAAGTAAAGCAATACTCCATTCACTTCTCACAGTGATTTGAAGTGTTTGAAAAGACTGCATCTTGGTCAGAGTAATGCATGTGCGTTTCTCATTAAAGCTTATAAGAAGCATAATGCAGTTTCAAAAGAAACTGATTATCTTTGAAACTACAGCATTAATAAAGTAAAGCTACACCCAATTCACGTCTCACAGTGATTGGAAGTGTTTGAACCAATTGCTTCTCTATTAAAGAAACTCATGTGTGTTCCTTGTGAATGCTTCTTAGAATCTTAATGCAGTTTCAGAAGAAAGTTATTTTCTTTGAAACTACAGCATTTACAAAGTAAAGCAACACTCCATTCACTTTTCACAGTGATTTGTAGTGTTTGAACCGATGGCTTCTCTTTCAGAGAATCGCATATTAGGTTTTCTTGAATCCTTCTAAGAATCATAATGCACTATCAAAAGAAAGTGATTTTCTTTGAAACTACATCATTTACAAAGTATAGCAACACTCCATTCACTTCTCACAGTGATTTGAAGTGTTTGAATAAATTGCTTCTCTTTCAGAGAAACAAATGTGCTTTTCTCGTGAATGCTTCTTAGAATCTTAATGCACTTTCAAAAAAAAGTGATTTTCTTTGAAACTACAGTATTTACCAAGGAAAGCAACACTTCATTTGCTTCTCACAGTGCTTTGAAATTTTAAATAGAATTCTTCTCCCTTAGGGAAATGTATGTGCGTTTCTTGTGAATGCTTCTTAGAATCTTAATGCACTTTCAAAAGAAAGTGATTATCTTTGAATCTTTAGCCTTTACGAAGTAAAGCAACACTCCTTTCACTTCTCACAGTGATTTGAATTGTTTGAATAAATTGCTTCTCTTGCAGAGAAATGCATGTGCTTTTTCATCAATGCTTCTTAGAATCTTAATGCACTTTCTAAAGAATGTGATTATCTTTGAAACTTAAGCATTTACAAAGTAAAACAACATTCCATTCACTACTTGCAGTGATTCGAAGTGTTTGAACAGACTGCTTCTCTAATAGAGAAATTCATGTGTGTTTCTCATGAATTCTTCTTAGAATCTTAATGCACGTTCAGAAGAAAGTGATTATCTTTGAAACGCCTGCATTTACAAATTAGAGCAACACTCCATTCACTTCTCACAGTGATTTAAAGTGTTTGAGCAGACTGCCTCTCGGTCAGAGTAATGCATGTACGTTTCTTATTAAGGCTTCTAAGACACATAATGCACTTTCAAAAGAAAGTGATTATCTTTGAAACTACAGCATTAATAAAGTAAAGCTACACCCAATTCACTTCTCACAGTGATTGGAAGTGGGCCAACCCAGGCAGGGTCAATCCGAGGGCCTTACTAAACCATCCAACCAGTAGTAGTGACTGGTGGTGTGTACAAAGGACAGGGACTTAATCAACGCAAGTTTGTGACCCGCACTTACTGGGAATTCCTCATTTATGGGGAAGAATTGCAATCCCCAAGCCCCATCACGAATGGGTTTCAACGGGTTACCTATGCCTGCCTGGGGAGGGTAGGCACATGCTGAGCCAGTCAGTGTAGCGCGTGCGCAGCCCCAGACATCTAAGGGCATCACAGACCTGTTATTACTCTATCTCGGGTGGCTGAATGCCACTTGTCCCTCTAAGAAGTTGGGGGACGCTGACCGCTCGGGGATCACGTAACTAGTTAGCATGCCAGAGTCTAATTTGTTATTGGAATTAACCAGACAAATCCCTCCACCAACTAAGAAAGGTCATGCACCACCATCCACAGAATCGAGAATGAGCTATCGATCTGTCAATCCTGTCCATGTCTGGGCCAGGTGAGGTTTCCCATGTTGAGTCAAATTAAGCCGTAGGCTCCTCTCCTAGTGGTGCTCTTCCTTCAATTCCTTTAAATTTCAGTTTTGCAACCATACTCCCTCTGGAACCCAAAGACTTTGGTTTCCTGGGGGCTGCCCGGTGGGTTATTGGAATAATGCTGCCACATCACCAATCAGCATTGTTTATGGTCGGAACTATGACGGTATCTGATTGTCTTCGAACCTCCAACTTTCATTCTTGATTAATGAAAACATTCTTGGCAAATGCTTTTGCTCTGGTCCGTTTTGCCCCAGTCTAAGAATTTCACCTCTAGCGCCGCAATACGAATGCCCCCGGCCATCCCTCTTAATCATGGTCTCAGTTCCGAAAGCCAACAAAATAGAACCGTGGTCCTATTCCATTATTCCTAGCTGTGGTATCTAGGTGGCTCAGGCCTGCTTTGAACACTCTAATTTTTTCAAAGTAAATGCTTCGTGCCACGTGGGACACTCTGTTAAGAGCATTGAGGGGGTGCCAAGTGGCAAGGGGTGAGGACGGGCGGTGACTCACCTCACAGTGGACCACCCGCCCACTCCCAAGATCCAACTACGAGCTTTTTAACTGCAGCAACTAAGATACACTATTGAAGCTGGAATTACCGCAGCTGCTGGCACCATACTTGCCCTCCAATGGATCCTGGCGGATTTAAATTGAACTCATTTCAATTACAGGGCCTCAAAAGAGTCCTGTATTGTTATTTTTTTGTCACTACCTCCCCAGTCGGGAGTGGGTAATTCGCACACCTGCTGCCTTCCTTGGAGGTGGTAGTTGTTTCTCAGTCTCCCTCTCCAGAATCGAACCATGATTCCCCATCACCCGTGATCACCATGGTAGGCACAGCAACTACCATGGAAAGTTGATAGGGCAGACGTTCGAATGGGTTGTCACCGCTGGTGCCCGCCCTGCGACCGGGTCCAAGGAGGATCTCACTGGGTTGGTTTTGATCTGATAAATGCATGTGTCCCCCCCAAGCGAGGGGGGCGGTGCCTGTCGGCATGTATTCACTCTAGAATTACCACAGTTATCCAAGTAGGAGAGGAGAGAACAACCAAAAGACCCATAACTGGTTTAATGAGCCATTTGCAGTTTCATTGTACCTGCTGTGTGTACTTAGACATTCATGGCTTAATCTTTGAGACAAGATATGCTACTGACAGGATCAACCAGGTAGGAGCATGAGCCCACATTGGATGGCCATCAATTGAAGTCGGGAGCGAGCGAGCAAGCGGGCAGAGCATGGGCGGGTGGGGAAAGAAATGAGAGACAAGTGTGGGGCAGCAGTCACCCATGGGAACTGACAGAAATTCCCCAGAGATCCCGCCACACCACTGTAGGGAGTGAGTGCAGCATGACAATGGGATGGGACGGACAAGCGGGAGGGAGCGGGAAGAGGGTGGCAAGTGGCAGGAATCAGGCAGGATGGGTCACTGCTGCTCCCCCATCGTGAGAGTGCTGCCAGGGAGATGGGGAGCAAGGCAACTCCACACAGCACACCGCACAAGAGCAACACATGCACATGATGCGCACAGTGAGTCTGCAGACACAGGAACCGCAAAGACAGGGAAGGGCAGGAGGGATTGCTTGCAGTGGGCACTGACAGTGGACAGGTGGGGCCCAGGAGCCCACCACCCCCCAGCCCTGTCCTTCCCACTTGGCTCCGCACCCCGAGATGTGCGCACCCCCTCGGGGAGTGGGGGGACTCGGAGTAATGGGGCACTTGGGCATGCTCGCAATGCTGGCTCCTTCGTTCCCCACCACAGGTAAACAACATCCCAGGCTCCGGCACGGTATGACAGCATCACAACATGCTCTCTTTGCCTTGCCTGGTTCCTTCCCGGACTTGGAGTGAGGAGGTATGGGCTGCAACGGGCACACAAACACTCAGGATTCCCCCCAAAGACGGGATGCAGCGAGTGGAACCTACACGCATTGGGTGGTCACAGGGAAGGCTGGGGCAACCCAGGTGGGTCCAACGGGAGACTCCAAGCACACCCTTTCATTGGATTGCTAGAGAAGGAACTTTTCTCACTGAGGGCAGATGAGACAGACCCGGCCTGACAAGCCCCCTGGCCATGGCAGTGCTAGAGAGGGGAAATGAGGCACAAACACACTGCTCGATGATCTCAAGCATGGCAAGGCAGAGGGGTCTGAGGTATTGGTAAGGCTTTTTTTCTTCCGGGGCGCATTCTTGATCGTACGTGAACAGAGGGGACCAGACCGAGAAAAAGCATAAAATAAAAAAAAGGTCCCCTGAGAGCCAGGCCTCTCAGGCACCACCCACCGGCTCTGCACCAGGTGGGGAGGCATTCTAATAGGTTAACCTTAACCACCTTTAATTGTGAGAACAGAAAGGCCGGTCATGACAGCTCAACACCACCCAATGCTCAAAGCCTACAGGAGAAAGCAGTGCATGGTGGGCCACTCACCCAATCTCACAAAGCTTGTGAGAGATGGTTCATCATCCCCAGCTCACGGGGGGGGGGGGGGGGGGGCAGAAACAGAGAGCCTCTTTCTTACTGCCAAACGAACTGCACACAGTGGGAGGAGTAAAGCACATGTCGGGGGGACAATGGAGTCCCTGACACACCTCACGGAAGCCCCCACAAACCACAGCAAGGAGTGTGGGTAGGCTTTCACAGGGCTCAGACCAGAAAACCACACCCCCGCCTTCCACACACCACCAGTAAAGGTGGGGAGGAGAGACACAGGGCCGCAAGCAGAACAAGAAGAGTGACTGCCATTCACCATGAATGCCCATCCCTCACCTGAATGAACACAGGGCAAGAGCACCACATTGATCAACAAGAGGAACTGGGAGAAGCGAGCGAGAGCACACCACAGACCCAACAACTGCCGAAAAAAAAAGAAAAAAGAAAGAAAACCCTTCACAATTCCACCTCCAAAATCAAAAACAGTGGTGGGGGCCATGGGGAAGAAAAGGCGTACACTTGGGAGGCACATAAGCAAGCAGCAGAAAGCCGGGCTGGGTCACCCTTCCCCCAAGGACTCATGGAGACTCAGGAGTTCCACAACTTGGGAGTGGAAAAAACAGTGCACTCGGGAGGCACACGGGAACAGAGGACTGGGGGATCCACCTAGTCCGTGGAGACTCAGGAGCTCCACCATCTGATCCCTAAAAGAGAAAAAAAGTACCAGGATGGTAATGGAAAAGCATCGGGAGACAGGTCCCACCATCCGGACAGCATGGGCAACAACCACAAATTGGGAAAGCCTGACACGCCGAGACGGCAAGTGCAAGGAAGCTGGTCTTTCATAAGCCAAAGGCTGCTCAGGAAGCATGCGTGGGCCCAACCCCAGAGGGCAGTGAGAAACCCGGGGATGCAGGTGGGGTTAGACGGGAAGAAATACCCAGCAAGGCTCAGAAGAGACTGCAACCTACAGATTCCTTTAATGTCACCCACTTAAAGGACAGCATAACAGCACATATCTGCAGGTACAATAAGGACAGATAGCAACCACTAGAAGAATGACAACAGGTACGGGGAGTAATTCACAGACCACAGGAAACTCCTGAAAGTGAGGCTGGGTGATATGTCCCAAAAATGTCCCTATGAACAAGAGAACCGACCCTCAAAGGAACAACTGGTCGACCTCATGACCATGAAAGGGCCAAGAGAGCTAGGTGAACTTGCCACAAAGCCGGGCACCCAGCCTCCTACCAGCTGAGGACCCTGTGACTATCCGCTAGGGATGGAGCAGGGCAAAAAAAAAAAAACCTGACAGTACAAGAAACCGGGGACCAGTGAACAGAGAAGCCGGGACCACAGCCTCCTCTCAGCCTCGAGACAGCAAGGCCCACCTCTGAGGACCAAGAATTTTGGCAAGGAGAAAAAAATGCTCCGAGACCCCCAATGGGACCAGACCAGGGAGGCGAGAAAGCCGGGACTACAGCCTCCTCTCAGCCTCAGGATGGCGAGGCCCACCACTGAGGACCAAAGGTTCTGACATGGAGGGAAATAAAAAGCTCCAAGACCCCAATGATCAACCAATGCCTCCTCTCGGCCTCTGGTTGCCAGGGTCCCTGGGCTCTTTAAGAGAAAAGGCAAGGGAAAAACAGCTTTTAAAGCAGGGGTCTGGCTGCTTTAAAACAGCTTTTAAAACAGGGGTCTAGCAGTGGTACACGAATGACTCAAGCCTTCTGGTCAACCTGCTCAAGTCTCCCAGCACCCTCCTCATCCATTCCTTTCATTTGGTTCCATCCAAGATGCACGCATAGGCAACTTTTCCAGCACAACCTCCTACACAGAGACCGTTCTCAAGCACGACACCAACTGTGGGACACACCCGCCTGCTGGCAGGGACTCTTGTCACTCTTTCTGCCTCACAAAAGTCATTTTGCTGTCCTTGTCAGCGACTGAGGACCAGGAGTGTTGCAGAAAACGGCCACCGATCGGTGGCAACCAATAACCAACTGACCATCTGACCGACATAGGCTGTGGCATCTTCCCCTTTTCTGGCACTACAGAGTGTCCTCCCATGCTCATGCCCGGAGGTGACACACACCCACGACAGGGCAGGGAGCTCCCCGTTGTCTCCCCCACACCTCACCCCCAAACATGGGTAAACATGGGCTGGGCTGGATATTTGGGAGGAGCCCAGCTGCTCAGGCTACGAAAATGAAAGTATGACAGAGACCACAGGCAGCTAGGAAAACAGGCGAATCACTCTCCCTCATGGAGAGGGAGGCTCACAGGAAACAAAGAGTGCGTCTGAACTATCAGTGACACTACTAGTTGGGCCAGCCAAGGGGCTGCCACAATTATGGCACAGTGAGAGGGAGAGACCGAGGGACCAAGGGAGAGAGGTGGCAATGGCAGGCATCTGAGTCTCCTTTCAAAGACATATTTCACCATGGCCACTGCTTGCTTGCTTGCAGTTCTTTTTCTCCACCCCACTCCCCACTTCCCCAGCCCCCACTTCTCAGACTAAATACCAAGTCAGAAAAAATTAAAACAGCTATGGAACAGTGTTTTTGTTTGTTTGTTTGTTTTTAAATATCCCAATTGGATTTCATTTCCAGGAATATTATGGTCATACTGATTTGTTGTTAACATTTTCACTTAGGACAGAAAAAATAAAATGGTCATTTTATTGATTTCCGGTAGAGGGTCTATTTCCCACCACGATGGTTTGCACTCGCTGAGTTGAAGAAGATGATCTCCTGATCCTTGTACATTCAGTTTCCAAGTGCTGCTGGCATGACAGACATGGGTCCTCACACTCGCATTTACGATACAGTACTGAGAACATGGAGCCTATAGGAAAAGGCTTTGTTTTCCCCTTCCCCTCCCACATAAGCCAGAAAAATAAATAAATACCCAGTGGCAGAAGCATAGAAGCAGCTTCTCAGACCCTTTAGAGAAGGCTCCTGAGGACTGACTGGGGTTATAGACATGGCAGAGGATACAACTAGGCCACGGCTCCCTTCACAACCACTTGAAAGGATCAGAGTTCTGAATATATAGATGCACCATCATTACATCTAAACTAACATACACACACACAAACACATGCACTCTCTCTCTCTCTCTCTCTCTCTCACACACACACACACACACATACACACACACACAATCCATAGGATTTGCTGGCTAGCAGATAAAATGAATTCCAATTTAAAAATGATATAAAATTGAATAAACTTGAAAGACACGGAACCAGAAAGAAGAGAAATCACAAAGTTAACCTTGAAAGCATTAACACAGGAAACTACTCGCAGATACTCTTAGAATTTCACAGACAGGCAGGCAACAATAGTAATACACAAATAAATGATTAAATTAGATCATCAAGCAGCCACCTCACCTGCCTTATAAATTATATACTGAGCTGTTACAGCAATCAGTATACACATGTATCTTACCTGCATCATTGCCCTGGAAGATATCTTTTTTTTATTAAATTATAAAAGTTTCCATTTCAGCCCCTCCTCCCAACACCCTCCCACTCCCCCCACTCCCTCTCCTCCTCCCTCTCCATCCCCTAGAGCAGTCAGGGTTTCCTGCCCTGTGGGAAGTTCAAGTTCCTCCCCCCTCCCTCCAGGTCCAGGGAAGGTGAGAGTCCAAACAGACTGGAGCGCCAAAATCCAGTATATGCAGAGGAAGCAAGTCCCAGTGTCATTGTCAATGGCTTTTCAAAAAGGCTCTGGGCCAGCCACATTCAGAGAATCTGGTTGGATCACATCCTCGTTCAGTCCCAGTCCAACAGGCCTTGGTGAACTCTCATTATATCAGTCCCCTTGTATCAGTGGGTGCTCGCATCCCTCGCAGTCCTGATTACTTTTTTTATTTTCTTCATCCTTCTGTTCCTCATTTGGACCGTGGAGTGCTCAGTTCGGTGTTCCAATATGGGTCTCCGTCTGTATCACCATCCAACGTCAGATGAAGGTTTCCTCTGCCCTTGCCTTCTTTGCTCACGTTCTCTTTCCTTCTGCCTCTCATTTGGACCTAGGGAGCTAGGTCCAGTGTTCCAATGTGGTTCTCCGCCTCCATCTCCATCCATCGCCAGATGAGGGTTCTATGGTGACATGCAAAATATTCATCAGTATGGTTGTGGGCCAAGGCCTGTTCAGGCACCCTCTCCTCTGTCCAGAGAACCATCTGGGGATCTCTCCTTGGACCTGGGATCCCCTTTATAATCAAGTCTCTTGTAAACCCTAAAATGATTCCCTTAGTTGAGGTATATACTTGCCTGATCCCATATCCATCCTTCCTCCCTCCCCCCATCCCAGTCCCCCGATATTTCCCCAGTCCTCCCCTACTCCCTTCTCTCTCACCCTCTCCTCTTCCGACAACCCCCCCCCATGTACCCGAGGCTACCTGGGACTCTTGTCTATTTCCTACATCCTGGCGGATAGCTAAATAATCTTCATCAGGTTCATCTTCTTATTTAGCTTCTCTAGGATCACGAATAATAGGCTCAAAGACCTTTAATTATGGTTAGAATCCACTTATGAGTGAATACATACCGTGTTCCTCTTTTTGGGTCTGGCTTACCTCACTCTGTAAAGCGTTTTCTATTTCCATCCATTTGCATGCAAAATTCAAGATGTCATTGTTTTTTACCGCTGAGTAAAACTCTAATGTGTATATGTTCCACACCTTTATTAACCATTCTTCTATTGAGGGGCACCTAGGTTGTTTCCAGGTTCTGGCTATTACAAATAGTGCTGCTATGAACATAGTAGAACAAATGCTTTTGTAGTATGTTAGGGAATCTCTAGGGTATATTCCCAAGAGTGGAATTGCTGGGTCCTGAGGGAGGTTGACTCTCAGTTTCCTGAGAAACCGCCACACTGATTTCCACAGTGGTTGCACAAGTTTGCATTCCCACCAACAATGGATGAGTGTTCCCCTCATTCCACATCCTCTCCAGCATAGGCTATCATTGGTGTTTTTGACTTTAGCTATTCTGACAGGTGTAAGATGATATCTCAAAGTTGTTTTGATTTGCATTTCCCTGATCGCTAAGGTGGTTGAGCATGACCTTAAGTGCTTTTTAGCCATTCGAAGTTCATCTGTTGTGAATTCTCTGTTCAGTTCAGTACCCCATTTTTTAATTGAGTTAATTAGAGTTTTAGTGTCTAGTTTCTTGAGTTCTTTGTATATTTTGGAGATCAGACCTTTGTCTGTTGAAGGGTTTGTGAAGATCTTTTCCCAGTCAGAAGGTAGCCTTTTGGTCTTACTGACAGTGTCCTTTGCTTTACAGAAGCTTCTCAGTTTCAGGGGGTCCCATTTATTCATTGCTTCTCTTATTGTCTGAGCTCCTGGGGTTCTGCTTAGGAACTGGTCTCCTGTGCCTATATCTTGTAGACTACTTCCCACTTTCTCTTCTATCAGGTTCAAAGTGGTCAGATTAATGTTGAGGTCTTTAATCCATTTGGACTTGAGTTTTGTGCATGGTGATAGATATGGATCTATTTTCATTCTTCTACAGGTTGACATCCAGTTATGCCAGCACCATTTGTTAAAGATGCTTTCCTTCTTCCATTGTATGCCTTTAGCTCCCTTGTCAAATATCAGGTGTTCATATGTTTGTGGGTTAATGCCCGGGTCTTCTATTCGATTCCATAGGTCGACTTCTCTGTTGTTATGCCAATACCAAGCTGTTTTCAATACTGTTGCTCTGTAATAGAGTTTGAAGTCAGGGATGGTAATGCCTCCAGAAGTTCCTTTATTGTATAAGATTGTTTTGGCTATCCTGGGTTTTTTTTCCATATAAACTTGATTATTGTTCTCTCAAGGTCTGTGAAGAAGTTTGATGGGATTTTGATGGAAATTGTGTTGAATCTATAGATTGCTTTTGGTGGAAATGCCATTTTTACTATGTTGATTCTCCCAATCCAAGAGCAGGGAAGGTCTTTCCATTTTCTGATATCCTCCTCAATTTCTTTCTTCAAGGACTTAAAGTTCTTGTCAAATAGGTCTTTCACTTCCTTGGCTAGAGTTACCCCAAGATATTTTATGCTATTTGTGGCTATCATGAAAGGTGATGTTTCTCTGATTTCCCTCTCTGCTTCTTTATCCTTTGTGTATAGGAAGGCAACCGATTTTTTGGAGTTGATCTTGTATCCTGCCACATTACTAAAGGTGTTTATCAGCTGTAGGAGTTCTTTGGTAGAGTTTTTGGGGTCGCTTATGTACACTTTCATATCGTCTGCAAATAACGAAAGTTTAACTTCATCCTTTCCAATTCGAATCCCCTTGATCCCCTTATGTTGTCTTATTGCTATTGCTAGGACTTCAAGCACTATATTGAAGAGGTATGGAGAGAGTGGACAGCCTTGTCGTGTTCCTGATTTTAGTGGAATGGCTTTGAGTTTCTCTCCGTTCAATTTGATGTTAGCTGTCGGCTTACTATATATTGCTTTTATTATATTTAGGTATGATCCTCGTATACCCAATCTCTCCAACACCTTTATCATAAAGGGGTGTGGAATTTTGTCAAATGCTTTTTCAGCATCCAATGAAATGATCATATGGTTTTTTCTTTTAATTTATTTATATGATGGATTACATTGATAGATTTGCGTATGTTGAACCAGCCCTGCATCTCTGGGATGAAGCCCACTTGATCATAATGGATAATTTTTCTAATGTATTCTTGGATTCGGTTTGCCAGTATTTTATTGAGTATTTTTGCGTCAATGTTCATGAGTGAGATTGGTCTGTAATTCTCTTTCCTGGTTGTGTCTTTGTGTGGTTTTGGTATCAGGGTAACTGTAGCTTCATAAAAAGAGTTTGGCAATGATTCTTCTGTTTCTATATTGTGAAATACATTAAGGAGTATAGGTATTAGCTCTTCCTGGAAGTTCCGGTAGAATTCTGCATTGAAACCATCTGGTCCTGGGCTTTTTTTGGTAGGGAGATTTTTAATAACAGCTTCTAATTCTTCACGACTGACAGGTCTATTTAGATTGTTCACCTGTTCTTGGTTCGACTTCGGTATAAGGTACTTATCTAAAAAAATGTCCATTTCTTTTACATTTTCCAACTTTGTGGCATATAAATTTTCGTAGTAAGATCTAATGATTCTCTGAATTTCCTCTGTGTCTGTGGTTATGTCCCCTTTTCATTTCTGATCTTATTAATTTGCATGTTCTCTCTCTGCCGTTTGATTAATTTGGATAGGGGCTTGTCGATCTTGTTGATTTTCTCCAACAACCAGCTTTTTGATTCATTGATTCTTTGGATTGTTTTCTGTATTTCTATTTTGTTGATTTCAGCCCTCAGTTTGATTATTTCCAGTCTTCTACTCCTCCTGGGTGAATCAGCTTCTTTTTTTCCGAGAGTTCTCAAGTGTGCTGTTAAGTCTCCAATGTGTGCTTTCTCCGTTTTCTTTAATTGGGCACTTAGTGCTATGAACTTTCCTCTTAGCTCTGCTTTCATAGTGTCCCATAGGTTTGAGTATGTTGTGTCTTTATTTTCATTAAATTCAAGGAAGACTTTAATTTTTTTCTTTATTTCTTCCTTGACCCAGGGGTGATTCAGTAGTTGACTGTTCAACTTCCATGCATTTGTTGGCTTCCTGGGGGTAGCACTGTTCTTGAATTCTAACTTTAATCCATGGTGGTCTGACAAGACACAGGTGGTTACTAATATTTTTTTGTATCTGTGGAAGTTTGCTTTGTTACCCAGTATGTGGTCAATTTTTGAGAAGGTTCCATGAGCTGCAGAGAAGAAGGTATATTCTTTCCTATTTGGGTGGAATGTTCTATAGATGTCTGTTAAGTCCATTTGATTCAATACCTCCAATAATTCTCTTATTTCTCTGTTAGGTTTCTGTCTGATTGACCTGTCCGTTGGTGAGAGAGGAGTGTTGAAGTCTCCTACTATTAGTGTGTGTGGTTTGATGACCGCCTTGAGTTCTAGAAGTGTTTCTTTTACATAAGTAGGAGGCTTTATATTAGGGGCGTAGATATTCAGGATTGAGACTTCCTCCTGATGAATTGTTCCTCTTATGAGTATAAAATGTCCATCTCCATCTCTTCTGATTGATTTTAGTTTGAAGTCAATTTTGTTGGAGATTAGAATGGCCACACCTGCTTGTTTCTTAGGTTCGTTTGCTTGAAAAACCTTTTCCCAACCCTTTACTCTGAGTAGGTGTCTGTCTTTGTGGTTGAGGTGTGTTTCTTGTAAACAGCAGAATGTTGGATCCTGTTTTCGTATCCAGTCTCTTAGTCTGTGCCTTTTTATAGGTGAATTGAGTCCATTAATATTAAGTGATATTAATGACCAGTGGTTGTTGACTCCGGTTATTATTATTTTTTGTTTGTTTGATTAATAGAGTTTGTATGTGTCCCTTCTTTGAGTTAAGCTCGCGAAGGGTCGCTAGATGTCTGAGTTATTGTAAGCAGTGCTGGCAATGTTGGACTCCTTGGGTTGCGATTTTCCTTCTATTACTTTCTGTAAGGCTGGGTTTGTGGCTGCGAATTGTTTAAATTTGTTCTTATCCTGGAATATTTTGTTTTCTCCATTGATAGTGAATGATAGCTTGGCTGGGTATATTAGTCTGGGCTTTCATCCATGGTCTCTTAGTTTCTGCAGTACCTCTATCCAGGACCTTCTGGCTTTCATGGTTTCCATAGAGAAGTCCGGTGTAAGTCTGATAGGTTTACCTTTATAAGTTACTTGCCCTTTTTCCTTTGCAGCTCTTAATATTCTTTCTTTAATCTGTATGTTTTGTGTTTTGATTATTATATGGCGAGGGGATTTTTTTTTGATCAAGCCTATTCGGTGTTCTGTATGCTTCTTGAACCTTCATAGGAATATCATTCTTTAGATTGGGAAAGTTTTCTTCTATAATTTTGTTGAATATATTTTCTGGTCCTTTGATCTGCAGTTCTTCTCCTTCTTCAATCCCTATTATTCTTAGATTTGGTTTTTTTTTATTGTGTCCCAGATTTCTTGAATGTTTTGTGATGAGAATTTGTTGGATTTGCTGTTTTCTTTGATCAGAGCATTTATTTTCTCTATGGTATCTTCAGACTCTGAGATTCATTCTTCCATCTCTTGTATCCTATTGGTTATGCTTGATTCTGAAGTCTCTGTTCGTTTACCTAGATTTTCCATATCCAGCCGGTCCTCGTTTTGTGTTTTCTTCATTGCCTCCATTTCAGTTTTCAATTCTTGAACTGTTTCCATTACCTGTTTGATTGTTTTTTCTTGGTTTCACAGTGTATCATTCATGGATTTACTCATTTCTTCCATCTTTTTTTTATATTTTTCATCCATTTCTTTACTCATTTCTTCAATCTTTTTGTTATACTTCTCATCCAGTTCTTTAAGGGGGTTATTCATATCCTGTTTAAGGGACTCTATTGCTTTCATAATGGCATTTTTTCCCGCTTCTTCTGAATTAAGAGGTTCAAGTACTTCTATTGTAGGGTCATTGGGTTCTGGTGTTTTCATGTTGTTTTTTAGATTGTTGGAGGAGTTCTTGCCTTGGCGTCTGCCCATCTCTTCCTTCAAATGCTCTCTACTGGATCTTCTAGTACCAGGTCAGGTTCCCTTGTTGGGCAGGGACTTCACTGACAGAAGGCCTACCTTTCCTCAGGCAGTCTATTGAAACACAGGCACTCCCTACTCCCGGGTTGCACTCACAACCCAGGCCCAGCGAGCAAGGGAGTTGCTATGGGGAGATCTTGTGGCCCCAGAGGGAAGGGGGGAAGAGAGGAAGGTGTACCTGGATAAAGGCTGGGACGGGATTCAGGAGAGCTCCGCAGGGAGTAGTCGCCTCTGCCCTGTGATCAGATTGTCGAGTGGGGGCGGGGAAAGACTGAATTCCTCCTAGCCGAAGCCCTTGGGCCAGGAGAAAACTCACCCCTCCTCCAATGGAAGTCTGCTAGAAGTTCACTCTCTCTTGCTGGCCAGGAATGTGATTGAGCTGAGACAGGGCTTGCCTGTCCTCAGGCAGGCTCTCAAAGCACCGGAACTGCCCCTGCTGGACTGAGCCCACAGCCCAGGCCCAGCGTGCAAGGGAGCAGCTCTGGGGAGATCTTGTGTCTCCAGAGGGGAGGGGGGAAGAGAGGAAGGTGTACCTGGATAAAGGCTGGGACGGGATTCAGGAGAGCTCCCCTGGAAGATATCTTTGGTGATTGGCACACACTCCCTGAGAGACTGCACACTCCTTTCAGGAACCTTCAGTTGATAGTGAAGTGCTGGGTAGAATCTGGTGCTGATGAACGTACCTATCAAATGTTAAATACTTTGATGACATCTGTTGATAACATTGAAAGGCAAAGCAAGTCTCACTGTGATTGCTTAGTCACAGAGGTGGGAGGGGTTTTCAGGAGTTTACTCCTTAAAATTATTTCCCTTAAAATTATTTCCTGGAATGGGTGTGGTAGCTATGCCGCACTGAGGATGCTGACTAAGGCAGGTCTTTGATTTGCAATTCAGCCTGGTGTACTTAATGAGTCCTAGAATGCTGGGGATAAAGAATTCTGTATCCCCTATGTTTTTGGGCACTGGTGGTGCATGCCTTTCATCATAGCCCTTGGAAAGCAGAAGCAGGTGGCCTCTGTGAATTTGAGGCCAGCATGGTTTACAGGGCTACTTTCACTACAGCTGTTTCACAGAGAAACGTTGTCTCAAGGGATAAAAAGGCTTCTGGGCTGGGCTTTGTGATACAGGGTTTTAATACCAACACTAGGGAGACAGGCAGCTTTCTATGAATTGAAGATAAAATTATTATACATAGTAACTTCTAGAACAGCCAGGAACACATATATAAACAGAATCTTTAAAAAAAATAAGAGCAAAGCTGGTGGGGGTGGCTCATGCCTTTTATCTCTGCACTTTGGAGGCTCAAACAGGAGGATCTCTGTGAGTTAAAACTCAGCCTGGTTTTCTGGGCTCTGCCAAAACCAGACAAGCATGTGTTTCAACCACTGATAATAAGCAAGGCAAAACATTTATACATATAAAAAAATGAAGTGATGGTGGAGGGAGAAAGCACAGATGAGGTACATATCCAAGCTTCTATCAAGTTACTAGAAGCATTCTGGGCAGAAAATGCAGAATTTCTCTTTACTCAACTAGGGCCACAAAATTGTCAGAATCATGCAGCCAATCAGAATTATCAGCAATAGCCTAATTTTCATGGAAAGAGTTGCTTGATGGGAAATGGTAGGGAAAGTTGCTCACCGTAACTGTTAGAGAACTCTATCTGCATGGATATTCAGAGACCATCAGGTCAATAAACAGCTGACCTTTTTTTTAGTTATTTTGTGTTTTGTACCTTGTACCTTTGAAGCTTGTCCTGGAACTAGCTCTATGTAGGCCAGGCTGGTCTCAAAATAACAGAAATTTGCCTGCCTCTGCCTTCTGAGTGCTGGGATTAAAGGTGTGTGCCACTACCAACTAGTGGGATTTTTTCAATTTCATGTAGGAGTAAAGTGTACTTGTGCACTTATTTTGAGTTTTAATATTAGTTTTTAAAATCTACTTTTAAGGATGTGTAACTTAGTTATACATCTAAACAAAGTAAATGTAGACTTTCTACCATGCTTATTTTCTTTTTAATGAACTTTATAGTTTCATGTACATTGGTATTTAGTCTGCATGCATATCTATATGACAGTGTTGGGTGCTGGATTCCCCTGGACTGGACTTAAAGACAATTGTGAGATCCCATGTGAGTACTGGGAGTTAAACCTGGGTCTTATTGAAAAGCAGCAAATTCTCTTAATTGTGGAGTCATCTCTCCAGCCCTAACTGGGGGTTTTGTTTTGGTTTTGGTTCTGTTTTTGCTTAGTAATAGTATGAGATCAGCTACTCTGGCTTCCAAAAACATTTTTTCAAATGTGCTATGGTGTTTTCCCAGGGGTGTCTAATCCCCTGGAAATAGAATTATAAACAATTGTGAACTGACTTTTGCGTGCTAGGAATTGAAATCAGGTCCTGCGGAAGAGCAGTCAAATGCTCTTGAGCCCTGAGCCATCCTGCAGCCCTGGTTACATTTTTTTGAGACAGGATTAGTCTGTGTAACAGTCCTGACTGTTTAGAAACTGAATTTGTAGACCAAACTTCCTTGAACTCACAGAGAACCACCTGTATGTCCCGAGTATTGGGATTTAAGGCACGTGCTTGGCCTGGCTATAGTTTTATCTTAAAGTTGCAGTCACTTTTGTTCTTATCTTCCTGGTTGCTCAGATTTCTGAGTTTGTCATAACCATTCTTTTAGCATGATAAAGTTTGATCTCACTCTGCAGGCAGAAGGGACACACAGTATAATATATGCAATGACATGTTCATCTTGGGTGTCAATTATTGAAAAATGAATTTTGGAACAGATTTCTTTCATGGGTATTTAGACTAGAGCTATTTATGTGGACCAGGATGTCCTACTCCCTGATGCCTGCCTGCCTCTATCCTCCTTAAGTTCTTCAACTAATATTGGGCACCACTATGGCAGGCAGTTTCTCTTTGGTGTTCTACAATCACAAACAATCATGATCCTATTTACTCATTATAACATATACCATTTGATTGTGGGATTCATAATAATGACTACATTTCTAGCACAACTTTTAGTTGGGGATTTGGAGAACAGTGTCACATTGGACTAAACAGAAGACACTGGCCTGGGCTGTCTAATGATATTCAGTGACCTGGGTTCTCTAGATTTTTCAATGATCTGAAAGACCTTTGGATTTTTGCCAGGTAGAGGGAGAACAAATGTTCCTTTCTTTTAGGATTAAGGTTGGGTTTCTTTTTGTGAGAGGAAACTTGCTTTCTTGTGAGCCAATGTAAATGTGGGAGAAGACACTGCTCAGGTGCACCAATTTTTACTACCACAGGTGGTATCTTACACCATACTTGGTATGAACATCCTCATTAACACAGTACAAGCACATAACAACCTTTGGCCAGAAGAGGGAGCCATGATGCAATATTTTGATCATATACTTACCCTCGATCAACCAACAGTCTATGAACTTATTGGAAAATGAATTAATACAGGTCTAAAAGAAAACAAAAAGAAACATATTGATAAATTGAATCCCAATGATATTCTGATATACTCATATACGAATTCCTTGGTCAGCCATCATCAGAGAGGCTTCATTCTGCAGCAGATGGGAACAAACACAGATCCAAAGGCAGGAATTGCAGAGAGTGAGAGCACTTGGAACACTAAGCCCTAAAAACAGGACATCTCTGTGAAATGCAAGAACTTAGAGATCAGGGAACCCCGTGAAAGAGTAGTTGGAAAATAGTTTATGATACTGAGGGAATGGTGGACACCAAGCAAACTAAGTCCTATAAATAAGCATGAGCAAAGCTCCTAGGATTTCAGAGTGTGTCAATGAGTGTGGCTCTGACCCTTGACCCTGGTGTCTTCTCTGGGGATCTGTGCCTACTCTTGGTTTGTTTTGTCAATTTTGATGTGGTAATTATTGCTTTATCTTATATTTTAATTTCTTGTATTTTTAAAATTGATGAATGATTTAATAAATAAAAATACTTTTTAGACACTACTATAAAGGTTAAGACCAAATTGTCACTTATACCTGCTGGGAGAGTACAGTGACCATTTATATCCAGGACAAGCCTCGTGTTGTCTCTTCACAGCAACAGAAACCCTTATTAAGAAATTAGATTGATCTTGTTGGTGGAAGTGTGGTCAAGACTCAGTCTCATATCCGTCCACTTCCTGCTACCTTCTAATCAAAATGTAGCCAGCACCATGTGTGTCTGTATGCCAACATGCTCCTGCCATGATAATGAACTAAACATTTGAAAATGTTCAAATAAATAAAGGTTTTCCTTTAAAAAAAAGTTGGCATGGTCATGGTGTCTCTTCATAGCAATAGAAACCCTAACTAAGACAGGGGGTATTTCTTTCAAACCACCGCACTACTTACAAAGTAAGTAGTTTTTACTTTGTAAAACTACAAAAAAAGTATCTAGTTTTTTTCTGCAGAGTATCACTGGGTATAACAACCACTATTAAGGAGACACCCCATGCCCAGCAGTAGATGGCCAACACAAAAAGAACTCAATGGTATTTTGCAGGCTGCTTGTCTCATAATGATTTGTCTAGGTATTTTTTTTTCTTTTTTCTTTTTCCCTCAAATGTTGCATATGTATTGTGGTCTCTGATGTTGTACATTTTATGGGACTTATAAAAGTGTGCTAGTTCACATGATTTTTCCTTGTTTATTGTTTTTGGGTTTTTTTTGTCTTCTCTTTCATATTACTCGATTTTGTTTTATATTTTGTAACACAGGGCTTCTCTGTGAAACAGTCCTGAAACTTACTCTGTAGATCAGGCTGGTCTTGAGCATCCTTTGGGTGGGACCAGGCGAGATTGAGCATCTTTTGGGTATATACCCAAAAGTGGTATTGCTGGGTCTTGAGGTAGGTTGTTTTCCTAATTTTTAAAAGTACTTATTTATTATGTATACACTGTTTTGCCTGTATCCTGTATATGTCCCGGCAGGCCAGAAGAGGGCACCAGATCTCATTAATGGTGCTTCTGAGCCACCATGTTGGTGCTGGAAGTTTAATTCAGGACCTTTGGAAGAGCTGTCAGTGCCCTTAAACTCTGAGCCATCTCTCCAGCCTGTTTCCTAATTTTCTAAGAAATTGCCATAATGATGGGTGGTAGTGGTGGTGGTGCACACCCTGAATCCCAACCCTGGGGAACAGAGGCACACAGATCTCTGTGATTTCAGGGCCAGCCTGGTCTACAAGAGCTAGTTCCAGGACAGGCTCCAAAGCTACAGAGAAACCCTGTCTCAAAAAACAAAAAGCAAACAAATAAAAAGTGCCATACTGATATCCAAAGTGGCTGTACCATTTGCACCCCCACCAGCAATGGAGAACTTTTCTCTTTATCCCACATCCTCTCTGGCATGAGGTGTCATCCGTGTTTTTAATTTTGGCCATTCTCAGAGTGGTTTTATTTGTATTTCTCTGATGGATAAGAATGAGGAGCAGAAGGAGGAAGAACATGAAAAAGGAAATCAGGACCGCGAGGGGTGCGATCACCCACTGATACAAGGGGACTGATATAATGAGAGTTCACCAAGGCCAGTTGGACTGGGACTGAACGAGCATGTGATCCAACCAGATTCTCTGAATGTAGCCGGATTCTCTGAATGTGGCTGGCCCGAAGTCTTTCTGAAAAACCATTGACAATGACACTGGGACTTGTTTCCTCTGCATATACTGGATTTTTGGGATCCAGTCTGTTTGGATGCTCACCTTCCTGAACCTGGAGGGAGGAGGGAGGAACTTGAACTTCCCATAGGGCAGGAAACCCTGACTGCTCTTAGGGATGGAGAGGGAGGAAGAGAGGGAGTAGGGGGGGGAGTGGGAGGGTGTTGGGAGGAGAGGCGGAAATGGAAACTTTTATAAATTAATAAACTTTTATTTTAAAAAAGCCTTGCTAATTTCTTCCTCGCTTTCATCCAAGAGCTCTTGGAGAGGTACCTAGAAAATATATGAAATATGGGAGTCAAGATATATTATAAAATTCCCATGAGAAATGATTATATTATGATCTAAGACATTTTCAGAGGAAAAAAAATAAAGCCCTGACATTTCAAGATTTCCCTGAAGGGCTACCCCTCTCCAGTCTGGCTGGAAGAACTTATTGGCGCCCAGCATGGTAATGACCTTCACGTAAAACCTGAGAGGGCTTAAAAAAAAGGGAAAGAGAGTTTAACACAGCTTTTGGCTGTTTGCTAGGACGTGCCATAGAGAGATTTCCTGTTTCAGCAATAGTGGCAGAAAAAAACTGCACCATTTTAAAACGAAGCTTCCTGGGCCCTGACACTGCCCGTGCAAACTCCAGCTACGGAGCATTTCTGGGCCTGGACGTTTGTGTGCCCACTTGGGTTCAGGAATAAAGTAGCTGAGATCATGCCCCTGGCTTGACTCTTCCTGCCTGAATAAGCAGTGGGATCAGGTCTACTAGAAAGTGGCAGTTTTGAAATTCCAGTTTCTAGGCTGTGCCGCCATCACAATCTCTGTCGGGCTCCTGTGGGAGACAGAGCTTTTGAATAGAACATTTAGGAGTAAAGTGCTACGATTTATTTGATGGCAACTAGACTCACTGTGTGCCTAAAAGGGGGTCATTGCGAACTGCGGCTCGGCGCCTCCGCTGCGTCCATGCTAGCAGTGCAATGTGCAAGGCTCATATGCATGCCCATGTTGGGCTGGGCGGGGCAAGCACGCAGTACCTGTTTTTGACCTAGGAATGTCACAGCTTAGAGTTTTTAAGTGCTTAGTGATGTAAAACTGCAAAACAAAACTGCTGCTAGATAGTAAAAAAATTACAGAGTCACAATAGGACATATTCAGACATAAAAGACTTCTAAATGGGTCACAGTGTTGGATGACTGTATGGAGGCTTGGGAGGGAGAAGAAAAAGAATATAGGGAATAAAGTTAATGCCTTAAAAAGGGTAAAGTCTTTAAAGAGACAGAGTACAGATAGTTATAGATTAAAAGAAATAAATAAAAATAAGCCATGTAAAAATGGAAAATTCATAGAGAGTCTGGATTATGTACATTGTGTTTTCTTTAAAATTTTTGACTGTGAAAGAGCTAAGTACAGAGAGACATTTCATTATATGGGCTCCCAGTAACTGACCTGCCTTTTCTCCTCTCAGAACTCATCTACAGATTTAATATAAATGTTTATTAAAATTATAGCAAAATTTTTCACAGTGTGGTTACAAGCAAGTGTCTGTGTGGACAAACATGTGGAGGCCAGGTAACAACCTTGGAAACCTTTCCCTGGACCACTTATGCCTTTTCTTCTTTCTTTCTTTCTTTCTTTCGTTCATTCGTTCTTTCTCTTTTCTGGTCTTTCTTTGTCCTGGAACTCACCAAGTGGGCAAAAGCAGTTGACAGTGAGCCCAGGGAACTGCCCATCTTCCTTCTGCAGTGGTGGAATTACAATTGCATGGCGACAGGCACCATTCCCTCCGGATGTGACTCAGGCCTTTGTGCTTAAAAGTTGTCCTAGTTGGAGTTTCTATCGCTATGATAAACACTATGACCAAAGCACTCAGAGAGGAAAAGGTTTATTTCACTTACACATCCTAGTCACAATCCATCTTCAATGGAGGTCAGGGCAGGAATTTCAGGCAGAAACCTGGAAGAGGAACTGAAGCAGAAGCCATAGAGGAGGGCTGCTTACTGGCCTGCTTTTTGTGGCTTTATCAGCCTGCTTTGATTATAGCATCCAGGACCACAAGCCCAGACATGGTACCACCCAAAGTGAGCTGGGTTCTCCCACATCAACCAAACCAAGAAAATGTTCTACAGACTTGCCTATGGGCAATCTGATGGAGGTATTGTCTCAGTTGAGGTTCCCCTTCCCAGATACCTACAGCTTTGTCAAATTGACAAAATAACTAACAAGGCAAGTGCTTTCTGGACTGAGCCATCTCCTCAGTAGCTGACCTGCCTTTTCTCCTCTCAGGACTACACTTTCTTAGTGACTCTAACCTTCTCCATAACAGTGGACAATGTGACTCTTTCCTTCTCAGTCATTACTCAACCACTATGCTTCAAACAACTTTATTGTTTTGTTTTGTTCTTTTGAGACATTCTGGGAAAGAAGGTAATATATGAGTATAGACATATGCACATATACATACATATACATACACACACATGTTTCACTACACTCCCTGTTAAGATTGGGGCAACAAAGAAATTCGTTATATAAAAAAAGTCTGGAAATGAATAGTAATGGTGCCTGCTCTGCAAAACGAATGTGCTATAAGCCACTGGACCATATATTACAGAGCTCAAATGATATACTGTATGTTACATACATTTATACCTGAGACAGGGTCTCACTATGTAGCCCTAGCTGACTCAGAACTTGCTATGTAGACTAGATGAACCTTGAACTCACAGAAATCTGCCTATCTCTGCCTCTTGAATGTTGGGGTAAAAGGTGGACTTCACCACAGTCAATTTTAAAGTGATTTTTATGTTGGGTGGTGCAAACCTATGATCCCAGTGGAAGGTGGAGGTGAAGAGATCAGGAATCTGTGATCATTAACTACACAGCAAGTTCAAGGCTAGTCTGGGCTACATGGACTTCATCTTTATATAAATGTTTAGAGTACTGGCTTTGCGATTGTGAGGACCAAAGTTTAAATCCCATCACCCATGGAGGAAGCTATGTGTCCCTTCATATGCTGTGACACCAAGGAGGTTGAGTCAGGAAGATTGCAGAGTTTGTTGGCTTTCAGTCTAGCTGATACTTGAGCCCCCACATCACAAAGAGCTGCTGCTCCTGAGGAATAGATAGAGAATGTTGCAAGAGGACTCAGAAGCCTCTCTGTCTCCACAGGCATATTCAGGTGCTCAACTCTATCCTCTGTGTGTGTGTATGTGTTTGTGTGTGCATCCTCATTTGCTTGTTTGTATAGGTGTATGTATGTACACTCAGCAGACACATACTACAGACATACATAAAACAAATGGCCAAAAGATTTTTAGTAGTATCTGATTAAGTATTTCATACATTCTACAATGTATTTTCATTGTATCTACATCAAAAGTGAGCAGTGTCTTCAGCAATAGATTCTTACCACCTAGTTATGGTGGGGAACCAAGAGCAATAGCAATAGTCTGTATGGTATTGGGGGCTCTGAGCCTCACTCACCAATAATGCATAGGGAGGCAAGCCATGCCTGGCATTGAGATTTTGATTCAATAACTCACGTCTAAGGTGCATCTTTGTGCAACCTGTCAGGCTTCTTCTGTTCTAACAAGGACTGCTACTAGAAAACTACTGCTTAGATCTGTGTGAGTTAGAGATTGCTCTTTGTAAGGGATGACATGAGCATCTGAGCACATTGCTACCAGGAAGTAAAGTTATCATTGCTCACCCGGTTCTCAGCCTCTGCATCTGTTCCCTTCTTTCTGTGTGAGCTTCCAAGAGCTGTTCCTCATCCTGCATCCCCCAAAGGAGAAAAGATACCCATGCCCTTCTGTCCATTCCCCCAATCCAAGAAAAACCCACTTGTTACCTGAGTGTAGGGTCCGAGCCTGAACCATGGCAGCTCTAAAAATCCAGTCTTGGCCACTTGTCCTCAACAGGACAATCAGAGAGGCAGATCACAGTGAAAAACAGAGGAAAGAGGCTTTCTCTGCTTACAGGAGCCTTACAATTCTTGCTTTAAGACTTCCCCATTCAGTGTTCAATTAAAGATGCCAGGATGAGCTAAAGGGGGCCTAAAAATCTGAGGGTAAAGATCTAGGGGAAAGAAGTCTACTCCCAACAGGTTCTGCTTATCCATAATTTTTTAAGTTGCTCCGCAGCTAAGAAACCCTGGGCCTGGATGGAAGTATGTCAGCTGAAGAGTCACATTGTCTCAGTAGTGTATCTGTGAGATGTGAAGGGTAGTGCTGCAGCCTGAGCAGCTGCTTGACTCTAACCTGACAGTCGTAGGGTGTAGAGGACAGACTGGAGGTGGGCTTGGATGCATCCTTTTACCACTGGGGCTGCACATGGAGACAAATGGCCAGGACCAGGAAACTTTTGAGGCAAAAGCTTTCATACTTGGTGATTAGACCCGTGTGGTAGTGCAAGTCTGTAAGTCCAGTGTGTGGAAGGTGCAGGCAGGAAGATCAACATTCATAGTCATCCTTGGTTGCAGAAGATCTCAAACAAACAAAATGTTAGTGATTAAACTGATACTGGTACCAGAGAACAGGAACAAGTCTCATTTGTTGGAAAATACTTTGATGAAACCACCATGCCATATGGGGACTGAAGGAGGAAGTATGTCTGAGGGTGTGTAATGGCAGTTACTTTTCCACTGTTGGAATAAAACATCATGATCAAAAGAACCTATGGAAGGAAGAGTTCATTCTGGCATGCATCTCCAAAGGAAGGTTAATAATGGTGGGGCAGCTGAAACAGGCCACTGAGCATCACATCTTAACCACATGCAGAAAACACAGAGAGAAAACAGAAGTGAGGTGGAACAATACATTCTCAAAACACACCCCCAGTGACACACACCTCTTCCAGAAGGCTGCCCCTCCTAAATTCTCCATAACCTCCCCAATATGAGCAAGGGTACAAACAGGTGAGCCCGTGGCAAAGATTCTTCATTCATACTTGCACATGGGTAGACTGAGCCCCTCAGGCAGAAATATTTCTGAAGTGCCTTTGTGGATCTGACAGAGCTGTAAAAAAAAAAGACAAGGCAAAACAAATTAAAACAAAACATGAAGTTATAAGTCAAAAGAGAAAAGATAGAGAGATGGTTCAGAAGTTAGAAACAGGTGCTGCTCTTGCAGGGATCCCAGTTTAGTTCCCAACAAGTTTAGGGAACCACTCACAACCTCCTGTAAGTCTAGCTTCAGGCATCCAGTGCTCTCTTCAGGCCTCCATGGTCATGGAAACACAGATGGCATACACAATCACTCACACACAGAGACACTTTCACACACATACAAATAAATCTTTAAAACTAAAACTATAATGTAAAACACTTAGTGGAAAAAGTTTAAACTAAGGAGTTGAATAACTTCTTCTCCAAAACACAGTGGGGAACTTGTAATTTTTTTAAAAAGCAGTGCATGAGAGAAAAACACCATGAGACTCATCCTTGGAGCCCAGGCTGGCCTCTAACTCACTAAAGTCTGCCTGCTTCTGCCTCCCAAATTCTGGGATTATAGCATGTGTTACCACCATCCTGCTCAGGTTGTCAGTCTCAACGGTATGGTCTTATCTACTAAGCCATTTCACCAGACCCCATTGGGTTTTAGGTTTTTGTTGTTGTTGTTTGAATTTTTGTTTTGTTTTGTTTGAGACAGGGTCTCACACTTGTCTGGAACTCACCAATTGGACCTGGTTGATTGACCAGTGAACATCAGGAGTTTCCCTGTTTCCACCTCCTGAGCACTGAGAATACAAGCATGCAGCACCATGTCCAGTTCTGTGTTTGTTATTACATGTTTCTGTGTGTGTTTATTTGCGCAGTGCACATGCTCATGTGCTCATATGTGTAGAAGCCAGAGATCAATGGTGTGTTTTCTCGGTTGCTCTCCATTCTATTTTGTGTTCCTGCATTTATGTTGTGATTGTGTGTGAACTTAAGCATGTATGTGGAAGTTAGATGTCTATGCCATGACTCTTCTCAGCTTTTCCCGCCTTTATTTAATATTTATTTTGAGACCTCTATAGTAAGATCTTTTCCTAACTGAAGCTCATCAGTTTCCTTGGACTGCCCAGAAAAGGAGCTTCAGGGATCCACCCATCTCCACCCCTACCCTCCAGGCACATTGAACCCAGAATATTTTGTTGTTGGTTTGGTTTTTTGAGACAGGGTTTCTCTGTGTAAACATCTCTGGCTGTCCTGGAACTCACTTTGTAGACCAAATTGGCCTCAAAATTACAGAGATCCACTTGCCTCTATTTCCTGAGTGCTGAGTTTAAAGGCGTGTACCACTACTGCCTTGCTACGCATAGAATTTTTTCTTTTACATGCATCCTTGGGAATCTAAATTTGGGTCTTCATGTTTTGGAAGCAGGCATTTTGCCAACTGAACCATCTCTACAGCTCTCCACTTCATCTTCTGAGACAGAATTTGTCACTGACTCTAGAGCTCATCTGTTAGTCCAGTTAACTCCTGGGACTTAGCAGCCTGTTTCTGTTTCTCCAACATCCAGCTTTAGGTGGGTGGATGCTGGGGTCTAAAGTCAGGACTGCATGTTTATGTGACAAGCACTTTACTAACTAGGCCATCTCTCCAGTCCAGCACCCAAGGTCTTAATTCTTTCTTGCACAGCCTCTAATCTGTTGCCAATCTTGTTCTTATGCAGGGAACTCATTGAAAACACTGAGAAATATGAGAATGTTGAGCCTGAAGGTAAATTCTGCCATCTTCCAGTTTCCACACTTGGCTCTGCCTTCTTCTTCCAAGACCCCACACTTATATAAGCATTCCCTCAGTGTTTTTGTCTTCTCCTCCTCACCCTGTCCCTCCCATGTAGCCAAGGACCTCAACTCACACTTGAAACTCCCAGCCATCTGTCTCCCTTCCTGTCACATGCCTCGACTTCAGAATTTTTTCCTTTTTCCTTTTTCCTTTTTCTCTAGGACAACAGCATTTCCTCCCTCATGAGGAAATGTTGATGCTAAGACCAGTATTAGTGATTCTGCAGTGCTTGAGAGAGAGCGAGAGCGAGAGAGAGAGAGAGAGAGAGAGAGAGAGAGAGAGAGAGAGAGAGAATGTTCCTTGTGTGTGATGCCCTCAGAGACCAGAAGAAGGCACTGGGTCCCATGAATGTGCATTTACACATGACTGCCACATGGGTGCTGTAAACCAAATCCAGGTGCTCTGCAAGAGCAGCAAGTACTCTTAAATACTGACCCCCCCAGACCCCTATTTCATTAGATTTTAAAAGTTTAGGATGGAACTGGAAAGTTAGCTCAGGTTCAATTCCTAAACCCACATGGTGGCTTACTCTAGTCCATGGGGATCTGATACCTTCTTTTGATCTCTGCAGGAACCAGGCATACAGGTGGTATGTGTACATACATGCAGGAAAAACGCTATAAGCATGTGGTGTCTCTCTCCTCTGTGTGTGTGAAAGAGAGAGAGAAAGAGAAAGAGAGAGAGGAAGAGAGAAAGAGCAAGAGAGAGAGAGAGAGAGAGAGAGAGAGAGAGAGAGAGAGAATGAATTGTGGGAGTTAATTCTTCCTTTAAATCTTGTGGGTTCTGGTGATCCAGTTCTGGTTGTTAGGCTCAGCATCAGGTATCTCTACCCAGCAAGCCAGGGATCTTAGCCTTGTGTGTCATGGCCCTAGGAAGAGAAACAACACTTCCACAGGGGTGAGCCAAGACATCAGAGCACTCAGATGTTTATATTATGATTCATAACAGTAGCAAAATTACAACTATGAGGTAACAGTGAGAATAATTGTATGGTTGGGGGTCACCACAACATGACAAACTTTATTAAAGGGTCACAACATCAGGAAGGTTGAGAACCACTGTACTAAGCCCTCTCATCAGCAGTGCCCAGGCCTCTTAAATATCATTAATCACATTTAAATATGCACACATGCATTTAATTTCTTCATACCAATATTAATAAATATTAAAAAGATTTCATTGTCTTAAAAATAAATGAAAATTTTAAGTGGGCACAGGTTTTGTAAAAAGATGAAACAACAATTAGCAGTCTAGATTCCTGGGTCAGGCATTGTGTATCTGATGGATCAGCCATTATGATGATGCCCCTGAAAAATTCATTTTTGTTCCATATGATCCCCAAATGCAATGTAGATGAGAGTGTAGGCGTCTTTTTTCATTAATCAAGAAAAACTTTATTCCAACTTAACAGAAAAGCACCTTATGGAAGGGAATGGAGACTGGCGGGTGGGGAACGCATTCCTGTCTCCATGGAGGTCAGACACAGGGCAGACAGACAGCTGCATGACAGGAAAGAGGACTTAGAGGAGTAAGCAGGTCATGGGTAAGATCAGATCAGATCTGATCAGTGTTTAGATCAGAAAGAGAAAGAAAAGAAAAGTGACAAGTTCTGAGTATTTCAGGAAAGTGGACAGGCATATGAGCCAGCATGGATGTACATTGGTAAGATGCTGTGCTAGACAGTGGGGTTCTGAGATGGGACAGTGTGGCATTTATTAAAGGTAAAATAATTTAACCTCTAGCATGACTTAAGGGAACACTTCTTTCTGGGGAGACCCCTTGGCCATGCTGACACTGTCCAACTGTAATATTTGCACTCTACACAGACATTCTATTCTCTTGACCAGGCACTTCCTTTCTTCCTTCCTTCATTCCTTCCTTCCTTCCTTCCTTCTCTCTCTTCTTTCTTTGTTTTATGTTTTGTTTTGTTTTTCAAGAGAGGGCTTCTATGTATAATAGTCCTGGCTGTCCTGGAACTTGTTTTGTAGCCCACACTCACATGATAGACCAGTCCATGACAGTCAGGGCAACTCAGCACCAATGGTTCAAGATGGATCTTGGCATAAGCAACCAGAAAAGTCAGCCATTGAGGTGACAAGACCTAGTTTTTTATAAACATTTTGTATTGATATTTATTGAGCTCTACATTTTTCTCTGCTCCACTCCCTGCCTCTCCCTTCCCCCTTCAACTCTCCCCTAAGATCTCCATATTCTCAATTTACACAGGAGATCTTGTCTTTTTCTGCTTTCTACTTCCCATGTTGATTTTATCTCTGTAAGTCTCCCTTAGTGTCCAAATTGTTATCTAAGTTCTCTGGGATTGTGATTTGTAGGCTGGCTCTCTTTGCTATATGTTTATAAAGCACTTATGAGTGAGTACATAATTGTCTTTATGTGATAATTGTCTTTCTGGGTCTGTCTGGGTTACCTCACTCAAAATAATGTTTTCTAGCTCCATGCATTTTCCTGCAAAATTCAAGATGTCCTTATTTTTTTTTTTGCTCTGTAGTACTCCATTGTGTAAATGTTCCACATTTTTCTTATCCAATCTTCAGTCAAAGGGCATTTATATTGCTTCCAGGTGCTGCCTATGACAAACAAAACTGCTATGAACATAGTTGAGCACATGTCCTTGTGGCATGATTGAGCATCCTTTGGATATATACCCCAAAATGGTATTACTGGGTATTGAGGAAGGTTGTTTCCTAATTTTCTGAGAAATTGCCACACTGGCATCCAAAGTGGTTTTACCAGCTTGCATTCCCACAAGCAATGCAAAAGTGTTCCCTTTTCCCCACATCCTCTCCAGCAAAAGTTGTCATCAGTGTTTTTGATCTTGGGGATTCTTACAGGTGTAAGATGGGATCTCAAAGTTGTTTAAATTTGCATTTCTCTGATGACTAACGATGTTGAAAATTTCCTTAAGTGTCTTTCAACCATTCTAGATTCCTCTGTTGGACAAGACCTAGTTTTACACTGTCACCCTCAGCAGTCTAAAGAGTACCATAAGCTTTTATGTAGGAATCTTTGTAACATGATGGGCTGGCTTCTTGGGGTTTCTGTCCCGCCCAGTACCCCACAGCCAGAAAGCCCAAAGAAAAATCACACACTGGACTCCATAAGGTTATAAACTGATTGGCCCTTAACTCTGGCTACTTTTTAGCTCTTATAACATATATTACCCCATTATCGTTATCTATAATAATGTGTAGTTATCGTTAGCTACACGGGCTCAGTACCTTTCTCAGTGTGACAGCTTACATGTTGCCTCTTCGGTGGTCTGCGCAGGAATGACAGAGGAACCTCCCTGCTTCCCAGAATTCTCCTGTTCTCATTGCATCACCTCTACTTCCTGTCTGGTTTTCCTGCCTATACTTCCTGCCTGGCCAATCAGCATTTTATTAAAATATGATTGACAGAATACAGACAATTCTCCCGCATATTTCCCTCTTTTAAAAAAAAAAAACAAAGGAAAATACTCATAGTCCATTTGTTGGGAGTGTGGGCGTAGTATTTCAGGCTACTTCCTGCTGGTTGGGGGCGCTGATAATCTTATGGGAACCTAAAGAAAATTTAGAATTATCATCAAGTCCTGACTGGAGTATCC
This sequence comes from Myodes glareolus, assembly GCF_982192425.1. Lineage (NCBI taxonomy): Eukaryota > Metazoa > Chordata > Mammalia > Rodentia > Cricetidae > Myodes > Myodes glareolus. Next base: position 102,125,976 of record NC_142033.1, on the reverse strand, counting down.
TGTGAGTCTTGATCATCTCAGGCAGCAGTCTTGAACCTGTTCTGGATGAAGAACTCAGACATCTGAGCCATCAGTTCCTGTCGGAGATTTCTCAGGTGGACTTCCTTGATCATAATGGATTTTTCTTAACTCAGAATGAATCCAAAACCTCTCATTTTCTGTGGAAACAAAAGCAAAATCTCTTCTCCAAAGTAACATACTTTTGACTTCAGTTTTGAAGCCAAGGTATTTTCAAAATTCCTATCTTGGGTTAGTTCAGCAGCATTTATAAACAAAAGTCTTTTAGCAGCTGTTGCTCCTTCCTCAGCAATCAAACAATTCAAAGAGAGCATAATAGCATACAGTATCAAGATTCTCTGTATATTTTCCATCTTTATTTTAACCTCTAGTTCTTCTATTTTTACTTTTACTTTTTGAGACAGGCTCTCTGTATATCTTTGTCCTGGAGTAACTCTGTAGACCAGGCTGTCCTTGAACTCACAGAGATCCCTTTGTCTCTGCCTCCCCAGTGCTGGGATTAAAGGCGTGTGCTACCACAACTTGAACTCACAGAGATCTGTCTGTCTCTGCCTCCCAGGCATTGGGATTAAAGATGTGTGATATCACACTTTGAAGTCACAGAGGTCAATCTCTACCTCTGTCCCTTGAAGTCACAGAGGTCAATATGCCTCTGCCTCCCAGGCATTGGGATTAAAAGTGTGTACCACCACACCCTATTTCTCCCTTTCTTTTTTATTTTTAATGACTTTAACCTTTAGCCTGCATATATTTTTAACACACTGTAAACCATTTAGAAGTTTTCTTTGTCTTTGAATCTCTCTTTACTGCTTATCTCTCTTTTTCTGACCACTTGAGTCTTTAAGAAGAGGATGAAAGCTGTGGCTTTGATGGCTAGATCCTCATGGCTGAGGTACCAGCCAGAGCTGTGTTCACTGCCACAACTCTATGGCTTTTCAAGGTCCTTGCTAGCAAACAAGCCGCAGCATTCTGCTCACAGACCACACTCAGTCGGACTGCCTGCCTGAAAGAGTCAGAGATTGCCCTGGCTGGGCAGCCCAGAAAGCTGGCATTTTAAAACAGCACAGCTTTTTTCCTGCTATGACTGAAAACCAAAAAGCATGCATTCAGTTTTTCATCAACACAGTTTAAGTGTTTCGTGGCAGGACCTCTTAAAAGAGCTGCAAGGTTTTGCAGCTAAAGTTGAGTCAGGAAGCCTCTCTTAGATGAGAGTGCTTGCTTGCCTCTAGCAAGCAGAGCAGACCCAAGAAATTGCTGCCACCAAAAAAACCCATGATTTACTCTATTCTCTCCCAAGCTTTCTCAAGCTTTCCGTGGATTCAGTTATCCACGTGGGTGCCATATGTAACATGAGGGTCGGCTTGTTGGGGTATCTGTCCCACCCAGTACCCCACAACCGGCAAGCCCAAAGAAAAATCAATCACACAGAGATCTCTATAAGTTATAAAACTGATTGGCTCATTTGGTCAGGCTACTTATTAGCTCATAATTTTTGTTACCCCATTATCCTTATCTATGTTAGCCATACGGCTTGGTACCTTTTTCAGTTTTCAGCTTATATGTTGCCTCTTCAGTGATCTGGGCAGGAATGGCGAAGGGACCTTCCTCCTCCGTAGCCTTATTCTATTCTCATTTCCCCGCCTCTACTTCCTGTCTGGTTTTCCCGCCTCTACTGCCTGCCTGGCCAATCAGCGTTTTATTAAAATATGATTGACAGAATACAGACAATTCTCCCACATCAAATCTTGACTCAGGACAAATTGGGATTTGTGGTTTTGACATTGAAAAGAATCTCAGGAGTGGCCATGATAGCAAGGATTTTTGAATAGGCTTGAGGATGAGGAGGTATCTATCACGGAAAGCAGTTGTCTGAGGCCCTGCTGCTAGTGCCACCAGCTGATTCACCACCATGCTGTTCTTATCCAAAAAGATCAGAAAGTCTGAGCCAAAATTAACCTCTACCTCTCTTACACTGAGTCTTGGCATCAATGTGGGAGGAGCCATGAGGGAAGAACTCCAAAGTGATGATGGCTTCTGGTCAACTGTGATTGGTTCATGGCTCTGTGACCTCATAAGGAACCATTGTGATGAATGAGAGAGGTCTACCCATGTTAGTCACCAGCTAGGCCTAGATCTTGTCCTTAGAATGCAGTGAAGCTGTTGGTTGGCTGCAGAGGATTTGACTTAAGAACTAGGTCTTGAGAGACTTTAATATTTATTGTCTGTTTTTGGAACAAAATGTCTATGTTCATCACTGACCTGAACATTGAGAATGTGCTTCCCAGTGGGGTCATGTTTGTGCATGAATTTTGACTGACGGTTTAGATTTAGTTAGTGCCTGTTCTTCAACTTATTTTAATATCATTCATTTTCTATTATTCTCTACACATTCATCTTTAAAATTTTGTACATTGGTTTATTTCTTTATATTAAGTTTTCTTAACTTAGGTGTAAAATGTAAGGGATTTGGTTTTTTCATGTGCTTGGAGCAAACATACCTGCCTTGTTACTTCCCTCAGCATTTCCCTGTGGTTGTAAATCCCCTTATCACATTAAGAGTCTTCTCCTGCCCACCATGCCACTCAGTAAACAAAACATGCTATGGAAAGTCTTGAGGGATGACAATTTCCTCATGGCCTTCCAGTGTCACAGATAGGCCATCATCCTTTCGATGTCCACAAATATGAGTTTAAGGGAAAGGAACTGCGTGTCATGAGGGTAGAGATGAAGAGGGCTGCAGTAGTTGCAGTCATCAGAGAATTTGAGGGTCTGAGTATAAAGGACCTTGAGGAAGCTTGTGTGTTCACTGTCTAGTCCATAGTCCTGTCTCTAACCCAGGGTAGCCCAAAGCCAACTGAGTCCACTCTTGTTACTGTGGCTGTTATTAAAGTCCAGAAGTCCTTAAGGTTTGTGTGGGAGAATTTTCACATCATCTCAAGTCTCTGGATTTCCGCTCTCTTACAGGGGGTGCTGTTCAGGAGGTTGTAAAGTCCTATGGTCATGGAACCCAGCAAGGGAAATTGAATCATTAGAGGCAACAGGACATGACAAAGCCATGTAAGAAACTGCTTCAAATTCATCTTCCCAAGTCTCCAAGATGGTTTCCCAGTCCTCTGATTGTCTGAGTCATAGCACAACCTATGGAACAAATTTTGCTGCTTCTCGGGAAAATGGTCATGGCAGTGAGAAAACAAACACATTCCTTGGAGATGGAAGGTGAATATTTTCATGGCTTTAGTTTTGGTTGTGAATAGCTGTATTTGGTTAATTTCCTCCTATGGCCTCACTGGAGCCATTGTGAGAAGTTGCAGACTCTACTCACTTGAGGCCCTGGTTGGGACTTCTCACTTTGCAGAGAAGCTGTTGCTGGTCCGGCTGCAGAGTTGTTGAGCTCATACATTGATTAACGTAAACCTTGATATTATTGATCTACAAAAATAGATGCTGCTCATTTGTTTTGACATCCAAACAGTGAGTTTGCTTTCTGTTTTGTTGGTTTTGATTTATGTCTCTGATTTGGTTCTTGATTTACTTTGTGTTATTCATTCATTTTCTTCTTACTAGTCTCATATTTCAATTCTTAAGCATGATTCCTTATAATTTTTTAATTTAATTTTTTTTGGTTTTCAAAGTTTTATTAGTATCGACAAACTGTAAAAAGCCAGCTATTTCATCAATATATGAATGTTTATCACACCTACCTGTGCTATCTATTATCCCATAAACTCTTTGGAGCACTTAAATTCTCATCTATCCTGGTAACTATCTTCCATACTTGCTATGTTGCACCCTAGAGCTCTGCAAAAAGGACCAAAGAAATGTCATGTGTATCATGAGGTAAAGTCCATTTCATCAGAGCATTCCAGTGTCAGGGAAGGCTAGCATCCTTTAGATGACCATCTACAGGAGTTTTAGATAAAGGTAATGAATATGTGAAGGGTAATCAGAATACTTAGAGAACATAGAATCCTAGTGAAAAGGGCATTGGGGCAGACCATTGGTTCATTCTCTAACTAGTTCATACCTGTGTCCCTAGCAAAGGTCAGCACAAAGTTGCCGAGTCTGTCCACCTTCTTACTATGGCACTTGTTACTATGTTACGTGCTTACTATGTTCTTAATGTCAAAGTGTCCTGCTCAGGTTTGACAGGAATGGTCTCACACCTTATCATGTATCTGAATGCCTGTGCTCTAGCAGGGAGGTGTAGTTTGGGAAGGTCATAGAAACCCAGGGCATCAGGAGTAATTGTGGGAATGTATGCACTGGGGACCTGCAAAAGTCATGTGCCCAAATGCTTTAGACCTATTTTCCCAAGTCCCCAGCTCCTCATCTTCCATCCCTCCCTGTCCTGTGAGAGCCTGAGAGGAAGCTTATACTTTGTCTTTTAAATTGTATCTTCTTGGAAATTTGCTCTGGAGCTGGGTAGAGAATCATCTTTTAGGCTATTTGCTGTTATTGGTCCATTCCTTACTGCGACATCACAAAAAAGCCTTTGTGAGAAGTTATCAAAATTTCTTAATATAAGACCCTGCAGCGAACTCAGTTTGTCTTGATGCCGCAGAAAAACTCTTGTTGAATAGAGAGCACCCAGACTTCTACACTTGACCTGATAAACTGGAATCTCCTAACTTGGACCATGACATTTGGAGATTTCCTCTTTGTTGTTTGGATTTTGTGTTCAGTATTTCTTAATACACACACTCAATACTTTTGGCTGAGGCATGGATTTCTGTTTATGTGTTCATTTTACTTAATTGTTCTGTTTAAAAATTTTTGCCATGTTTTACTTTGGCTTAGTTTTTCTTATTTTACACCTTATCTGTGTGACATAAGGAATTTTCTATAATACTTCTATAGATGTATACAGTGACCTGGAATTATTTTCATCTGCTCTGTGACATTACACCTTCCCCTTGTGCCCCAAAGTCCCCCATTTTAAATAAGGTTCCAGCTACCGATCCACAGCTCTAGTCACCAGTTCTCTGGAACCAGCAGCTTATAGTATGAACCTCATGCCTGTTTCTTCTTCAAAGAATGACAAAATTGATGTTTTTGTGACTGAGTGTGGACGACTTCACTTGATCACATTACATGTTTGCTAAATAGTTTTCCCATAGAATTGTCCTAGGATTCCCTGTTGAACTCTCTGTGAACAGGAAAAATCCTCACTGTCATGTGTTTGTTGACTTAGTGTGAAGAAGCAAATTCCAATAACAGATGTACAAGTGGGTATTCACCAAGGACATTGGAGTACACTCAAGCCTGTGTGGATGACAGGTGGGAAGTTGCATTTTTGGGGATGTGGACTCAGCTATGCCAGTCATAGAGCAATTATCCTATGAAAATGCTAACAGATTTTGTCACGAGGTTTTATGCCCCCATAGAAATGGAAATTTAGATGAGTTTATCCAGTATCCGGCTATGCAGGGACATTGATGGCATTCATGTGATGGGTCAGATAATTGTTTCTGCCCTTAGGGAGGGTCAAGGTGGAGCTAGATCAAGGAATTGTTTTCATTGTGGAAGGTCAGGACACATCAAAGGAACTGCCCTGTGGGAAAAGGGGCAGTTAATCAGCCCAGGGGAAAGACAGGTGTAACAGCCTGTGCCTTCAATCCCAGCTATTCAAGGCCAGTGTGGTCCTACAGAGTGAGTTCCTGGAACAGCTAGAGGCAGGATGCATAGTGGCATCCACTTCTCCCTGGAACACTCCTATCTTTGTTATTAAGAAAAAGTCTGGTAAATGGAGGTTGTTATAAGATCTTAGAGCAATAAATGGTTATATGGACATTCTGCAGGGGAATCCAGATCCAACTTCCTTTTGTGAGTTGATAATTTTTCCCTCTCAGCATAGTCCTCCTGGAGTTTTTTTGGCAGAAGAGACCCATCCTATGGGTACATGAACATGTGTTACCTGTAAAAATTGTTATTTCATACCCATCAGCTGTGCTACGTGCTAATCAGAAAGGGTATAAACTTGGTTTACAAACCTTTGGAATGTTACCTGATAAGGTCATTACACCATATACCCAAGCAAAAATAACTTGGCTACAGAATTTTGCTGAGGATTGGACCTTGTTTTTATACACTAATCCCTCCAAGTTTGATAATCATTATCCTTCGGAGAAGTTGCTCACCTTTTTCAAAAATCATCCGGTATGTTTCCCTAGAGTTATTTCTTTGCAGCCTCTGGCAGGGGCAAGGAATGTATTTACTGATGGTTCTTCCACCGGGAGAACTGTGGTGGCCTACCCTCCTGATTTTGATGTTCAGCCTGTTGATACTAAATCTGCTCAGGTGACTGAATTGATCACTGTACAAATGGCCTTAGAGAAATATGCCGACATTCCATTTAACCTTTTTACTGACAGTCAGTATATAAGCAAAATTCTTGCGCCTTTGGAAACTGCAGCTTATATTGCTTCTGTATCTCAAGTCCAGATGCAGTTATTGGTTATCCAAACTTTGCTTTGGGTCCGATCTGTTCCCATTTACATAGGACATTTGCAGTCTCATAGTGACGCCCCTGGCCCCTTGAGCAAGGGGAATGCTTTGGCTGATCAGCTTACTCCCCAAATTTTTGCAGTGAGTCAAGAATCTTATGGAGCTGCAGAAAAGGCTCATAATCATTTTCATCTCGATGCTGGGTCTTTAAGATTTCATTTTAAGATATCTTGAGAGCAAGCCACTGATATTGTTAAAAAATGCCCTTTGTGTATAGAACTTTTAACTGTTCCCCATTTCAGAGTTAATCCTCGTGGGCTTGCTCCTAATCATTTATGGCAAATGGATGTTACCCACGTTCCTTCTTTTGGGCACATGCAATATGTTCACGTAACCGAGGATATGTATTCTCATCTCATTTTTGCCTCAGTTCATACAGGAGAAAAATTACAGGATGTTAAAAGTCACTGTCTCCAGGCTTTTGCATAAGTTTTTCCTTATGCAAAAAACTTTTGCAGAGTTTTTCCTAAAACTCTGAAAACTGACAATGGACCAGCCTACACCAGCACTGGCTTTGCTAAATTTTGCACTGAGTTTTCTATTTCTCATAAATCAGGTATACCCTATAATCCCCAAGGACAAGCTATAGTAGAACAAGTGCATCATACACTCAAAGCTAATTTACATAAAACAGAAAGGGGGATTATGGTTCCACCCCCAGGGACCATTTGTCTTTTATTTTACACATTTTAAGTTTTTTGACTATTGGTGCTCATTCCCAGACCACTGCTGAGCGACATTGATGGCCAAATTCTTCTGGGATGCCTCATGTTAAATGGAAGAATCTAGCAGATGGCACCTGGTATGGTCCAGATCCTTTACTAATGTGGGGTAGAGGAGTTGTCTGTGTTTTCCCGCAGGATGTTGACAATCCAATTTGGGTACCTGAGCGTCTGGTTCATGCTGTGGCTTTTCCTGTCCAGAAGCCTGAAGACAGGACAGAACCAAGAGATCCAGCAGACACTGACCTGCCAACTGAAGAGCTGCTGGGTTCCTGAGAAGCTGGCTGTGGTGGTCCAAGTGCCAAGGACTCTTCCTTTACCCATCTACCCTTCCCATGATATTGACAGCCATTGCTGTGGCTGCTAGAGTGGTTAATGCTGCTGGATTTTTCCCTTAATCAGTTAGTTGCTTCAGGTAGCACTATGGATACCCTCTCAGGGCAGGTTGCAAATGCCTTGGCTGTTCAAATTGAGCTAAATTTACAATTAAATACTGCAGTTAATTTTGCTGTTGGTTGCGGTTTTTGACCTCTGCTAGGTCACAGAAAAGGCTTTCTGCTGTCATTCATGGACCCTGGAGTACAAGATATACTAATTGGCTATTATTTATTAATCTAGTTAACTATACAGGGTTCTTTCCACCAGTGCTGAGACCTTACTTTAAGGGCTCCATTTTGGGCAGATTTATTAAGGATTGAGCAGATACAGTCTCCTTTTGGAGTGCTTATATGTGCTGGAGCATCATCTTCATGATTTCATGGTGCCAGAGTCAAAGGCAAGCTCAGGTCAATGTTGCCACGTGGCAAGTCCTCTTAGCTATTGTCCCGGAGTATCTTTCAGCATAAATCTGGCTAAACTTGGTGATGGTTGACTAGTGAGCCAATGACGGGTAAGGTTTTTGGGGGGCTGCCTGAAACTAAGACAGGAAATGTGTTTTGACCTGGATGCTTTCCCACGACGGGTAAGGGGTATTGCCTGATGTCCAATGCCACTCAAGACAGGCCTAGTCATATAATTTATATAAAAGGGGGACCTGTAGGACCAGGTCTACCCTTACTCCCTGGGGTGTGTCTTGAGGACAGCTCTGGTCAGCCAGCTAAAGCTTCCTGCTAGTTCCTGTGCTCATTCTGCCATAGCCTGGTGATTTAGCTGTAGGGCATTGTTTCATCTTTGGTGTGGTAGTTTCCTACCTGCCTGGGAGGAGTTCCTATATGGCGCCAGGTTCCCCCTTTGGCTGGGAGGGAATTCCTTTACTGGGGCCCTAGTATATTTGGCAAAAAGTTGAATAAAGTGGCATTTGGCTGATCTTCTTTCGAATGACCCAGGTCTCTTGTGTGTGTTTCTTTCAATCTCTAGGCCTTTGCCCAGACTTGTGATTGGTACGGAGGCATGTGAGCCATACCAAGAGGGTAATGCAGAATCGGGTGTTACAATGGGAGAGTAGACTAGCCCAGTGGTGAGTCCTGCCGATGTCAGAGTCACTAACAAAGTCATTTGCTTGTGTCTTTTTTCAACATGTCCTAGGGCCATGTTTTTAAACCATGGGTCTCATGTCAGCCTGCTGTGGCCCACCAGTCACAAGAGGGAGTCAGGCAAGAATTTCATAGAGTTGTGTACCCCAAAATATGATGTTCCCTGTGAGACACCTCCAGCAACATGGGCACAAGCGCTCTAGCCCTCTTCTTCCCGCATGGGAGCTGTTAGCTCCCACAAGGTAAGCTCATTCTCAGTCCAGCACTATGGCTGGAGAGAGAAGTCAGACACATGGCCACCCCATCTTAAAGAGCCAGGCATCCAACTTCTGCAATCCACATTATACAACTTTGCGTTCTACACAACATGGGGTCTTCACCAAGTCATTCCCTAGTTTTAAAGGTCCTTATCAATGACCAGCTATAAAGAAGTTCATGTACTGTGCAGGCCCAGGAGTTAAGAGGGAACAGGGTAGAGAGGAGGAGGAGGTGTGTGGGACAAGGCAAGAGAGAAGAAAATCAATAAGAGATTGAGGAGGACAGGGCATGACACTGGGGATGGGGACGAGAGTCTGCCCATAGAAAATTCCAGTTCCAGGCAGCTGAGAAGAAAGAGATAAGCTTGTAGGACAGGAACAGGGATCTTGGTTGGGCTGATCTGGAGAAACTCTCTGAAGAAGAGATATATGGGATGCAGGACATGGGTTCCCAGAAGCAGAAGAGTATGCCTTCCGGGGGGGGGGGGGGGGGTTCAAGACAACCCTTTCCCATAAGCCTCCTTCTCCTGCTGTAACCAACCTCAGTCTGAACTGGTAGCATCTGTGTTCTTTTCTTCACAGCCTCCTGCCACCAGGGTCCATGCTACCCTTCTCCTGTTCCAGAAATTTAGAAACTGTGGTAGTATTTTAATCCCAGTGAATGAATCTTTCTCTTTGATTGGCTAAAATTACAGGACTTTTCTGGCTACTGTGAAAAGGTAACTAGGACTTCAGAGGGCCATGGAACATCACTGTCAGACAAGGTCAGCATTGTTAGACTGCTTTGTGTTCGGTGATGACATCTGGAGTCTAGATTGGGGAAACATTCACTGTCATGGGTCTATGAGGTGTCAGCCAGTGTTAATGTGTATGCTCTTGCTGAGTGAGGCATCTGCAGAATTCATGGTCTCCATACAGGTAATGAACAGCTCTCTGGGTCAGCAAGAGCTTCCCAGCCAACAGGGAACCCAAGGTTCTTGTTTGAGGTGATTATTTGGATTAGTGGTTCTCAATATTCCTGTGCTGCAACCTTTTAATAAAGTTTCTCATGTTGTGGAGATCCCCTTTGCTCCTGCTTCATAGGTATGTTTGTGTCTGTTATGAGTCATAATGTAAATATCTATGTTTTCTGACGATCTTAGGTGAACTTGTGTAAGGTTCATTTGATCCCCAAAGAGGTTGAGACCCACAGATTGAGAAGCACTGATTTAGATGAATTAGTTTGATTCTCTGAGTGTCTCTGTGTGGAAGATGAGTTTCTGAAGCCTGGTCTTGATGTAATCCATCAATGAATTGGGCTTTCTTATGTCTGCTGAGAATGCTGGCATTGATCTGTCTGAATGTGGGTGTTGTGTCAGCTTAGCAAATTGTAATACACTTCCTTGGTCACCGCTGAGTACAGCTTGCACACACAAGTCTCTGTGGCAGCCACAATGCCAAACTCTACTAGTGTTGATGGTGCAGTGGGTCAGCAGGTCATCATAAGGAGGGATTAACAGTTGTCTTCCTGTGTCATGAATCATTTGCCAGATACCCTAGGGCCTTTGAGATAGGAACTTGAAGCAGACAGATATCTATTCTAGCATTCACTTACTGAATTTGCCCATTACTGCTGTTTGCACTCTATTGCTTTGACAAAGCACTGTGTCCAAGGCAACTCATTGGAGAAAGCATGCTACTTAGGGGCCCCAGGCACAGATGAGGGTCAACACATGACCATCCTGATGGGAATCTAGCAACAAGCAGAGTCATGGCATTGAAGCTGGAGGTGATAGCTGACACTGATTCTCAAGCAAGACACAAACACAAACACACACATACACACACACACACACACAAAGAGAGAGATAGAGATAGAAATAGATAGATAGATAGAGAGAGATATTTGAGATTTCTTGGAATGGGTTTGGCTTTAGAATCCTTAAAATTCTGTGGCCCCATACTGACACTTTCTGTTCCATATGCAAATATGTTCACCCATGGGGGCCATTCTCATTCAAACTAAGCCACATATTAACCAGGATATGACTGAATGAAACTCTTGAGTAGCATCTCCCAATATCTGACTGTCGGTGTTCCCACCCTTCTGCTCTCCTTGCATTTTCAGAGAGCAGATGGCACCACTGTCTCTCTTGAGAGTTTCAAACCTGCACTTCCTTATAGATGTCTGGAAGACAGAAGAGACCTTTGTACTCCAATTTTATCCACAAAGAAGTTTCTTTTGTGGAGTCCTTCACCTAGAAGAGAACTGTTTGACTCTCTGCACCCAATTCGATATTTGAAAACACCTCACAAGATCAGAATGGGCTAGATAGTCTCAGAAAAAGAACAAATAACAGGCCTACCTCTCAATTCTCATTGGGAGATAGAACACACAAAACCATCAGTGGTCTACCTTATGTGACAATAGAAGTCTGGCCACACTGGCAACCTGTCAACCAAGCCAACTTGCTGAAAGAGGTGGGACATTCAACATTAGTGTCTTTCAGCCCCTGACTTTCATAGACTCAGCAGTCAATGTGAACATAAGTCCTGGACCAGTGCAGGGCACCATGAAATTTAGGGAGTGCCCCATCAATCAGATCCTTGTGTTGAGAAAGCCATCTAAATGAGCAAAGGGTGATTTTCATAGCTTTTTCATGAGGCCTTGCAAAGTAGGAGGAATAGCAAACTGCATGACTCTGACATGATCTCTTTCCTGTCATGGTGAAGCTGAATGGGAGGCAAGTGGGCAGGTAGTCAGAGAATTCAGGCTGAGTACCATGGAAGGTTAGAATGTGACACATATGTCTGGTTAGCTTTCTGTAAGCAAAGGCTATCTAGCCAGGGACAATGTGAAAGAAATCTGTTTCTAATAGACAAGGTTATAGAGTCCTTGAGGGACACCATCTAATAAAGCCAGGCCACTTCCTTTCAAAGACTTGAAGCCACCAACCTCATCTGACCTTCGGTCTTACCTCAGAAAAGCATGTGGTTACTTCTCTGCCCCTTTATGACAGCAAATCCACACTGCTCATCTTCACACAAGTCAAGAAACTATTTTTTTTGTTTTTTGGCCATTCTTCCTGATTCCCCAGGCTGCTCACCATGGCAGAAAATGGATTACAACCTTTAGTCTTCCTTAGTTTGCAGGCACTCATGAACACATTTAACTGTGAACATTTCTTGCTTCCCATACAGAGCTACAACAGGGAATCAACCACAACACAGGGTCAATTATTCATTTGTTCTGTTGACAATATGAGGCTTCTGAGAGATATCATAAGATGAGAATGTAGCCATCAAATTGCTTCAAGCATGTTTGAAGTGCTTGGTCTTCAAACATGAAAGCATGAACTCAGAACTAGCTGCCACATAAAAGCCTTGCATGCTAGTGTGAAGATATCCTACCTCTATAGGAATGGGAGGGAGAAGTCCCCTTTTCATCCTTGTACAGATGGTCTAGAGTTATTGACAATTTACAGGTTCGAGGAGAATCAGGAAGCAAAGTAAGTGTGAAACTTGAGAACCTTTTCTACTCACAAAGGAGTGAACATTGACAGTGCTCCAGAAGACACATATAAACCCAGACACATACAACAGTTGGGAGTCATAAAAAAGGGGAAGAGAAAAATACATGGGTGAAGGTTTCATCTTTTATAAATGATTGTTCTCATGTGCAGGATCTATTTCTCAACTTGCGATAACTGTGACTTATGACAGTAACAACTGTAAATGCTGTAACATCATTCTAGCTAAAAGCTCCTGCATAAGTATGTTTTCAACACACTTCAGATGAGTCTGCTGAAAATCACATGTCACTTGAATCTGTGAAGAACAGGAGGGTGTAACCTGTTGTAAGCTGCCTTTTTGGGACCACAACAGAATGTCAGCTCATAGCTTTTTGTAGAAGCCTTTTCCACACTGTCTCAGTACTATGGACTCAATGGCTACATTTGCTGGATGTAGGCACATCAGGACTATGTTCCACTCTCCAGAGTTGAAACAATGCTTTCCAAAACCTGATACAGAAATTTCTCTGTTATTTTATTATTATTTTATTAAAGGTTCACTTTATTTTTATCCTGATCCATCTCTTAACATTGATATAAAGCTATGATATACAGTCCCAAGTAAATTGAAATATTGCAGCATAACTTCTCAGTCAGGATTTTCTAATCCTGTTTGATTTCACTGTGGTAGGTATTTTTCAGAACTATTTCACACAAAAGTGTTGGCATTGGCTCTTGTAGCAGCCTGTTCTTCAGGGCACCTATGACACCTTATTGATAGCTGTGACTGAAGCACACAGACATGTCATGTCTACAGCATGGCCACAGGGACACCTGATGCTTCTTGACTGCATTGGCATGAGTAGTCTAGGAAATAGATAGTAAGGTCCTCTGTTCTTGGGGTCACATGGTTCCAGGGCTCTCATGGGTGAGAAGAAAACAGAGTGTTTGGAATGGCCAAATGAAAAGGAGACCTTAAGAGATGTAAAGCTACAATCATATTTGAAAACATTTATAGGTCAAGAGAAAAAAACAGGCCTAAGAAGGCACCTTCAGTTCAGATGTCCCTGCTTCATCTTTCCAACCATCAGCACAGATCTGTCTCAGGAAATTCAGAGACACAAAAAAACATCAGAGTTACTAGGGAAAGCATGGAAACCAAAGCAAGGGAAGCACACTCAGGAGGCAGAGGCAGGAGGATCTTTGTGAGTTCAAGATTGGCCTTGTTCACAAAGGGAGTTCCACGATAGCAAGGGCTGTTATACAGAGAAACCTTCTCCTGAAAAAGCAAAAGAAGCTTGAAAGAGTGGTGTCCATTCACTGCTTGGTAGGCAAGTATAAGTTCTGACTTCCTGTCTTCCTCCTCTCCCTTGACAAATAGGAATGGTGACATATGCTTGGAATCCCACCACTGGCAAGGCAGCCATGTGCTGATTACTGGGTCTCACTGTCAATGCCATCAATCTAGCAGAATCACTGAGACATGATATAAATGAGTGACCTATGTCAAATAAAAACAAGGTGAATTAAGTCAGTCTAGCAGAAACCATGAGAACTGATGTAAATGAGTGACCTGTGTCAAATAAAAAAGGTGACTGTGTCTTAGGAACAAACACTGAAGTTTTCCTGTGGCTTCCACATGCATATACACTAAAGGAATGTATGTGTACACAAACACAAGTGTATCCATATACATATAAGAAGAATCACAGACACACACACACACACACACACACGTAGTGGGGAAGACAGGAGAGAGATAGAATGGAGAAAGAATTATAAAGAATCAACATAACTTTTTGGACTGATTGGTGTGTCTAAAAGTATTTTGATTTTTGATTCTTTGAGACAGGGCTAGTGGCCATTCTGAAGTTCAATGAAGGCCCTATGTGTCTAATAGTGACCTCAAACATCTGCTCATTTGATGGAGGAGGATCATCTGTCTATTGTTACTTTCATTGGTTAATAAAGAGACTGCTTTGGCCTTTTTGATAGGCCAGCCCTTAGGTGGGTGGAGTAGATAGAACAGAACGCTGGTAGGAAGAAGGCAGTGAGGTAGTCGCCATGACTCTCCTTTCTGAGACAGCCGTGAGTTAGAATCCTCCCAGTAAGCCACCACCTCGTGGTGCTACACAGATTATTAGAAATGGGTTAGTCAAGATGTGAAAGTTAGCCAATAAGAGGCTAAAACTAATGGGTCAAACAGTTGTTTAAAAAAGTACAGTTTCCGTGTAATTATTTCACATAAAGCTAGCTAGGAGCCAGGTGGTGGGACATAGCCCACCGCTCCTTTTACACTCATTCTGCCTCTATTGCCAACTGCTGACATTACAGATATTTGCTTCTTCTTCCATCTGTCCAATGCTCCAAATCTATATCAGATACTGTAGCATGCTGGAGCAACACTCTCTGACTAAGGTATTTCCTGAAACCATTTTACAAATTTCATAAAGAGGGATTGAAAATGGAGGTTTCTCAGGACTGCACCATCCAGCAGCAGCTTTTAAATAATCCCTAGGCTGAGAGGTGGTGGCCCAAGCCTTTAATCCCAGCACTCAGGAGGCAGAGGAAGGTAGATATTCATAAGTTCAAGGCCAGCCTGGTCTACACGAGGTACTTCCAGGACTTTAGGACTGTTACACAGAGAAACCCTATATCGAAATACCAAATTGATGATGATGATGATGATATAATAATAATAATAATAATAATAATAATAATAATAATAATAAAATATAATCCCTCAGAAGGTTATATTGATTATAAAACTTTGGCCTATAGCTCAGGCTTATTACTAAATATCTCTTACATTTAAATTAACCCATTTCTTTTAATCTATGTGTTGCCTTGTGGTCGTGGCTTTACCTGTCTGCTTGTGTCTTGTATCTTGTGTTCTGACTCCTGTCTCACATGATTCTGCCCTTCTTTCTCCCTTTGTTTGGCTTTCCCACCAAGCTTTATTCTGCCTTGTTATAGGTCAAATCATCTTTTTTATTAGCCAATGAGAGGAATACGTGTTCATAGCATACATAAGGGTTATTTCACAGCAAGACCTGGTATCAATAAGTGGAAGAAGGATCTACTGTGGACTTGGAATTGCTGTGGATGCTCTCAACTTATGTTGTGTATCTTGGGTCCCTCTTAGCAGATATTCACATGAAGAAAAGTGTCAGAAATTTGAGAAATGTTTTCACAGGATAACAAGTATCAATGGACACCATGGTCACCTTCAATTCTCCACGTTCAGAGAGACTAGGGACAGAGCCCCTGAGAGCCTTGAAAGAGACAGTCCCTGGTAAAAATGAGAAGGCTAGGAGATATGCTAACTCCATGCAGCCAAACCTCTAGCATTTTGGTGACAGTTCTGGACAACAGGCAGAAAAAATCTTTGTTCTTCATCTTGGGTCATCATCTTTTTCAGGGCACAGATCAAAGTCACATCAACACAGATGAACAGATACCACTTAACCTCTAGTCTGGGGAATGAGATATGGACTTCCACATTCTGAAGAACATCCAGTTCATGAGAGCCACAGAGAGTGACATTCATGGTGAACATTGGGACTAAGAAACTGGAACTAGGGATTGTGTTAGGGGGATTTCTCAGATGGCAGAATACTTGTCAGACAACAGTGGGACCTACATCTGTGTCCCAGCACCAGCATATAATGTCGGCAGCACTAGCACACAGTGGTAATCCCTACTCTTGAGATTCTCAGGAAGGAGTCAAGGAGAACTGATGAGCCCCAGAAATGGTGAGAGACCGTCTTTCAAAAATCACACTAGAAGGCCAATGAGAATAGAATCATGAAGTTGAATTCTGAATCCAAGAATAAGTAAACCCAGAAGTGAAGACATCGGCAACTAGGAAACACACATACACACATGCATGCCCATGTGCACACACATACATACAAAATCCAAGTCATAATTGGAAAGGTTTCAGAAACTGGTCAGGATGTAACTGTAGGTACAAAACACTATGTCCTAGCAGCCAGTTGAGCACAGAATCCATGTTCATACTTGTCACACATAAATTTGCCTGCTTAAATCAGAATCTTCTTTTCATCTGACTAGAGTTTAGGATCCTTGCACTATGAAACATCTAACTAATAATCATAAACACAGATCTGTACACAGTCAACCAGTTCTAAAAGGAACCAGAAATAATCAATGCATTTGCTCATTGAGGGTCTCTTGCCCTATATTAACCAGGAAATATTCAGCAAATACAAAGCAACAGGTATCATCTCAGTGGCAACTGAATGACTGTGGTCCCCTTTCTAGGAGCCCTGTCCTGTCCCAATGGTGGGTTATCCTGTCAAGCCTGGTGCAGGTGAGGCACATGCATTACTGGCTGTCATTAGGAATTTTCCTGTCATCACCTAACAATGACAAGATATCCTCGTGTATTCATGTTTATCCAATAACTCCCCTAACCTCAACATGGAAAAGAACAATTCTGCATATGGCATACACAAAGTCCTTTGTTTATTTTATATGAGCCAGATTCAGGAAGGGTACACCACTCATTCTTAGTCTTGTGTTCCCACAACCTGAGAGCACTGGGAGGAGAGAGCAAGAGTTATATGACCCATGCATTTAAAACACAGCCTATGTACTGTGAACAGATTGTTTCCAGATTAAACAGAGCCTTATTAAACTATGGCCTAATAAATTGAACATATCTGTGCATACAAGGGCCATATCTCACATAATACAATTTATACTAAACATCCATTCCAGGCTCCCTGAGGATGTAACCAGAGTCCTGAAGTTGGCTGGCACAGTCCTGCAAATGACAGCACCTGAGCTGTGGATCCTTACAGCAAGCTCCTCATGTACAAATCACAGCCTGTCTGAGGGTCATAATGTCATCTGCACAAGCTTTGTGCCATTCTTCACCCTTGTCCTCTGTGTCTCTCTAAACCTTCCCTACAGACTAAGGACCAACTCCAGTTTTCCGTCAGCATCTTCAGAGGAAGGCTCAGGACACTGCTATTCCCTAGTGAGGAAACACTGATGCCAAGACCAGTTTTCGTGATTTTTCAGTCCTTGTGTGAGTGTGTGTGTGTGTGTGTGTGTGTGTGTGTGTGTTTCAGAGAAACAATCAGACAGTTCCAAAGGTCATCCAAGCATGCAAAAAATTTTCTCCTACATTTAAAGTTGATAAAAGAATGGGAGTCCATTGTGGTGGCACGTGTCTTTAATCCCAGCACTGTGGAGGCAGAGGCAGGCTGATCTCAGTGCATTTGAGACCAGCCTGGTGTGCAAAGTGAGTTTTAGGACAATGAGTACTGTTACACAGAGAAACTCTGTCACAAATAACCAAAAAGAAAAAAAAAGAATAAGAGAATGGGAATGGCAAAAGTAAAAGCTATGCCTTATTTTTCTGCTTTGAGGTGGAGATAAGGATGCAAGCAGGCTTGGCCATGATGTCGAAACTGCCATGTGGAGGGAGGACTTCCTATGAAGTGTAAGTCCAGTGTCTCATTAATGGGACAATTATTCTTCCCGTGAGTTATTGTGTTTTCAAATGAATCCACTTTTCTGAGTAGAGGCATTCTGGGGAGGGTATTGATGGGCTCAATTACATTAATCTAAGGGAGGAGATACAATAATATGTAAGAATCTAATATTTAAGGAAGACCACACTTCATGATTACAGCATAAATAAGAACTCAGCTTCCATTCTTTGGACAGGAGGAAGTAGCTTTAGATCACAGATCTCACCAAAGCCAAAATACCTCTACCTTGTCACACGGTACTGGTGTGGGAGAATTGTCTGTATTCTGTCAATCATATTTTAATAAAACGCTGATTGGCCAGTCAGGCAGTATAGGCGGGAAAGCCAGACAGGAAGTAGAGGTGGAGAAAAGAGACTGGGAGTATTCTGGACAGCAGGAAGCTCCCTCCGCAGTTCTGCCCAGACCACCGGAGACAAAATATGTAAGTTGCCCTGCTGGAAAAGGTACTGAGTCATGTGCTAACGTAGATAAGGATAATGGGGTAACATAAGTTATAAGAGCTAATAAGTAGCCTGACCTAATGGGCCAATCAGCTCTATAACTTATAGAGATCTCTGTGTGATTTTCTTTGGGATATGCTGGTTGTGGGGTACCGGGTGGGACAGAAACCCCAACAAGCTGGCCCCCATGTTACGGATGGCGTCAGCGTGGATAACTGACTCCACAGATAGCTTGAGAAAGCTTAGAAAAGAATAAAGCATGTTTTCTTGGTAGCAGCAATTTCTCGGGTCTGCTCTGCTTGCTAGAGGCAAGCAAATGCTCTCATCTAAGAGAGGCTTCCTGACTCAGCTTTAGCTGCAAAACTCTGTAGCTCTTTTAAAAGGTCCTGCCATGAAACACTTAAACGGTGTTGATGAAAAGCTGAACACATGCTTTTCGGTTTTCAGCCAGAGACATGCAGTGTGCACAGAAGCATGTATGGACATGCAGTGTGCTCAGATGTACGTAAGAGACATGCAGTGTGCTCAGATGTACGTATGACATGCAGTGTGAGGAGATGCACGTATTAGACATGTAGTGTGCTCAGATGCACATATTAGACCTGCACTGTGCACAGATGCATGTATGAGACATGTAGTGTGTGCAGATGCATATATGACATGCAGGGTGAGCAGAGGTACGTATCAGACATGCATTGTGCTCAGATACATGTATGAGACATGTAGTTTGCGCAGACGCATGTATAACATGCAGTGTGCGCAGATGCACGTAGGAGACTTTCACTGACACATTTTAGTCATGTGGCTAACTCTGCAAGCCTGTGGGCTATTTAATACTAGAGTTGAAGAAAGCCAGCACACCTTTTAGGAATCTTTACGTTCTGTGTTCTGTTGTTCCAAGCATGCACTGGAGTTGCCTTGTCTTCACCAGGAACATAGGAACCCATTCCTTGCAATCCGTGTGAAAATGGCTTTCTTTCTTTCAGGCTTAGAGAAGGAGACATGCCAGAAGATGGAGAAAGAGGAGTCAGCCGTGCATGTAAGTTCCCAACTTGAAGGGGTGGAGTATGTTTCTTTCACCTTGTTTAGAGCCCAGACTAATTTGATTCAGTAAATTCTAGTTAATATTAGGTGATGGGGGAGGAAGAAATGTGTGACTGGCTAGACGACTCAGCAGGTAGAATTGACCACCCACACAATGGTGGAATGACAGAATGGACTCCAGACTTGTCCTTTGACCTCTGTATGAACACTGTGCTACACAAGCTCACACTCTTGCTCATATACACATTCTATACAGTTTCCTCATCTGCAGATCTGACTGTTTGTGCATAATCTTTACACAACCACTAGCCCCATGTGACTGTGGGCAAATTGAACTGTTAGTCTGAATTGAGATGCCTTATAAAATATGAAATACAGATCAGCCTTTGAGACTGAGTACACGAAAAGAGAACAGTTAGTAAATGTCTCAGGAAGTGGGATACAGTCTGTGATGGTGGAGCACAGGCAGTGGGATACAGTCCATGATGATGGAGTTGACTGAGGATTCTGACATACAAATAATAAAAACTCACAAAAACTGACCATAAAATGTGTATCAGTGTAGCACCAGAAAAATAAAGTCAGTTTGCCCCAGTGAATTATCTGCCTAGGTAAGTTGTATCAAAAACTATAAGGTGAGAAAGTTTTATGGTGCCAGCTGCAACCCAGAGCCTTGAGCTCGCTAGGCAGCATTCTCTACCCGGGAGCCCCAACCCAGGAGTTTCTCTATAGGAACTGGACCCAGTGGTTTCAGTATCCAGGGATAGATGGGCATTCTACTGCTAAGGAACAGATTGCTCCAAAATTTAGAGGCTAAAATAACATTTATTAGTTCATTGTTCCTATGAGTTAGGAATCTTTGGGGGGTTTGCCAGATTCCAGGATTGAAGGCATTTCTTGACTAAGTTATTGATCAGAGCTGATCTTTGGGCTTGGCTTAAGGTGGATTTGCTTCCAATCTTGCATTGTTATTGGCAGACATATCAATTCTTTGCTACCTGGGTCTTTTCACAGAGTATCCCAGTATGTAGAAAGCAGAGACTTTGTGGGTATCTTGCCTTAGTTAGGGTTTCTATTGCTGTAAAGAGACACTACGAGAATGGCAACTCTTACAAAAGACAATGTTTAGCTGTGGTGGCACATTTATATAGTTCAGAGGTTCATCCCATTTTCATGGGACATGGCGGCATGCAGGCAGACATGGTGCTGGAGAAGTAGCTGAGAATCCCACATCTTGTAGGCAACAGGAAGTAGACTTGAGCATATATAAAACCTTAAAGCCCACCTCTTTGTGACATACTTCCTCCAACAAGACACACCTATTCCAACAAGGCCACACCTTTTAATAATGTCACTTCCTATGAACTTGTGGGGGTCAATACATTCAACCACCACAGCAAACTTTGCCATATCTGAGGGGTCCCTGAGAGCAGCTTTCATCTAGGATCAACGAAATCACACAAGAGAATGGGTACTAGGAGATGTGGCATTTGAGGGGGGGATCCTGTTAGAGGTGACTCCCCTCCCAAGTGAGTCTGCAGAATGTGTGCTGCCAGGTGGTGGCATTGGAATTCCTCTTTTCTGTTGCCAAAGATAAGTTTCTAAACTGAACCTAGGGCTAAAGTCTATAAAGACTCCTGCTGAAATTACATGTGTCTTTTGAGCATTTGGAGAGATGCAGAGGCCAAGATGACCCAGAAAGATTTTAAAGCCACTGGTCAAAGTTATCATCAGATTTTCTGTTTGGTCTCTGTTTAAGCAAGACTGCAGGAAACAGACTGATGGCCAGACAGTAACTTCTCGGTTGTGCTCGCTCACACTCGGAGGCTGAGATTGTTTCCAGGGTCACTTTGACTGGCATTTTGGTTGTTAGGTTACACATATGCAAAAAACCTCATTTTCCTAGGTTTGGGGAAATTGCTTCTTTAAAAAAATGCTTTGGGGAACAACAGAATGCCAACTAAATATGGCTCTTTAGAACTGCAGCTGTCCTGGAAGGAAACTGGTCACCAGAAGACCAGAGGCCACCAGGAAGGAGCTACAGATGCAGCTGCAGAGCTGAACTGCCCATTAGCCCCTCTGCTCCCAAAGGCTTAACATAAGCACAGGTTTTATGTTGAATCCAGCCTCTTTGTGTAAGGGCTAATATGGGTGTGTGCTTGAGGTCATCACAGCGGCTGAAGTCCTTGGTGAGCCTGAGTCATTGAGAGGGAAAGATGAAGGTCAAAGGTCAGATAGATTTGCCATGTTTGAATCGTTGCCAGAGTGGTTAAACAGAGATACAAGCATCCATATGTGGATTGAAGGGTTCTCGCTCTTCTTGAAAAATTATTTGCATAAGATACATCCCCAGAAAATACCAGAAAAATGAAGTATTGGGACATGTTTCTTTTCCGCCTGGGACTCTATGGTAACCAACCACTTGACAATTATACTCTTCTCCTTCGCGAAAGAGGAAAGCTCTCTTGGGTTATCTGTTCCTCCAGCATACGCTGACCGGAGTAGTCACTAGTACCCCTTCCTTTAGTTAATCCTGCAACGAGATTGCTGGCTTAAAGCTGCCTTTCTCCTGCTTCTGCAAGCACATTCATAAAGGGTGTGGTCTGTGGTGAGGAGGTTGCTGAAGTATATCCAGGGTTAAACTAGAGACCAACCCTGTTAAATATAACCCTGTCCCACAGGGACTGCTGGAGTCCTCGTCAGAAAACGCCACCGTGACTGTGGCCTGTGGAGGTGAGAGCCCCCTGGATGGGATCTGCCTCAGCGAAACAGACAAGACTTCCGTGCTCACATTGATCAGGGAAGAGGTAATGTTCTCTTTCTGTCTGCAGAGGTCCTGTCTCTGCTGACTCGCCTCACATCAACCTGCAGCTTCCTATTCTCTGTAGCTTATGGTTCCTGTAGACGCCGGCCTTGGTGTTGGTGTTCAGCAAGCTGATGCACTGACTTTGTACCCTGAGGTGACAATGTAGTAGATGGAAGGAAATCTGTGTCTGATCAGTTGAAGCACACAGGGTCACTCGTGGGTTCTTTTATGTGTATGCCAAAGGAGTACCTGATCCCTCAAGGAGTTATAAGCAGTTAGGAGCTGACACATGGGTGCTGGGAACTGAACTCAGGCCCTTTGCAAGAGCAGCCAGTGCTCTTAACCTCTGAGTAATCCAGTCCCATCTCTATATTCTTCTTCTTTCTTTCTTTCTTTTTTCTTTCTTTCTTTCTTCTTTTTTTTAATGTACATTGATGTTTTGCCTGCATGTATGTCTGTGTGAGGTGTTAGATCCCCTGGAACTAGAGTTGTGAGCTGCCATGTGGGTGCTAGGAATTGAACCTGGGTCCCCTGGAAGAGCAGCCTAACCACTGAGCTATCTCATCTCTCCAGCCCCCATCTCCGTATTCCTGAGACCCTTTATATAAGCACAAAGACAGAAGATTAGGAAGAAGGGAGAACCTGAGAAGCGTGGTGGAAGGGAGGCTCTGGATGCCTGTTTGAGTCCTTTGCAGGGCAGACAGATCTGAGACAGGGAGTGGAGAATACTTCTAATTATCAAGACTGTCTCAGATGTGAAGCTGGGTTCTGGTCATTCACAGTGGGCTGCACCCTAAGCCCCTTCATTCTGACTCAGTTCTCACCATCAACTGCTGAGGCATCACTACAGAAAGGGGTGTGATGGGTGTTGTAGTATGTTAGTCTCGGCACGTGGGTTGCTGAGGCAGGAGGCTCATAAGCTCAGAAATAAGACAAAATTCAGAGGAGTTGAGAGTACCTCTTAAATGTGAGGGAGATGTGCCTTTCACCTCACCTGGTGGCCAGGCACTGTCCTGTTCACCTCACCTGGTGGTGGCTGTATTACAGCTCCCTGTGTAGCCGAGAATGTACTTTCCCAGATGTTTCTTATATACAAACACTGAGCTGTACAGTATTCCTAAGTGTTAATTGAATATCTTGTGTCAGACTTGGTCGTGTGTTATTTTTCAGTTTCTAGTAGATTGGTGAAGTAAAACAAAGCTGTATTATAATCTAGATAATCACCAAAGAGATCGAAGCCTGTGAGTGGAAGAAAACATATGAAGAGACCCGAGAAGAAGTCCTGGAGATGAGGTCAGTCTGGTGCTGGAGTGGGTGTGGATCCTTTGTGCGCTGTGGCTGTTGTCAGCAGTGTTCTCTTGTCACAGGATCCACGGCTGGCAGCGCGAGGGCTTTTGCTCTTAGCACTGTGCTCTGGGATTAAGAATGTCAGTGCAGTCTGGGCGTGGTGGCACACACCTTTAATCCCAGCACTCTAGAGGCTGAGGCAGAAGCCAGTGATCTCTGCATTTGAGCCCAGCCTATTTTACTTACCAAGTTCTAGGATAAGTAGGCTACAAAGAAAGGCCCTGTCTCATAAAAGGAAAAGAAGTCAGAGATAGTATTGACTATTTTCTTCAAATACCATAACTTCAAGGGTTATTTACAGCATCATCCATGAATAGAACTTAAATAATTCTTGCCTTTTTAAAAGAACAAAAGTCTATTTTAAAAATATCCATTTATAATAAAGAGTAATAAAAATTACTGGTACAGTCAATGATGGAGGTATTGAAATTAGTAAAAGACAAAATTAATGGGCTTTAAATAAAAATCTTTTAGCCATGGTGGTGATGATGATGGGGGCTTTCAAATTCCTGGAATTCCAGCACTCTGGAGACTGGGGCAAGAGGACTACGCCAAGTTTGAGGCCAGCCTGAGCCCCACAACAAATTCCAGACCAGTTGGGTACACATTTGTATCAGAGATTCGTGCCCTCCCCCAAAAAGAAAAAGGAAGTATTTTTTTCTTTTCCTGTCCAGTTTAGAAATTTAAGAGTCATTGTGTTACTAAAGATAACCTCAAAGAAGAGGAGAAAGCATAAACCTCACCAGCGAGTGAGTGCTGACAAGACGTTTTAAACATGACTGCTGTAATTTGTGGTTCTTGTTTTATTTGGTTTGGGGAAATGTCCTAGTTGGAGGCCCAGGCCCCACCTTTAGTGAGCTTACTGTGGCCACCATAAGGACCTTGGATGCAGAGTCCAGCACTAAGGGGCAGCTGCAGGGAGATCAGAAGAACCAGGCTTCACTGAGTGAAAGGCCAACACAAGGGCGTGCTCTTCATTCTCGGAATAAGTGAAATATTTGTGCAGTTGGACATAAGATAAAACTTGAAACTGAATCGGAGGAGAACAGAGCTTAAAAGGTAATGGTCCAGGAAAGATGGACTCAGGGTGGATCTCATAGTAGGAGCTCTGAGGAGCATCTTTAATTCAAAAAGATTGTCTTACAGTATTTAAATAGAAAAAGTAAAGATGGTTGTTTTAATAAAAGACTGAAAGAGACAGGCGTGTATGCATTTAATCCCAGTACTCAGGCAGAGTCGGGTAGATCTCTGTGAGCTTGAGGTCTACAGAGCAAGTTCCAGGGCAGCCAGAGCTGTTATACAAAGAAACCTGTCTCGAAAAAAGCAAAACAAAATAAAACCAAGAAGACTAAAAGGCTTATGTCTTAGCTGTCTTTCAGTTGCTATGAAAAACACCATGGCCCAAAGCAACTTGCAGGCACAAAGGGTTTCAGCTTATACTTTCAGGTCATAGCCATCATCAAGGGGAGTTAGAGTAGGAACTAAGGCAGGAATGCTCCTTCCTGGTTTGCTCAGCTAGCTAACTTTCTTATAGAACCAAACCAACTGCTGAGGGATGGCGAGGTGCTTTTCGTGGATTGGGCCCTACAACATCAATCAAGAGAAGTTCTGAGGGGTCAAGGGCCAGTGTGATCAAGATAATTCTTCAGTTGAGATTATCTCTTGTCAGGTGACAAAAAATATAACCAGAACAGTTTATTAAACACAAAGTGTCAAAAGCTCTTGGAGTTCAGGATGTGGTCCAGCAGTAGAGCACATACCTAGTTTGTGTGAGACTAGGGCTCCGTTCTTAGCACCCAAGACATAAGCTGTCTTCTTTCCATTTCTCTTCTTCCTTGTGCTGAGAACATTTAACCTTTCAGAACTTTAGTGAACCTAATGGATGTAAGGAAAAAAAACAAAGAGGGGAGACAGAGCAAAGGTGTGGTATTATATGTGTTATTAGGTGTTTGTGAATTTGTTTCAGACAGACTGTCTCTGACTTCCATTGCCTCTCTTCTGATAACAAAACAAGTTTTATGTTATGATTACAACTTACTACTATTTTTTCTTTCTAGAAAAATTGTGGCTGAATATGAAAAGACCAATGACCAAATGATTGGTAAGGAGAAAGGTTTTTTGTGTGTTTGCTTTGTTTTCTGAGAATGGGCCCTAGAAGCTATCTGAGACTGTCAAGTGCCACAGCAGTAGATAAACATGTGTTTTTACAGTTTTGGAATCTCTGGAGACAAAGCCAAGGCTGTGACTGTGTCTGTTTGTCAATTCTTTGGGAACATTCCAATTCCTACGTACTTTCTAATTCTCTGTAAATTAAATACCAAGTTCTTGTAGGTGGACGCCATCCTACTTTGTTATAGAACACTCGGATTTGCTCAGTCTGGTGCTCATTGCCTACCCTTCCACTGTTCATCTCCCAGCTCACCTTTCCCATCCTCTAGTGACCACTAAACCTTTAGGATCACCTCATTTAGACTCCACATATGCTGAGAACATTTAGAGTTTTGCTTCCTGTGCCTGGCTTATTTAATACGATATTCTCTGGGCTAGGTGTTCTTTTCTATGGGGACCGATCTGGTTTGTTCTCATGACTTCCTTCCATGTTTTCTCACCACTGTGACCAAATCCATGATTATAAACAGAAGAGAAAGGACTTATTTTGGCTCATGGTTTCTGAGTTCAGTCTGTAGTCACTGGATCCCATATGGTTGGACAGAACACATGTGTTGGAGGGAGTATGTGGCCAAGCAGAGAGAAGCAAGAAGGAGGTCTGGCAAAGACACCCTAGGGCAGCCTTGAACTCACTATGTAGCCCAGGCTGGCTTTGAACTCAGTGTTTCTAGGTCAGTATCCCAAGTACTGCCATGGCAACTATGTGCCTTTGCACTTAGTGAGTCTTTAGTCTGCAGGTTCTGATTCCCCTCCAACGGACCCTGCACAGAGAGCCTATGCAGAGACACTGTGACTTAGTTGTCCATATTGATCTTCCAGCCTCATTTAGTTGCCAGTCTACGGCTTGACTCTCACATGAATCCATTCTGACCTTCTAGCATTTAAGTATTGAAAAGGTTTCCCCACTGTCCACCCCAGCAGCTGCCTTCCCAGCCTAACCTTGGCCCTGGCTGTCAGCTCAGTGTGGCTCCCATCCCCAGTCCCTTCTGGGTACCTGCTCCAGTCTCTGCCCTGAGAGGCCCCTCTGTGAACACCAGCTCTGCCCCCTTGTGGCACATCCTGCTTGCCTCCCCGTCACTTGTCACTGTGTGTCCTCCCTCTAGAACAGGAGTTCTGGAGTGTGAGGACACCTAGGCCATGCCCCCGACTCATCCAGAGTCGGCGTTCACTTTGTCCCCTTTGGCTTGTGGTTCTCAGAAGACATGCAGAGGACAAACATGACCTCTCAGAAGAGTTTCCAGCAGCTGACGATGTAGAAGGAGCAGGCCCTGGCTGACCTGAACTCTGTGGAAAGGTTCCTTTCTGATCTCTTCAGGAGATACGAGAACCTGAAAGGCGTGCTAGAAGGGTTCATGAAGGTAGGTGTCCTTCCACCTTGTCTCCTGGGTGGCCATGTGGTGTCTTAGTAACAGGCAGTCTCTGCTGTCAGGGTGGTGGACAAGCTGAGGCTTGGGCTCCTTGATCATTTGCCTTGATAGTAGTAAAAGTGGAAGAGATTTACAAAGCAATATAAGTTAGGACATGGAGAAGTCTGTAGACTTTCTTTAGTGAGGGTGCAGAAGCCTGCTGAAGTTGCCATGGACTAAGAATTAAATACATCTCAATTAAGCAGACTTTCCTATTAAAAAAACAGATAAAACAAAAAACCAACCCTTGTGATACACTGTGCAAGAGAAACAAAGAGACATTCATGTTCGTTTTGAATTTTCCCTTTGGAACAGAATGAAGAAGCTTTGAAAAAATGTGCTCAGGATTACCTAGCTAGAGTTAAGCAGGAAGAGCAGCAATACCAGGCCCTGAAGATTCACGCAGAGGAAAAGCTGGACAGGCAAGAGCTTGTGAATGTGCACTGCACCTGCTTACTGCTGCAGGTGGAGGCAGACAGTTTGTCTACAGACAACAAAGGTGTACCTTTTACTATCTGCATTCTTGCTTGTGTGTGTGTGTGTGTGTGTGTGAGAGAGAGAGAGAGAGAGAGAGAGAGAGAGAGAGAGAGAGAGATTTTATTCCTCTGGTTAGAGTATAAAAAGCTGTGCACACACAGCATCCATCCCCTCTGTTTCTCACCGCTTAACCTTTAACCCATTAGTGTTGGCATTTTGTGGTTTTCCTCAGATGTACATGCTAAGTTCCTTAGTTTATCTGTGCTCATGAGGACCTTCTCCCTGGCATTTCACTGTTGGAAGGTCTCCGTTTAGATGGGTGCTCCTGCTGGACATCGTGGTCTTTAAACTCGTCCTAGTGCAGAAGTGCCATAGCAAGCAGCGCTGTAGACTCTTCCTTCGTGATAGAAGATGGGGAACTGGGGTCCAGCAAGCGTGGATTTATGATAATTGTAAAGACTGACCAGTCGTCCTCATTAGACATATGCTAAATGACACCCAACATTGTATGATCAATTGCAGAGTAATCCAGGCCACCATCGTACTGGATTGTTTAAAAGTTAGGATTGTTATGAAAAATTAAGTAATGTCATTTTCTCGTGAAATATAACTTTGGAAGTATGTTGAAGTATGTTGAAGTATTCTACTGTCAGGTGTGCCATGGAAATGTGCTTAGCAGTTTTATATAAAGCGCATTTTGTAAGTCATTGTTTCTGGGTTTTCCTCTCAGTTCTTTGAAATCTGGGTTTTGTGGAAGTCAGTAGTCAGTAGCCTGAGTCTGTTCCTCATGGCTAACCATGCTCTTCTGATTTCTCCCACAAACAAACCCAACTCTCCACCACAGAGCCAATGAAGAGATCGCTCAGGTTTGCTCAAAGGCAAAGGCTGAGAGTGCAGCTCTCCATGCTGGGCTCCTGGAAGAGCAGATGAAGGTGGAGTCCCTGGAAAGGGCCTTTCATAAGAAGGCACGCGGGTCTGTCTCAGGGGTCTTCTAGCTGATACAGAGGCATGGGCTGCTCTCCTCTGTGACTTATGTCAGTCCTTGGTGTACATAGCTTGACGTGGGTCTGGAGGAAGTTGACTTTTTCCTTCTTACACAGACACTCCAGGCCAGCTCATTTATGAACAGATTTGGGGGACACACAATATTAACCAAGGCTACGGGAGCCATCAGACACAGGCAGGGTTCCAGGGGGGACGTTGTGTTTTAAGTGACTTTCAGGGGCTGTAGCTCATCAGTTTTCAGAGCAGATGTGCCTTGCAGGGACACGAGGCCATGTCTGGGGCCTGGGAGATGCTAGTAGCCTCGGAGAAACTGCCACGAAGAAATTGAAAGCAGAAATAATGTCACCAGACTCAAGACTGGCTGCCTGCCTTTGGACATGCCAGTGAAGCAGAGAGACAAGGTGGAAGGCGCATGAGAAGGTGGAGGGCTCTTGCCCAAGCAGAGTTGGGTGTGCTTTAAAGAGACAGGAGTTGGGGGTTCCAGTCTGACACCTGCATCTCTCAAGCCTGCCTGCCTCTCATGTCTGCCTCCCTCACACCTGCCTTTCACTCCTGCCTCTCACACACCTGCCTCCCTCATGCCTGCCTGACTGGGTTTGGTGGTGCATCCTTGATCCTAATCCCCATCTTGGGATGCTTTTCAGTTCTACACATTACCTCCTCGGAGTATTTGTGGCAACACTTGCCCCCTTGGAGTTGCATATACACACTGGGTGAGCTGGAAGGGCAACTGCTCTAGGCCCTCTTGCTGATTCCTCTCACTATCCTGGGAGGAGACCTCGGTGATCAGTCTCTGTGGCACCAGTTGTGTTTCTCATGCTTGGTGAGTTTTGGCCTTGCTCTTTCTTCTTCACTGTTGAACTTGCTGTATCGCCACGTGTGCATTTGTGTAGTGATGTGAACTCGCTGCATCACCATGTGTGCATTTGTGTGGTGGTACAAGCTCGCTGCATCACCACGTGTGCATTCATGCAGTGGTGCGAACTCGCTGCAACACCACATGTGCATTCGTGCAGTGGTGCGAACTCACTACATCGTCACGTGCATTTGAGCAATGGTGCAAGCTCGCTGCATCGCCATGTGTGCATTCGTGCAGTGGTGCCCTTTGACTTAGAGCTTGTGTCTGGCCACCCTGACTCGGACTCTGGAATCCCAGTTCCTGAAGCTCTTGGTGGGTAAAGCGAAAACCATGTCCTTGTGTTTTAGCCCGCGAGCCACTCAATGAGAGAATCAGAAACTAAGGTGTGTGGGCTGACTTCAGGAGGGTTGATGGCTTTCCCCACCCTTAGCACAGTTAGTGCAGTACTGGGAGCACTCTTTGATGGATGGAAGGCATTTGGTCCTCAACCACAGAAGACTGGTGCCGGGGTGGAGAGGCACTAGGATGTCTGGGGCTCGTCTACCCACCGGCTTTTCTCTCAGAACACAAAGCAGCCTGCAAACCATATATATCCTCTCTCTTTCAGAATCAAGAAATTGAAGAACTAATGAAAATCTGTGATGAGCTCATCGCAAAGCTGGAAAAGACTGACTGAGATTCCTCCCGTGAGCTGTGCTGATCTGAGTCTGGCTGCTTGTGTTGTGACCACAATTATCTTGCCTTATCCAGAAGTAATCCCTCCTTTGCAGAGAAAAATAACTTTTTAAAAAGCACATGCCTGTTGCTGCCTGTCCCTCTGCAGCCAGAGCCTGGCTGGTGGGGAAGGAGCTGATGTGCCAGCAGGGTCCTGTGCACCCAGGCTGCTGCTTCCACTAGACTGGCTGCTGGGTCCAGCGTGTGCTTCTCCATCTACAGTTCACCTTTACTTTTCCTGAGTGTGTGAAATTTCTAATTTTGTGGCAACCATGTGGGGTTATCTTCCCAGCACATATTTGATATTTTCATGACCTGGTTAACCATTTAAATTTCAATATCGGCCGTTTTATTGAAGGAGACAGTTTGGCCCTGTTGTCACTAACAGTTTCTCAATGAGTCTTAAGTTCCCTTTTATTTCCAGAATTTCACTCATGCATATATATGTGTACCTGCTGCCAATTTACCCCTGAGGCATATTCAGATTAGGATTTTTAGGGAGGAGCATAGTTACATAAATCAACACAGATCAGATCCTTATTTCAAAGCAGAGCCCTAGGTCTAAAAGGCAGCTTCAGACTTTGTAGGGCTGAAAACACTGCATCGTTGCTTTGAGTGTTTCCCATTTACAGAGCCCTGGGTTCGATCCCCAGAACTACAGAAACTGGATGCTGTAGTGCATGCCTGTAATTCAGCACTCTAGAATCAGGGACAGGAGGATCAGAAATTCAAGGTCATCCTCAACTATGCAGCTACTTGGAGGCCAGCCTGGATTGTATAGGACCATGTTTCAAAAAAGGGGTGAGTAGAAGCATGGTTGCATCTTAGCTGTTGGGAGGGTAGGGCAGGAAAGCCATTGGGGCCTGGAATAAAAAGGCAGCACAGCACTAGGCAGAATAGACCTTTTCTCAGAAATCAAATGCCCAAACCAAAATTTGAGTCAGGGTGGAGAGATTGGGAATGTGAAGATCAGGGATGTAGGTTTCATGTCCAAGGAATACTTTGCTGTGCTGTTTGTTGCCCCAGTGTTTGGACCCTTGGGTCTCAGCATGGCCTCTTGTGCTCAGACTGAAAGTGGCCTCTTATATCTCCACGAGCAACAGCTGAGTCTCCCCAGATCTCGCATCTGATGGATGTGTCCACCTGGGGGCAGTTGGTCTCTAAAACAAAATCAGCTGTTATCTATTTGTAATACACACAAAAGGGGCTTGAGAAAGGGTCAGCTGGTTTGTTAAAAGAGAGGGCAGCCTAGGGACAAGTTTGGGGTGAAGGGCTATGGTTTTCTGTGTTTACTAGCATGGCACGCTTCAGAGACTTTAAAACAACAACACACATTTTCATGATGGAGGTGGACTTTAAAGCCAAACAGGTAGTAAAACGTCCTCCCCCAAGTCAGGTTGAATGCGGGGGAGGGCAGTGTGGGGAGAAGGTCCACACAGACAAACTGAAATTCTGTGAACACAGACTGGGGACGTTAACCCCCAAACAGAAATTTCCCACACTGCTGTCAGTGAGTTCCTTTCCATTTGACAGGCAAAACCAGATCCATTCAAGTTTTAATGCATTTTTTGGCC
Source organism: Myodes glareolus (assembly GCF_982192425.1). NCBI lineage: Eukaryota > Metazoa > Chordata > Mammalia > Rodentia > Cricetidae > Myodes > Myodes glareolus. Next base: position 102,094,143 of record NC_142033.1, on the reverse strand, counting down.
TTCATCATCTACCGTGAGTCATCATGTGAATATGCACTATTCAGTACACACACATTTTCCTCCTTGTCAAACTATTGAAGGAGTCAACTTCAGAAATGAATTATGCCTCATGGAGAAACTGTAGGTCTTAGGTACAATGTCCATTTAGTGGCGTGTCACCATGTGGGTGCAAGCTTTAGCCCTAGGGAGCGAGCAGTGTCTTTTCAAGCTAGAAGTCACATTTTGTCAATGTGTGTTTCTTATAATTGGTGCTTAGGTTAGGCTGTATTTTGAGGCCTACTGTCTTAACATTTTGTACAAAACCATGAACAAGTAGAAGTTATCTGTAGTTGGAGGAATGGCTTGACAATCATTTAGTCACAGTGATTTCATGTGAAGGCTGTAGCCAAAGACATATTATTGTCGGGTTCAAGTGTCTTCTGGGGACACAACTGATGTCAGCTTAACTCTCTTCCACAAGGGAAACTAACTTTGTATTTCAGGAAACACTGTAGAAGTTTCTGCCACAGTGTAATGGTGGTGTCCGTGTGTGATTGGTATTGAGGTTTCTTTTTTTTTCAGTATGAAAGGCTTAGAGTGGTCTCCATCATAAATTTTTTTTTGGTAGTGCTGGGGATTGTACCTAGGGTCTTGAACATCTTAGCTAGGCAAGTGCTCTCCTGTGGAGCTGCATCTCTGGCCCCAGTCATCTTTGTAAGCCTGTGTAATTTTAAAGCATCCTATGCTGTGTGTTACAAAGCATAGAAGAAGCGTGGTGATTGTCCTTCCCTGCCACACTGGTGGAAGAGACCCCTTGGAAAACATGCCCTGCTAGATGAGGTTGCTGTACAGGGACATGAAATAGCTCTGTAAGCAACGTCTGCCAGTGGCCTCTTAGTCATCACCATTGCCAGGAAATTTCTGCAGCATCTAGCTTGTGGATACTCTCAAACAAGAATAAAAATGTCACTTGCACAGCTGGAAAATTAAGAACATATACTAGGCAGAGGGGAGAATAATTTATTTTTCTTTAATTAAACGAGCCCTAAAAATTTCTTAGCACTCTAGAGTAAAAATACAAAGTTTCCTTCAACACATGCTGGGGGGCCAAATACTTGCTTGTTAGGCAATTAAAAAGTGGGACCAGGCCTGGTGACACACGCCTATAATCCTGGCTTTCTGGTGGCAGGGGCAGGGACCAAATGTTCAGGCCTGACTGGGATATAAAATGAGATTCTGTCTTCAATGATTTAGGAGCTACTCAGTAAGTTTTTTACTTACTACACACAAGGCATTTGTGTGCAACCCCAGCATTGTAAAAATAAATAACAACTTCCCTAAAACACAAGGGAAGTAGAAGCTACTGACTCAGAAAGTGGTTTGGAAGCATTAGGTGAACCTGTTGAGACTCTCAGCATAGACCCATCTTTCTAGTTCCTCTTTGCCAAAGTGACGACAGCTGTTACCTGTCAGTATCCCAGACCGGGTTACCGTGTGCTTACCCTGTTTGGAGACTGGTAACTTCCCCAGATTTTGTATTCTCTGCTTGGTGCCCTAATGTGGAGACTAGCATCTTCAGAAGCAGACCAAATTAGGAAGCGCTCAGTGCACAGCTCTCTCAGGAGGGTGGTCCCTGTTGTTTAGGATTAGAGTTCAGGCTCAACTTCCTTCCCAGCCAGAGCCTGCTTTCTCCCTGTGCAGACTTGGCACCGCCCGTGCGCAGATCGTTCACCAGGCAGCCCTGGATGGACCACAGTAGAGCAAAGCCCTCACCTGCAGCCAAGATAGCTCAGGCTAGGCCGGGCCCTCTGCAGCTCCTCGGCATCGGGAGCCGCGACAGAGTTCAGGGCGCACCAAGCTGAAAGTGGTGTGGACCGCCTGTAGCTCCTTTCCTTAGTCTCTATTTCATTCTGTGGTCTTTTGACTTGGTCATTCCTGTTGTCTCTCTGTAGGTCTGTGACCCTCTGAGCCTACTCTAAAGTTGCTTTTCTTCTTGAGACAAGAGAATGTAGGTGTTGAAAGACTTGATGATTCAAGCAAGGAATTTGAAAATGTATATATTATGAAGATTTTGAAGGGTAGGAGATTATTACTTACTTACTAAAGAACAGATAAAGTCTGGGAATCCCAGGGTACCAAGTCAAAGGTCTGGGACATCATCTTTCAAAAAGTTTTAATAACAAAGTTATTTAAAGCAAGCTAATGTTCAGAAAGGTTTGACTGGCCTCCAGATTCCAGTTATTTTATAAAAAAGCAATTTACTAGGGCTGGGGGTGTAGCTCAGTTGGTGACACACTTGCTCAGCATGCTCAAGTCCTTGGATTTCATCCCTAGTGCTGGGGTAAAAGCTTTCACTACTAAATTCTTCAGGGTCCCATATGGATAAGAAAGGGAAACAAATGTCTAGAAACATTGCATCTCCCTCTTGGTTCTCTCCCGAACCAGTACAGAACGTAGGGAAGCACTTGGCACTCAGAGACTATAGATTGCACTTCTGGTAGTTTCCAGCCAAATGCATCCCTCTGTGCCTGTCAGCCTGCAGTCAGATCTGGACAAATAAGATTCCTGAGGAATGACTTTCTTAACTGTACTGTGGTTTCAGCTTTATGTAAACACATAGGTTCCCGTTATAGTTCCAGTATGGAGATGCTGCTGCAATGCTGGCCTTAGGTAGTCTGTATGATGTTCTCACTGCTCAGAGGAAGCCAAGCATGGGGCTGAGGTATGGCCTGAACCTTCCCTGTATGGGGTCATGTATGTCAAGATGCCACTTTGGCCCTTTGCCTTTTTGTGGTATCTGAATATACCCAACAAAAGTGCTTTCTCTTCACACAACTGACTCGATATTTGTGAATAATTTTCAAATGGACACAGAAATTTGAATTCTGAAACCACATCTGATACAGATACAGGGCAGCATCTACGTCACCCCTGCAGCCTCAGTTTCGTCCTTTGTAACCCTTGGGACAGGATTCGGTCATCCTGAAATCCCCAAGGCTACGGTCAGCTTTCCAGTATCGCTGTTAGCGAGTCTGTATTTGCCAGTAGATGCTCACTGTACTAACGTGCCAAGTGTTTATTGCACATCTGCTCCCATCATGTAACCCAGTGCCCTAAAGTGTGTGAGGAGCCCCTCACTGGGTGGGTGGGGCACCTGCCTCATTGGCTCCTGTTGTCAGAACTGTGTTGTATGGAATAATCATCCCCATAGATTTTATACACATAGTAATTTCCCTTTTTATATGTCAGGTAAATATTTGTAAAGGTTATACTCACACAAAAGGATTATTATGATAATATATTTTTTCATGTATCATTGCCTGAATAAAAACTGTTTACCACCGTTAAATCTGAGGTGTGTTTTCCTGGTTGTCAGTTGATTTATCCTTGAGTATTTCTGGTAGCCTCTCATGGGTTTCATATTTCTGTCTGAAAATAGATGACATTTTCCTCTGCTAGTTTCCTGGGGCTTCATGCATTTCACTGGGCATGTAATTGAAAACAAAACAAGCTCCGGAATTCTGACCCTGCCATAGAAACCACCGTGACTGCATCTGTGCAAACAGATTTTTGCTGAGTGCTCCTCAGTGTCACTTAGAGACTAGTCCATCCTGGCATTTCAACCCCCCCAGAAGCCAAGTTACTCTGAGCTTTCCACCCTGCTGAAGGCCCTGGGGTGAGCTGGAGCTGGGGAGAGCACAGCTGGTGTGCTGTGTGTTTTCTAGGTTAGTACAGGAAAAATGTGAGTGTTGGTTGGGCCAGCTCTCTGGCTAGGGTGGATCAGGGCAGAGCTGGAAAAGAGCAGTGGATACTCAAGACCTCTTTTTACAATTTAGCTGAGGGATGAGGAAGTCGGGATGCTTTATTTGCTTATTGTGAATCTCTGCAGCCTGTGATGGTCCTGGTTTGGGGGACAGGGTACAAATTTGTTCTACAACAGATCTCATTTTCTTTTTTTTAATATTTATTTGTTGTGTATACAATATTCTGTCTGTGTGTATGCCTGCAGTCCAGAAGAGGGCACCAAACCCCATTACAGATGGTTGTGAGCCACCATGTAGTTGTTGGGAATTGAACTCAGGACCTTTGGAAGAGCAGGAAATGTTCTTAACCTCTGCGCTATCTCTCCAGCCCCCAGATCTAATTTTCTTAGCGTTGTTGATGAAGTAAGATGAAAATTGACCTTAGATAAGACTGTCCAAGATAAGACCATCTTGATTTCAGTCAACAACAGGAGCCAGGCAGTGGTGGTACATGCTTTAAATTCCAACGCTCAGGAGTCAGGCAGGTGGATACCTGTGAGTTCAAGAGCCAGCCTGGCGGTCTACATACAAAGTTCCAGGACAGCCAGAGCTACACAGAGAAACTCTCAGACAGCTTCACCAAGTGTAAAGTTTTGGCAAGAAAGTTTGAAGTAAAGGTTCTATCTAAGTTTGGGGCAACAGGCAGGCCCCTAATGCCCTCATTTAGATGGAGAGTGCTAGAAGTGAAGTAAGGTCTGACTTTATAAATATCCCTCATAGAAGTGCTGCCTATGAGGCTTGAGATGTATGTACTAAAGCAGATGTTCTGGAAGACAGTGAGTCCACATATTGCCATTGATTTACATTATTTAGAAAGATGGAATTGCTAGCCCATGTGACAGAGTAGGAAGAATTGGGCCTTAGATCCCAAACCCACATCCAAGTCCATGCTAGATAGCTTGCTCAACATATTTGAATGCTTGGTCACCATAGAGGGTGCTATTTGAAAGGATTAGAAGGATTAAGAGATGTGGCCTTGTTGGAGGAAATTTGTCACTGGGTGTGAGCTTTGAGGTTTCAAATGCCTCTGCCAGACCAGAGTGTCTCTCTCTACCTGCAGATTAGGATGTAGCTCTCGGTTGCTGCTCTGGCACCATGTCTGCCTACTGCCATGCTTGATGCTAATGGACCAAACCTCTGAACCTATAAGCCGGTCTCCAATTAGATGCCTTCTCTTCTAAGTTACCTTGGTCGTGGTTTCAGCAATAGTACAGTGGCTAAGAAAGGGTGTGTTGTCTTCGTGTGTTTTTGTGTTGCATGTAGGTGCTGTAGGAGCACCTCAGACGAGTTACAAGTGGCTATGGGTCACTGTGTACGTACTGGGAATTGAACCTGGTTCCTCTGGAAGAACAGTCAATAGTCTGGATATTCTCTCCAGCCCAAGACTGATTTAGTTTAGACCTTTCTTGGTTCTGTATCCAAGTGATGAAGAAACTAGGGTTTTGTTCTCCTCAGTTCTCTCCCAAGGAGCGAATGCCATTCCAACTGCCCATACCAACACTGCTGTGATTACAGTAGGCGCTGACTGTTTCCCTGAGAGAAGCCCCTGAGGGTCAAGCTACATTTCCCACATATCAGATGTATGGAGTTCTTAAGACAGAAACACAGCACATGTATTCAGCAATAAGACTTTGGAGTTAGGCATTTTTGTTCTAGACATCGGAAATGACAGGTAAATTGGTTCTTGTAAGTGCAGTTAGCTGGTGGGATGCACACAGGAAGAGGTGTGAGATGAAGAGTTAGCTTCCAGACAGGCTCCTGCTGTGAGGTTCAATATGAAACACACCTGTCGTTGGAAAGGGCTGCCACTTCCATTGTCTTGCATGAAATTTAAACTTTTCCCAAGCACTTTGTTTTTGTTTTACTTTGTGTGAATGATGCAGGTCACAACATTGTACATGTTTGGAAGTTAAAGGACTCCTTCAGGAGTCTTCCACCATGTGCATCCTGGGGACCAAACTGAAATCCTTAGTGTTGGGAGAAAGCACCATCACCTACTGAGCCAGCTTCCCAGTTAATTTTTCTAATGTAACCAATCTTCCTTTCTCCTTCCCCCCCATCCCCGGTCTTTCTTTTTTTCATGACGGGATTTCTGTGCTTGGCTGTCCTGAATCTCGGTTTGTATACCAGGCTGGTATACAAGCTCACAGAGTGAAGTCGTGTGCCACCATACCTAGCCTTAGAGTCACCTGTTTTCAACCAAAACTCTGTAGAATGTTTTACACATAGCATCTGGCTCAGTGCAGACATGGTGATGGCCACAGGGTGGCATCATTCCCAAAGTTTTCAAATTGCAGCTCAGAACCTGTTTTTGAGGCCACAAATAAAAAAGCAAACAGAAGAGTGGCAGCAAATACCTGGTGGGCAAGCAAACAGGGAGGGTAAGCGTCACCCACAGCTTGTATTGCACTACGTGTGGCTATGTCTTTTGGGCTGCAATTGGAAAGGACTTTTAGATCCTTTTACTTTATGCGTGGGAGTGTTTTGTCTGTCCCCCCCACTGTGTGTGTGTGTATGTGTGTGTGTGTGTGTGTATGTGTGTGTGTACCATGTACATGCCTGGTGCCTGTGGAGGTCAGAAGAGGGCATTGGATCCTTGGAACTAGAGTTACAGAAGGTTGTGAACCACCATGTGAGAACTGGGAGTCAAACACAGGTCTTCTAAAAGAGTAAAATTGCCCTTAACCACTGAGCCGACTCTCCAACCTCAGGATTGCAATCTTTAATGTCCTGATTGGGAGGCCCGGGAAGCTTAAACCATTTTTAAAATGTTAAAAACCCACAAGAAAACAAAGCAAAATCTTTCCTTCCTTAGCCGAGCATACTAACTTCTTCCCCTGCCGTGGCAGTAGAGGGCAGTGTGCTGAGGCTCGGGACCAGGTTTCTGTTCAGGAGCCATGGCTAAAAGAAACCTGACCCATGACTGAAAGAATGCAGGCTTTGGGCTGGAGTGCAGAATAGAGTCCATGACTCACCTGGGGTCCATACACAGCACTAGAAAGAATTAAAAATGAAACCTTTTTTGTTGTTGTTTTCAAGACAGGATTTCTCCATGTAACAGCCCTAGCTATCCTGGAACTCACTCTGTAGACCAGGTTCAACTTGAACTCACAGAAAACCACCTGTCTCTGCCTCCCAAGTGCTGGGATTAAAGGCATGCTCCACCACAACCCAGTGAAACCTTTCTTAGAAGAATTTACCTCAATAGAACTTCTCACAACTACTTTCTCTGCCCCATGCTACCGTCTCACCAGCAAGAACCACGCGGGAGACAGGATCCTTCTGCAGAAAAGCTTTAATGCCCCTTGGGAGAGAGAGCATCAGCCAACATGGCGGAGACCCAGATATGAAGGAACCCATCCCTTATATAGGAAACAGTCCTTGCTTTGGACGTGTCACTCTTGGATTGGTCCTCTGCCCATAATCCCAGAATGCCTCGGGAGTAGGCGGGGACTCAGTGGAAAGTTACCGCATACCTGTGCTTTGTTCACCTGGCAGTTAAACCGGGTGCTAGCGCCATCTTGTGGTGGAGAATGTGGTTGCTGTCCCCTACATCTCCCCCTTTTTTTACTTCTTTGCAGAAAGGCAATTCCCTCAGAAGGTAAAGATAGAGGTCGCATTTCCCAAAGTGGAAACATTAAAATGGGCTTACACGGAATCTGCCCCTAGGCTTATGACACACGGAACTTATCCGGCCTGCCCTCTGCCATTTTTCTGGGAAAGGGAATATGTGGCAGGAAACCCTTATGCAGGGCGACATATCTCTCAGAGAGGGCCATTCTCTGTGCGATGCTCTTTAGCTCGACAACCTTCAGGGCTAGCTAAGCCAAACATTCCACCCTGTGCCATGGACCACTGTCCTAGGGGTGTAGGAACTGGTTGGCATAAACCTTACTGCTTCAACATAGATAACCATACATAAACAGAGGCTCCCTGTTCCAGGGCAGCCAGTGCTGGTGCAATAACCACTTTGTCCCTATGACTTTGGGATTTGAGTCAGCAGACCATCCAGAGGAGAAACACTATTCCACAGCATAGGGCTGCTTCAAATATTCCCACCCCCACCCATTCTTTGAAGTAGGAGATGAAGGACATAACCCAGGACTGGAATCTTTTGACCAAGCTTATGTCCATTCACGTGGAGTTGATTGTCATGATGGACTGTCTCAAGGAGGACAGTAAATCCTCAAAATCTTCAGTCCAATTTCCTGCAAGATACAAAGACAATTCTCGGGACAAGTTAGCTGCTTTTGTAAAGTTTTCATATGGTACACTGGTCACATATAAGGCTGAAGTTTTCCATTCGTAGCCCAATTGGGAAAGCTGTCATAAGATATCCACCTGTTCTTGTACTAGGTTAATTATTTGATTAAGAACCATTATTCCACCTCTAATAGATGTATCTATGGTAGCCTGCTGATCCAGGGCTGTAGCCATTGTGGTAGATAACTGATTGAGGGTCTCTGTTTTTCATGGTATAGGCCGTGTTGTCCCAGTGGCGCCTAGGAAAAACCCAGGCCCTGTTTGTTGATATCAGGTTTAAGATTTATTGGCTCCCGTATTCCTTGTCGGGTATAATGTCCTCGGGCTCCATAGCCCGCCCCGCCATCCAAGGGCTGCGCATGGCCCTGGGCCTGCTCACTGCGCGGCTCCGCGTGTCCCAGTTCAGGAAGTGGCGGCTCCACCCCCAGGCGCCCCTGCCTTCCCCGCGGGGCTAGCCTAGTTCTCCCCTGCTGTGTTGGTGGGGGAGTGTGGCGGGAGCCGACACACAGACCGATGCGGCACAGGCCAGCAATATGGCAATATCTCAAGGTCCGCGCCGGAGCTGCTGTGGCTCAAGGGGCTGATGGGAGAGGCGGCGAACAGGGCCGCTTCCTTATTAGCAAACTTTCAACATCTGTGCCACAGTAAAAGCGGCTGTAAATTCTCACAGATTTAGCCAATGACCCAATCACCTTAAAATCCAAGGGCTTTTTGCATCCACCTCCCTGCGGATCCTGAAACATTAGATAAGCCAAACATATATACAGCAATCTTTTAGGAGGACTTGAGTTCTTAAAATGCTAAGCAGTTCTTAAAAACTTAAGTCGCACTATGTAGATGTAATACGGTAGTGACTGTTTACTGCGTCTAAACCTTAACTGCGCTTTTATTATGATAATTACGATCAGTCCTGTCTGAAGTCAGCATAGTTTAGTATAGCCAAGTGGAACCAGAGCCATTTTAGCCTCAGAGATCCTCACAGTTTTAGGTACATTGCAAGCCTTCTGGCCTGGCTGCTTGTGGCACCGCTCTCATTTTCGGTACTGTTGTGATACCCTCCAGGCCAGGCACCAACTGAGCCAGCACAATGTGTCCCCCACCATAGCCATCGAGCAAAGCTCCACTCCAGCCGCCCTCCAGCCACAGCTGCACCCATTCTAAGCCCAAACCGGTGCATGGAGCAAAGCGGAATTCAGAGAAGCAGATTTGCTGCTCTGCAACCATTGAAATGACCTCATTTAATCTTTTAGGTGATTTGGGCGTCATCAGTCTCTCTGGCTATTTTCTGCTGAATTGGGACATTGCATTTTAGAGGTATATGCTACAACATTTTAGGAGGTCTCAGTGATTCAAACCATATAAATCCCAAGTACATCTTTAGGCTCTTATTTTCTGTGGAGATGAAAACAGAACCTCTTTTCCAAAAAATCATATCCTTAGCAGTTTCTAAATTTATATATCTTTTTCCTGTCCGGTACATAAAAGACAATGCAAACAACATAACATAAAGCTTTTGACTTTGTAGATCATTCTTCTCCCCCAATTTTAGAACCATCGGGGGGTTCATTTTTTACTTATCTGGGTGTGCGCGCACAACCTCCCATTGCTGCTCAGTTTCTGATATGCTATCTGGACTTTAGAGTCATACCTCTCTGAGCATGCAGACCTGTAGTTCTGAATCCCTCCTGGTCTCTGGCGGTGCAGAGTTTTTCTTCCTTGGGTTTCAGTACCAAATGCCCCAAGCAACCGTCTCGCCAACAAGAACCACGCCGGACACAGGATCCTTCTGCAGAAAAGCTTTAATGCCCCTTGGGAGAGAGAGCATCAGCCAACATGGCGGAGACCCAGATATGAAGGAACCCATCCCTTATATAGGAAACAGTCCTTGCTTTGGACGTATCACTCTTGGATTGGTCCTCTGCCAATAATCCCAGAATGCCTCGGAAGTAGATGGGGACTCAGTGGAAAGTTACCGCGTACCTGTGCTTTGTTCACCTGGCAGTGAAACCGGGTGCCAGCGCCATCTTGTGATGGAAAATGTGGTTGCGGTCCCCTACATTTCTCCACACAATTCAATTCTAAATTGCAAGTATCTATGTAAGCATTAAGACATCTTTTATTTTTTTTGAAATCTTTTATTTAAATCTTAACTTGATCTGAGTAATTTTTCTGCCTGCCAACATCACTCTTCACCAACAATATGTTAAATGACTAAGTGACCGAATCATGAGTTTGCCCCATAATTACAGAAGTGTGAGAAAATGAAAAGTTGAGACCTAGGAGGAAGCAAACTCAGGACATGGCAGGTCCTGCAACACCATCACACACAGGTAGAAAATAGAGGTTGGGAGAAGTTGGGGAGAGCATGAGTCCATTGGCCGATAACTTCCCTGGACACCTTAAACTTGGGACCATTTTATAAGTAGAGAAGAGCCAAACCCTTCTGTAATCAGCTCTGAATTTTCACCTCTTGCTGTCCCCTGCTGGTGTGGGTCCTTCTCATCCCCTGCTGGTGTGGGGCCCTGCAGTCTTGTCTCTATTGCGCAGCCTCCAGGGCCAACAGTCCTGTGGAGGTGCTGACTTTTTCTTGCTTCCCCCCACCCCATTTCCTGCATTTGCATCTTCCCTCCTCCCTCCTTCCCACTCCCCCTCCCTCCTTCCCACTACTCATTTTTCTCTTCCCTTTTTCTTTCACCACAGTAAGTCTGGCTCTGAACCTAGCTGCCTCTCTCTCACTCCTCTGCTGACCTAAACTCCCCATCCCCCACTTCTTTTCTCATGCAATTGTTCTGATATGGTCCAAGGACCTTGAATCCTTTGCTGTTTTTTAGCAACAGAAATTAACTGCAGTTAGAGTAAAGTGGGGGGTATCATGAACATCTCTTTCCCAATATGTATGTCTAATGACTTCATAGAAATTAGAAACATACAAATCAATATGCAGTAGTTTGAATCAATTAGAAGAAAGGTCTCTCTCTTCCACCTCTGCATGCTACCTCTATGCAGGCCTGAGCCTGGTTCAGAGGCAGGCAAACTAGGGTGAAGACTTGCCTCACATCCTGTCAGTCCCAGTCCCTCTCCTCGCCTTGACACTGAGAGACACCAGAAATGAGTCTAGTTCCAGAATCTTGTTCTCTGTGAAGCTATGTATGTTAGACTTTGAATGTGTGGAAGTAAATATTTCAGAATCTATATGTGTGAAACTACATGTGTTACGATCTATATGTTTGGAACTATGTATGTTAGAATCTATGTGTGTGCAACTATGCATGTTAAAATCAATGTGCGTGAAACTCCATATGGTAGAATCAATGGATGTGCAACTATGTGTGTTAGAATTACATTTAAAATCTGATCTCTTTTCCAGGTTGTTGGAGTTGAGTCCTTTAAGGTATATTACCCCCTCATTCTTTCCCAATACACTCTCTGTTCCATTATTTCCTGTTCATTATGTCTTCAGTGGTGATTGAGCCCCGGGTCTTGTTCATAATAGACCATCCCTTTGTGTCTAAGCCATGGCTCTAGCTCTCTCCTGTATAGAACAAACAGATTCCTCCACTTTCAGGCCTAGATTTCCCCTGGGAAAAATTCGATTTTTATTTTATATTGTTTCTTACATTTTAAAAGTTTAATAACATCATTCCCTTCTCTTCTTCCCCTATATTCCCTCCCATGTCACACCCCAACCCTTTCAAATGTGTGCCTTCAATTATTACTGTTACATAGATTCAGATGCATAAATGAGATCAGCCAAGAGTCTGGTTAGTGTTGCTATGAAGGCGTAAGTCACAGACAATCCCACACCAGTTTGGAATTATGATTAATAGAATGGTTATTTATTCAAAGGGGAAAAGACTTACAGATTACCGTCCCAGACTACAGCCCCTCCAGTGAACAGGAAAGGAGTCCAGGAGCCAGAAGCAGAGCCGGAAGCCAAAGAAGGAGTGGAGGAAAGCCACTGCTTTTTTTAAAGAGAGAGAGACCACGCCCCAATGGGCTGGTAACTCAGCGGCGATTGGCTGAAGGAGCGGAAGGAACTCCCACAGCATCTCCCCCTTTTGTTTAAGTAAGAGAGTTCTAAGCCTACTATGAAATTATATACAATAAGTACAAACCTACAAAATTATATACAATAAATACAGATATCCTATTCTAACTAGCTTAAGTCTTGTATAACAAATAACTTGGCCAAGTCATGAAAGGAAAGTAACTACATTTATATAATCTTCAATCCCATCGAAGATCTGAGAAGGGAAATAATGTTATCTGAGTAATTAGGAAGTGCAATCAAACAACTTCCAGAACATGTAACAAATCACAGAGACAACTGGATACCTGGACAAACACCCAAAGTCACGTTTGCAGCGTTGAAGCAACCAACTTTGGCTAAGGCCTGATGCAACTGACATACCATTTTCAAAGGCAAGAAACTTCAAAACTATCTTATTCTGTCTTGGAAGGATATGACAGTCCTGTTTTATCCATTTACGGATATTCTGAAACTCTGTCAGTAGTTGAGGTATGAGCATTTCTTTACCCAAAGGCCAGTTCTGCCAAGAAGAAAGGCTTCAGGTGGAGTGTCTTTGGTGTTCAACATTCTCTCGGGAATAGATCAGTGTTGCCAGGAGCGATTGTGTCTCCCTACCACAGAACTCTGAATTAGATTAAAGGCCATTTTCTACAGCTCTTTGAAGAGGTTGAAGATTATCTATCTATACTGAATATAATCTCTATGTATCTAAAGAACCTGATTAGTCTAATTATAAATGACAAACTTAGATGACTGTTGATCTATATAATTCTCAATATCTATCTAACTTAAAGACTGAGATAATAAAAAACTGTGCAATAAATGAGGACAATGTGACCTCCAAATATAAACAATGTGCAAGTATACATTGCAATATGGTAAATATATATATCAATACATAAACAATATATAAGTATCTTAATCAGAGGTAGAAGTGTACAATGCAATATGGTAAACATACATATATCAATACAATATATATACCAATACATAAAAATGTTTTAAACAGAGGTAGAAGCATGCATGCATAAAATAGTCAATATAATTTAACTTTGTATCAATATATAAGAATAGATACCAATATGTTTGTCTAAAAACAATAACTCACAAGTACAAATCTATTATCCCATAATCCAATTGTCCCTCTTTTTTTTTTTAATTTTCCTGCGCTTATAAAATTCCTCCCCCAACCCTCAACCGTATACTAATTATAACCAACCCCTAAATGATGTCCCTAAACCCAAGGACAAACTTTACTGGGAGAGGGGACGTCGTTCTCTAGAATTACTTCCAGCTGTCATGTGGGTGACGTTCTTTCTGGGGGATCCTGTGAAAGTAAAATGATGGTTAAATTTCAAGATCAATGTCTTTTAAAATTGCAAATATTCTCTGAGTATTTTGTGGAGGTCTGGCCAGAATGTTGTACAAGATGTACACCATTTCAGCACGTTGGAACCATCTTGTGCAGCTGGTACCCAAAACAGATCTTGTAGTAGCGCTATCAGTATCATGATGCCATCTCAACCAGGTGGAGTTGTTGTTATGGGGCCCCATCATCTTTCTGGAAACTTCAAATGTCACTGTAGGAAAAACTCATTGTTCATTGTGGAAAACGTAAACATTAATTATATAGACATATACAGAAATACATATATTCAATGAAAGACATGATAGATATATTTAATGAAGGTATGATAGATATGAAGAAAAGTAAAGATGTTTTCTAAACTCATATTTCTTTCTGTACCATATCATGGCTCTTGACATGAGACAGAAACTCCAGGAACTCTGGGTTTTTCTTTAAATAACAGGCTTGGAATTAGAGAGGGACTGAGCCAGAGTCCAACTCTAAAACCAGCTCTATAAATTTAGAAATATGATTTAGTATATGGTACTTACAGAACCTATTCAGTTTTCTTGATAGTCCCTATTGGGTCGTTATTTTCCATCTGTCAGTATTCAAATATCCAGGGTCCCTTGAATTTTTCAAAGACAAGTGTTTTCCTGTGGAGATAAGAACAGAACCCTGCCCCCATTCTATATGTTTTTCTTACCACCTGTATGAATATCATCATTGTAGATGAGCTGTCATTTCTCCTTTCCAAGAGGTTTCTCCTCTCTAAATCGAACCTTTATTAATTTTGATAGTATCCACAATTTTTCTTCTCCTGTGGAAACAAGAGCAAAACCCCTTCCCTAATGTAGCACATCTCCTGGCTTCCATTGAGAGGTCAGCACGTCTTTGAAATAAACATGTTGGTTTAGTTCAGAAGTTTTTTTCCATTATCCAATGCCTTTCTGCTGCTGTTGTTCCTTTCTCATTAGCATTAAGAAAATTCAAGGTTAATAAAGCATTATTAACATTAATAAATGCAATCTATTTCTGGGGGTATCTTTTGTCCCTTTCTGTTTGTTTAGCATATCCTTTATAGTTCGATTTGATCTTTCTATAACTGCCTGACCTGTAGGATTATTTGGTATACCTGTAATGTGTTTTATATTATAATAAGCAAAGAAGCGTTTCATTTTATTAGATACATATGCTGGACCATTGTCTATCTTTATTTGTGCAGGTATACCCATGATGGCCATAACTTCCAATAAATGTGTGATTACTGAATCAGCCTTTTCTGAGCTCAGGGCAGTTGCCCATTGAAAACCTGAATACGTGTCTATGGTGTGGTGTACATATTTTAATTTACCAAATTCCATACAGTGGAACACATCCATCTGCCAGATTTCATTCCTTTGAGTACCCTTTGGGTTACTCCCTGCAGGCAACGGTGTTTGATTGTAGAAAGAACAAGTAGGACATCTTTTTATAATGTCCTTAGCTTGTTGCCATGTAATGGAAAACTCTTTCTTTAAGCCTTTACTATTGACATGATATTTTTTATGAAATTCTGAGGCCTGCAGAATGCTTCCAATCAATAATTGGTCAATTTCAGCGTTACCTTGTGCTAGAGGCCCAGGCAGACCGATATGGGACCGGATGTTTGTTATGTACATTGGACAAAGCCTATTCCTAATTATGTCCTGTACCTGGATAAACAATGAAGTCAACTCTGTGTCATCTGGTATGAATTCAGCGGTTTCAATATGCAAGATAACTCTTTCTGCATATTGTGAATCTGTAACTATATTAAGAGGTTCTTTAAAATCCCTTAGCACCATAAGAATGGCATATAATTCTGCCTTCTGGACAGAATTATAAGGGCTTTGTCCCACCTTACTCAATTCTTCCGATTTATAACCTGCTTTCCCTGATTTATTTGCATTGGTATAAAATGTCCGGGCTCCAGTTATTGGAGCATCATGTACAATTCAAGGAAGAATCCAAGAAGTTCTCTTTATGAGGTTAAGTCTATCACTTTTGGGATAGTTGCTGCTAATTTCTCCCAAAAAATTAGCACAAGCACTTTGCCATGGTTCATTATCTTCCCATCACTTTCTTATTTCCTCAGTAGTAAAAGGCACTATAATTTCTGTTGGGTCTATACCTGCAAGTTGATGAAGTCTCAGTTTATCTTTTATAATTAATTCTGAGACCTTTTCTACATAAGTTTTTAATTTTTTTACTTGGTTTATGAGGTATAAATAGCCACTCTAAAATAATATATTCCCTCTGCATTAAAATCCCTGTAGGAGAAATTCTGGAAGGCAGTATGACTAGGATGGAACTAAGATTCGGGTTGACCCTATCCACATGTGCCTCCTGTAATTTTTCCTCAATCATTGTCAGTTCCTTTTCTGCTTCAACTGTCAATTTTCTGGGACTATTCAAATCCTTATCACCATCTAAGGTTTTGTTTAAATGAACTATTAGATCAGGTGTTATCCCAACAGCTGGTCATAGACTGGAAATATCTCCTAACAATCTTTGGAAGTCATTAAGAGTCCGTAACTGGTCTCTCCTAATTTGTGCCTTTTGTGTTCGAATTTTCTCTAACCCTATTCTGTAGCCTAGGTAATTCATAGAATCTCCTCTTTGAATCTTTTCAGGGGCAATTTGTAATCCCCACCTAGGCAAGACTTTCTTTACTTCTTCAATCATACTTTCCAAAATATCTTTATTTGAATCAGATAATAAAATGTCATCCATGTAATGATAAATTATGGACTTGGGAAATTGTTTACGAATTATTTCCAGTGGCTTGTTAACAAAATATTGACACAATGTGGGACTATTGAGCATCCCCTGTGGGAGGACAGTCCATTGATATCTCCTAGTAGGCTGAGAATTATTATAAGTAGGCACTGTGAAGGCAAATTTTTCTCTATCCTTTTTTTGCAAAGGTATAGTGAAAAAACAATCTTTCAAATCAATAACTATAAGAGGCCATCCTCTTGGTAATAGAGAAGGCAAAGGATTTCCAGATTGTAGCGGACGGACCCATAGGCTGAATTACCTTGTTGACAGCTCTTAGATCTGTCACCATTCTCCATTTACCAGATTTCTTTTTTACAACAAACACAGGAGAATTCCAAGGGCTGGTTGATTCTTCAATATGGTTAGCATCTAGTTGCTCTTGTACCAGCTGTTCCAAAGCCTGTAACTTATCTTCAGCTAGAGGCCACTGCTTGATCCATATTTGCCTCTCAGTTAGCCATTTTAAAGGTAGGGCTGTTGGTACCTCTAAAGGTTTGCTATTGGCTGTGTGTTCTTGTACAGCCTGAATGGCTGGTGAACTTTTTCCATAATATCTCATTATATCCTTCCCAGAATTGTGAGTTCCTGGAACTACAGGAATATTAATCTGGGTATTCCATTGCTGTAGCAGGTCACGGCCCCATAAATTTAATGCAATATTTGCTATATATGGCCTTAATCTTCCTATTTGCCCTTCAGGCCCTATGCATTCCACCCATCTTGTGCTTTGCTTTACATGAGATAGGGTTCCAATTCCCAGGAACTGAACATCTACCTCATGAAGAGGCCAATTCGGATGCCAAGATTCTGGAGTAATTATACTTACATCCACACCTGTGTCTAATAAGCCTTCAATAAAAATGCCATTTATACAGACTCTTAGCTTTGGTCTTTGATCGTTAATATACGTTTGCCAAAATATACGTTTACTCTGCCCTCCTGAATTTTTTGACTCATTCTCCACATGTAATTCACCATTTAGACCAGTATTACTTTTTACAGCAGACATTGGAGTTTTCAATTTTCTTGGTGAGACACATTTTCCACTGTAACTGGGAATAAATGGGCCACTTCTGGCTTGGGGGCCTGCGAGAGGCCCCTCAAGGAGTTTCCCGATGGTATCGGTTTGCCTTGTCTGTCTGTTGTTGACCTGCATTCATTGGACCAATGTCGGCCTTTACCATGTCTCCTGCATTTACCTGAAGGCTGAGGTCTCCTACTTTTGTCATTCCCAGAGGAGATATTATTCCTAGAATTTCTTTGCCTGCAATCCCTTTTCAGATGTCCTTATTTACCACAATTAAAACACCTGGTAGTTTGATGTCTCCTCATAGCTTTGGAAATTGCTTCTCCTACCCAGGATTCATCATTATAGCTAAACATCTCAACATTCATTGTATGCTGTATCCATTCTTCTATTGGTGCTGATCTAGATCTTAAAGGTCCAATTATCTTTTTACATTCAGTATTTGAATTTTCAAAAGCTAGAGATTCAAGAAGTATTCGTCTAGCTTCTGGGTCTGTTACCCCTATGTCCAGAGCCTTAATTAATCTTTGCACAAAGTCAGTAAAGGGTTCCCTCTGTCCCTGCCTAACTCTGGTATATGATTCAACCCTTTTTGCTGGATCTTGTATTCTATTCAAAGCATTCAAGGCTGCTTTGTGACATAAGGACAGCACTTCTTCGTCATAAAAAGCTTGGACCTGTGGATCAGCATATGCTCCTACACCAAGAATTTGATCTTGGGAAACCTCCACACCTTTTGCTCTTCCTTGCTGTTCCATATGTTTGGATTCTTCTCTGAAATAAATTCCAAACATCAAGGAAGGTCCATCATCTAAAACTGCAGACACTAGCTGAGAGAAATCATGGGGAGTAGCTCTGACATTAGAAGCCCAAGTCCTTATCATTTCCTTAACAAATGCAGAGTGCAAGCCATAATTAACGACAGCTTGCTTAATTTCTTTTAAATCATTCATTGCTATTGGTGTCCATCTAGCTTCTTTAACTCCCTTTGAGCCTTTAGAAGTTGACCCTTTGTCAGAATAAATTACAGGGTATGTTGTTAGAACCCTGGGTAAGCCAGTTCTAACAGCTGGTGTTGGCATTGTATCCTGTCCTTGTGCCTTCTTACTCTGTTCACCAGCTCCAATAATTTCTTCAATCATTTCTAATCTTTTTATCATTGTATCCCTTAAATACTGAATCTCCTGACCTACCCGTGTTTCTAGGAATTTCACTAAGGTATCAGTTTTTTAGTTCCCAATCTGGAGGTACATTCCATCTGTTACCTTATCAAAACTTTGTGGTAACGTCTGAACGTCAAATTCAACAGCCTGTACCCTTTCAGGTAACTTCCTAGTACCCTTGGACATGGAGTCAATTTTGTCTATCATAGTATCCACTTGTTCAGATAACCCCTGATTTTCAATAATTTTAATCCTCTCAACTAGTTGTTCAACATTAGTCCATAAAAATCGTATCTTTCTTAATGATAAAATATTGAAAAGAAAACTGAAGCCTAGTAACAAGTAAATTAATATATTCCCATAGTCATATAAACCTTGCATGACATAATCCATTGTATTAATAAAGAAAACAGTAAAATTGGCGTTGGAAACAAAAACTGCCATATTACCTCTTGTCTAGTTGGCGGCGCTGTTGCCAAGTTGCGACTAGAACCACTGCAAAGGTGACTTAAATGGGTCCTGTTTCAGTGTCCACCTTAGTATTTGTTAAAAACTAGGAAATATAAGTTGCTCAAGAAAGAAAATTTAATTAAATCAATTCCATACACGGAACCAGAAACCCAGAATCCATGGGTAGAAAAGAGCAACCTGGAAGCCGCATATGTCTCCACGTGACTGAGTCGTTCTGATTCACGCCACTAAAGCACCGCACTTACAAGGGAAATTTAAAAACAACTCAGAAAAGAGCAAACAAGGCTTGCAGAGATTGTCCCGAGCCTGTGGAGCTTGGGAGGTGTGGGGTTTAATTGAACTGCTGGCTCCACACACAGGGCACAGGCCGCAACTGAGGGAGGTCTCGTGTCTAACTGAGCTGGTAGCAAGCAGTTGAGTGGGGGGAAGGGGGGGTTCTACAACCAAACATTGGGCGCCAGATGAAGGCGTCAGTCACAGACAATCCCACACCAGTTTGGAATTATGATTAATAGAATGGTTATTTATTCAAAAGGGAAAAAACTTACAGATTACCATCCCAGACAACAGCCCCTCCGCGCGAAAAGGAAAGGAGTCCAGGAGCCGGAAGTGGAGCCGGAAGCCAAAGAGGGAGTGGAGGACAGCCACTGCTTTTTTTAAAGAGAGAGACCATGCCCCAATGGGCTGGTAACTCAGTGGCGATTGGCTGAAGGAGTGGAAGGAACTCGCACAGCATTGCTAGTACATTTTTCAGGGCTGACCATTTGGGCTTGGAAAACCACAAGGGGATTCATCTCTGTGAAAGACTAATTCTCCCTCTTTCGGCAGCTTTTCATTGCCTGAACTCTTCATTGAAGAGTGTGGCCCTGTCTTGTTACAGTTTCTGTTGCTGTGATGAAACTCCATGACCAAAACACGGGTGGGGGAGGACAGGCGCTATTCAGCTCACACTTCCACATTGTAGCCCGTCACTGGAGGAAGTCGGGACAGGAACTCAAATAGGGCAGGAACCTGGAAGTAAGAGCTGATGCAGAGGCCATGAAGGGGAGGTGCTTATGCTTCATGTCTTGCTCAGCCTGCTTTCCATCAATCACTAATTAAGAAAATACCCTACAGGTTTGACTACAGCCTGATCTTACGGAGGCATTTTCCTTTCCTATTCTCTTTCCTTCCTTCTTTCTTTCTTTCTTTCTTTCTTTCTTTCTTTCTTTCTGTATGTCTTTCCTTTCTTTCTTTCTTTCTTTCTTCCTTTTGTTTTTCAAAAGAGATGGGGTTTCTCTGTGTAGCCTTGGTTGTCTTTATCTTGTGTCAAGTTGATAGAAAACTATCCAGCATAGGCCCTGTGAGATTGTCCCCCATCTGCGTTGGCATCATTCAGGTCTCGTTTAAGCAGCTATATTATTGAGATTTTATGAATATACCTTCCCTCTCGTATCTAGAAGATACAATCTTACAGAAGACTTCTTGGGCCTCTGGCTTTTACAGTCTTTTGTCCCTGAAACAATTCTTGGACTGAGGAGATGGCTCAGCAGGTAAAGGCAATTGGCTGCATAAACCCAATGCGGAGTCTGACAGGGAAGTTCAATCCCAAGAACCCATATAAAAAACTGGATGTATCTGCATGAACAGATGCACGGGCAGTCTTTACACTTCTATTGCAAGATGGGATGTATAGATAGAATCTGCCAGAAGCTTGCGGCCAGCTCACCTGGAGCACACCATGCAGAAGCACAAAGAGACTGCCTCAACAAAGGGAAGGTGAGAACCAATTCCTGAGACCTGTCCTTCTACCTTGTTTGCTTGTTCTGCTCAGAATGGCCTTGAACCTGAAGACCTCTGCCTCTGTCTCTCAGGTGCTGGGATTATAGGCGTGGTGTGCTTCATAACCTAGTTAGTGATGCTACTTTTTCTAGGTTCAACCACACTATATGGTTGGCAGTAAATCATGTTTTCATAACCCTATTTTTCATTTCTATGCTATTTTTTTATTTCTTTATGAAAAGTGACTAACACATGCTATGGCAAAACCATCACAGAAGGAACTTTTGTAAAAAAAATGTGTTGTGGGTGAGATGGTTTGGTGATTGAAGCACCTGCCACTAAGCCTGATGACCTGAGGGTGGTCCCCAAGATCCATGGGTGGAAGGAGAGAGCCAACTCCCAAAACTGTTTTCTGACTTTCATACATACCATCCTATACAATAAGCAAATAAAAATACAATAAAAAATATAAGGGAAGGGGAGGTTCATTTTGATCATGGTTTTAGTAGGTCCATTCTGACAGAAGCAGAAGCAGAAGCATGGTGGGTGGCTTGACTCACTCACCTTGGCCCACCAGGAAGAAGGGGGTTGTGGGAGTTTGTGATGTAGGAGAGTCATCTGGTAAGCCGCTTCCCTGTAGTCTCTACTTCAGTTCCTGCCTTGATTTCCATCAGTGTTGAACATGGAATTATAAGCCAAATTGACCCCTTTCTCCCCTGATGTGGTAAGTTGTTTTGGTCAGTATTTTTATTACAGCAACAGAATGCAAATGAAGATAGATGTATCTGTTTATTTGGAGCCAAGGTTTTACTATGTCATCTCCCGGTTGACCTCAAACCTGTGATTCTCCTGCCTCTGTTTTCAGGCCTATCTTTTAATACTAAAAGCAACCCCTGAATGCCAGAGAGATGGTTCAGTGGGTCAAGCATGTGCCACATAAGCCTTGCAGAATCCTGGGAACCCACATAAAGGTGGAAGGAGAGAACCACTTCCGTAAAGTTGTCCTCCGACTACCACACAGGCCCCTCCCTCTGCACACATAACAATGGCAAACAGTACCTGAGTTCTGGGATTCTAGGCATGTGCCATATGTCCATACAAAATGTTTTAACTAGCATATAAAAACAAAACCCCAATGTGGTGGCATATGCCTAGAATCCCAGTATTTGGGAGGCTTAAGCAGGGGACTGCCTTGAGTTCAAGATTAGTCAAGACTATATGACAAGAGTCTGTCTTAAAAAAAAATTAACAGAGAAAGGGAAGTGGCCTGGGGCAGGGGTGGGGGTGGAGACTGGCAACAAGATGGCTCAGCCACACACTCTCTAAGTAACTAAAGAGAAGATTTCACATATTAACAGAGGAATTTGATGTTATGAGCCATATAGGCATTGTGCAACTTCTAAATCAGGTTAAACATATCTGCTGTTCCTCAGATATTCATTCCTCATGTTGAAATACGCAACACTATCAATAGAAGAAATGACCAATCTGCTCCCCCATTGTGTAATGTATTGATCAAAGAGTGCATCATTATCCTGGGCATAAAACATTACTACCGAAGGACAGACCCGGAGAGACTAGATCCTGGGAGAATAGACTGTGATGGGAGAGACCCTGAGAGGACAGAACCAGAGAGGACAGACCCAGAGAAGAGAGACCATTAGTTAGAGATCTCTAAGCCTCACACTTTTATTTTACAGGTTTTCATGAATAAGACAGATGCTGTTGAGCTCACATATATACCATGGTAGGAATAGGGTAATTACTCTGGCCCGCTTTCTGTGGATCCACTTTCAGTTTCTGAGTGCACAGAAGGAACCTAAGGGTATCTTTGAACTATAAAAGTGAGCAGCAGTTGTAACTGATATGTAGGGTATTTTCCTGAGACCCAGTCCCTATAGCTAGGAGGAGGAGGAGGAGGAGGAGAAGGAGGAGGAGGAGGAGGAATGAAGAAGAAGAAGGAGGAGGAGGAGGAACGAAGAAGAAGGAGGAGGAGGAATGAAGAAGAAGGAGGAGGAGGAGGAGGAGGAGAAAGAAGAAGAAGAAGAAGAAGAAGAAGAAGAAGAAGAAGAAGAAGAAGAAGAAGAAGAAGAAGAAGAAAAGAAGCAGCAGCAGCAAGTACATCATTATTTTGATAGACAGACTGAGTTTGTGTGAATGGAACGTCCTTGGAGTCGTGCTGTGCCCACCCACCAACGTGACTGTGGTAGCCCGGATGCATAGCTATGTTTTAAAACTGAATAGCAGCCTGCTAAAGGAAACTCAGGCAGAGTCTCTGCAGCAAGTTCCCTTGGCGCACTAATGCATGCTGACCTACGCTGACATGGGTGCAGCTCTAGTAATGTCACTTTAGAGGGTGAAGTAGGAAGCTCACTTTCAATAGAAACATTTATGGGGACGACAGTAGGTAAGAGGAGGTTGCCCTTGAGGGCCAATTGTATTAATTTCCCTACCTTCTCTTTGGTGACCTCTAGGCTCCTTTCACGCTCATGCAAGAACAGTTCCTTAGGCCAGGCCCTTGATCTACTTACTCTAAACCTCCACTTCCCGAATGTGTGCGCCTTTCCTGGCCTCTTGCTGGGCCAGTCTCCATCTATAGGAGGCCTGGCTTTGTATGTAGCACAGAGAAGGTAACCTCGAGAAGAGGGAATTTCAGAAATTAGGGGCACAATACTTGCCTAGCGTGAGCAAGGCCTGGGGTTCATTCCAGGGTTCAGCTCAGTATGGGATCACAACAAACAAAAGAACCACTTTGCCTTGAGTTGCCTAGAAATGGGGAAGCTGGTGAGCAGGAATCCAGTGGAGATTTTAGCAAAGGGAACAGAGGAAGAATCTGTGTGACTGGAGCCTTGTCTGATGTCCCCTTAGAACGTGAGAAGAATTTTGCAGGGGATGTTTATATAAAAATGAAATCTAAAGCACAAGCTAACTGAGACTCAGGAATGGTAATGTCACTGGATTCCCAGCAGGAATGAGCTCATGAGCTAAAGGGGCAGGGTGCTGTCCAACTCTTCAGTGTATTTTTAAAGGCCTCTTTGGACTTCAATTGGCTTTGGGAAGAAGCCAGCCCTACATCCCCCCCCCGGAAGTGCCGCTACAATTGTGATCAGAGTGCTTGGGAGAACTCTGAATCCAGCGGTGGTAGCCGGTGTAGAGGGTGAGGGGCCTACCAGTCTCAATGGCAGGGGCAGTCTCAGTGACAACTTCTGCCAACTTTTGAGATCAAATGTTTGGAATTTGAGAAACTCCCTGTAGGCCTTGCTTTATCCTCTTTTCCCAGATTCCAGTGTGCACAGATGCATGTATGAGACATGTAGTGCGCGCAGAGGCACGTATGACATGCAGTATGAGCAGATGTACTTATTAGACATGGAGTGTGCTCAGGTGGACGTATGAGACATGCAGTGTGCACAGATGCACTATGAGACAGGCACAAACACGTATTAGTAATGTAGTGTGCAAAGATCCACATATGAGACATGCAGTTTGCGCAAAATCATGTATTATACATGCAGTGTGCTCTGATGAATGTATGAGATGTGTAGTGTGCACAGATGCACATATGACATGCAGTGTGTGCAGAAGCATGTATGAGATATGTAGTGTGCCAAGATGCACGTATGACACCTACAGTTTGCGCAGATGCACGTATGAGACATGCACCAACATGTATTAGTCATATAGTGTGCACAGATGCACGAATGAGACATGCAGTGTGAGTAGATGCACGTATTGGACATGTAGTGTGCTCAGATGCACGTATTAGACCTGCAGTATGCACAAATGCATGTATGAGAATGTAGTGTGCACACATGCACGTATGAGACCTGCAGTGTGCTCAGATGCACGTATGAGACATGTAGTATACGCAGATGCACGTATGACATGCACTGTGAGCAGAAGCATATATGAGACATGTAGTTTGCTCAGATGCACGTATGAGACATGCACAAACACGTATTAGTCCTGTAGCATGTACGGATGCACGATTGAGACATGCAGTGTGAGTAGATGAACATATTGGAAATGTAGTGTGCTCAGATGCACGTATGGCATGCAGTGTGAGCAGATGTACAGATTAGACATGCAGTGTGCTTAGGTGCACTTATGAGACATGTAGTGTGCGCAGATGCAAGTATGACATACAGAGTGCACAGGTGCACGTATGAGACATACAGTGTATACAGATGCACATATAAGACCTGCAGTGTGTACAGATGCATGTATGAGACATGCACAAACATGTATTAGTCATGAAGCAAGCAAAGATCCACATATGAGACATGCAGTGTGCACAAAGTCATGTATTATACATGCAGTGTGCTCAGATACACGTATGAGACATGTAGTTTGCCCAGACTCACGTTTGACATGCAGTGTGCACAGATGCACGTATGAGACCTACAGTGTTCCCAGATGCATGTATAAGACATGCAGTGTGCACAGAAGCATGTATGAGACATGCAGTATGCTCAGATGCATGTATGAGACATGCAGTGTGCTCAGATGTACTTATGACATGCAGTGTGAGCAGACTAAGGTATTGGACATGAAGCATGCACAGATGCACCTATGACATGCAGTGTGCACAGAAGCATGTGTGAGACATGTAGCGTGCACAGATGCACATATGAGACATGCACAAACACTGATTAGTCATGTAGTGTACACAGATGCACGAATAAGACATGCCGTGTGCACAGATACACGTATGTGACATGTAGTGTACGCAGATGCACATACGACATGCAGTGTGAGCATATGTACATATTAGACATGCAGTATGTGCAGATGCACATATGAGACATGCAGTGTGCTCAGATGCATGTAGAAGATCTGCAGTATGTACAGATGCATGTATGAGACATGCACAAACACATATTAGTCATGTAGTATTCAAAAATCCACATATGAGACGTGCAGGTTGCACAAAAATATGTATTATACATGCAGTATGCGAAGATGCATGTATGAGACATGAAGTGTGCATACATACACGTATGAGACATGTAGTGTGCACAAATGCAAGTATTAGGCCAGCCGAGTGCGCAAATGCATATATGAGTCCTTCAGTGTGCATAGATGAACATATGACAAATGTAGTGTGCACAGAAGCATGTCTGAGACATTTAGTGTGATCAGATGGACGTATGAGACATGTACTGTGATCTGATGAACATCTGAGACATGCAGAATGCAGAGATGGAAGTATGGGACCTGCAGAGTGGACAGATGCACGTATGACACACATAGTGTGCGCAGATGCATGTATAAGACCTGCAGTGTGTAGAGATGCACATATGAGACCTACAGGGTGCGCAGATGCATGTATAAGACATGCAGTGTGTGCAGATGCACGTATAAGACCTGGAGTGTGTACAGATGCACGTATGAGACATGCACAAACACGTATTGGTCATGTAGTAAGCAAAACTCCACATACAAGACATGCAGTGTGAGCAAAATCATGTATTATACATGCAGTGTTCTCAGTTGCATGAATGAGACATGTAGTGTGCGCAGATACACATATGAGACAAGTAGTGCACACAGATGCACGTATTAGACCTGCAGTGTGCACAGAAGTGCCTCATATATGGATTTTTGCACACTGCATGAAAAATAAGTGTTTGTGCATGTTTCATACATGCATTTGTGCACACTGTATATCAACGTGCATGTGAGCACACTACATATCTCATACGTGCATCTGTGCATACTGCATGTCTCATACACGCATCTGTGCACACTGCATGTCTCATACGTGCATGTGTGCACAGTACATGACTCATACATTCATGTGTGCACACTACATGTCTCATACGTGTATTTGAGCACACTGCATGTATAATGCATGATTTTGCACACACTGCATGTCTCATATGTGGATCTTTGCACACTGCATGACTAAAACGCGTTTGTGCATGTCTCATACGTGCATTGGTACACACTGCATGTCTCATACGTGCATCTGCGCACACTACATGTCTCATACATTCATCTGAGCACACTGCATGTCTAATATGTACATGTGCTCACACTGCATGTCATACGTGCATCTGCGCGCACTACATGTCTCAACTATGCAGCTGTGCACACTGGAGGTCTCTTACGTGCATCTGTGCACACTGTGTGTCTCATAAGTGCATCTGCACACAGTACATGTCTCGTACGTGTATCTGTGCAATCTGATTGTCTCATATGTGCATCTGAGCACACTCCATGTCACATATGTGCATCAGAGCACAGTACATGTCTCATACATGCATCTGCGCACACTATATGTCTCATACGTGCACCTAAGCACACTGCATGTCTAATATGTACATATGCTCACACTGCATGTCATAAGTGCATTTGAGCACACTACATGTCGAATAAGTGCATCTACTCACACTGCATGTCTTATTGGTGCATCTGTGTACACTATATGATTAATATGTGTTTGTGCATGTCTCATACGTACATCTGAGCAACCTGTAAGTATCATACGTGCATCTGCGCACACTACAAGTCTCATACATGCTTTTGAGCACTTACTCTATCGTGTATATACTGACTACTGTGTACCTACTGTTCATTGTGTATATACTGGCCATTGTGCACAGTTTGTCCATTGTGTACATACTGTCTACTGTTTTGTGTACATACTGTACATTGTGTCAATGCTGTCCATTGTGGACATATTGTCCATTGTGTATATATGTTCATTTTGTACATACTGTCTACTGTGTACATAGTGTCTACTGTGTACATACTGTCTACTGTGTATATACTGTCAGCAGTTAACATACTGTCTACAATGTACATACTATCTATTGTGGACATACTATCAAATATATACTTACTAATGTGTACATACCGTCAATTGTGTATATATTATCTATAGTGCGAATGCTGTACATTGTGTACATACTGTCTATTGTGTACATACTGCCCATGGTGTACATATTGTCCATTATATAACACTGTCTATTGTGTACAAACTGTCAATTCTGTACATACAGTCCATTGTGTAAGAAATATTATGTACTTCCTGTCTATTGTGTACATACGTTTGTGTACATTCTGTCACTTTTGTACTTATTGTCCATTGTGTTCCTACTATCTATTGTGTACACACTGTCTATTGTGTTGTGAACATGCTGTACATTGTGTATATATTGTCTATTGTGTACATACTGTCCATTGTGTACATACTGTCCATTGTGTACATACTCTCCATTGTGGGCCTACTGTCCATTGTGTACATACTCTTCTATTGTCTACATACTGTCCATTGTGTACACACTGTCTGATGTGTACATACTGTCCATTGTGTACAACTTTTCAATTTTGTACATACTGTCTATTGTGTACTTACTGTCCATTGTGCACATATGGTTGTGTACATACAGCCCATTGTGTACATACTCTGTTGTGTACATACTGTCCATTGTGTACATATTGTCCATTGTGTACATACTCTCCATTGTGGGCCTACTGTCCATTGTGTACATACTGTCTATTGTCTACATACTGTCCATTGTCTACATACTGTCTGTTGTGTACATACTGTCCATTTTGTACATACTCTCCATTGTGTAAATCCTATTTTGTACATACTGTCCATTGCTTACATACTTTTGTGTACATACTGTCTATTTTGTCAATACTGTCTACTTTGTTCGTACTGTCTACTGTGTACATACTGTCTACTGTGTTGTGTACATACTGTCCATTGTGTACCTACTGTCCATTATATACATGCTAATGTGTACATACTTTCCATTGTGTACATACTGTCCATTGTCTACATACTGTCCATTGTGTATATACTGTCTATTGTATACATAATGTCCATTGTGTACATACTGTCCATTGTGTACATACTGTCTATTGTGTACATATTGTCCATTGTGTCCATACTACTGTGTACACACTGTCCCTTGTGTACATACTGTCAATTTTGTTATACACGTTCATCTGCGCACACTGCATGTCTCATACATTCATCTGAGCAAACTGCATGTCTAATACGTACATCTGCTCACACTGCATGTCATACTGCAGCTGCGTGCTCTATATGTCTCATACATGCCGCTGTGCACACTGCAGGTCTCTTAGGTGCATCTGTGCACTCTGCATGTCTCTACGTGTATCTGCGCACAGTGTATGTCATACTTGCATCTGTGCACACTACATGTCTCATTCTTGAATCTGTGCACACTGCAGTTGTCTTACGTGCATCTGTGCACATTGGATGTCACACACGTGCGTGTGTCCCCACTCCATGGCTCTTACGTGCATCTGTGCACCTTGCATGCCTTATATGTTCATCATAGTACAGTACATGTCTCATATGCGCATCTGAAAACACCCCGTTTCCCATACATGCTTCTGTGTACACTGCATGTCTAATTCGTTTGTTTGGGAACACTGCAGGTCTCATACGTGCATCTGCACACACTGCATGTCCCATACATGCATCTACTCACACTGCATGTCTCTTTCATGGATCTGTGCACACTACATGACTAATACGTGTTTGTGCATGTCTCATACGTGCATCTGTGCACCCTGTAGTTCTCATACGTGCATCTGGGCACTATACACAATCATACATGTATCTGAGCACACTGCATGTCTCATATTTCCATCTTCACACACTGCAGGTCTCATACATGCAACTGCGCACACAGCATGTCTAATATATACATCTGCTAACACTGAATGTCATACATGTATCTGCGCACACTACATGTCTCATACGTGCATCTGTGCAACCTGCAGGTCTCATTCTTGCATCTGTGCATTCTGCATGTCTCATATGTTGGTCATATCACAGTACAAGTCTCATACCTAGATCTGAGCACATTGCATGTCTTATACATGCTTCTGTGCACACTGCATGTCTAATACATGTCTAATACACTGCATGTCTATACATGCATCTGAACACACTGCATGTCTCATACATGCATCTGTGCACAGTATATGTCTTATATGTGCATCTGTGCATACTACTTGTCTCATACGTGAATTTGCACATACTGTATGTCTGCTACGTGTATCTGTGCACACTACATGTCTTATTTGTGCATCTGCGCGCACTGCAAGTCTCATATGTGCATATGCGCATACTACATGTCTCATATGTTCATAAAAGCACAGTACCTCTCTCATATGTGCATCTGAGCACACTGCATGTCTCATAAATTCTTCTGTGTACACTGTATTTCTAACACATGTATTTGGGCACCCTGCATGTCTAATACATGTATGTGTGCACAATACATGTCTTATATGTGCATATGTGCACACTGCAAGTCTCATACGTGCATATGTGCATACTACATGTCTCATATGTTCATAAGAGCACAAAATGTGTCTCATACTTGCATCTGCCCACACTGCAGGTCCTATACATGTATCTGCGCTCACTGTAGGTCTCATACGTGAATCAGAGCACACTGCATGTCTCATACGTTCATCTGCACACACTACATGTCCCATACGTGTATGTGCGCACACTACATGTCTCATACGTTCATCAGAGCACACTGCATGTATAATACATGATTTTGTGCAAACTGCATGTCTCATATGTGGATCTTTCCACACTAAATGAGTAATACGTGTTTGTGCATGTCTCATACATGCATCTGTACAATCTGCTGGTCTTCTACGTGCATCTGAGCACACTGCATGTCTAATACTTACATTTGCTCACAATGCATGTCATACGTGCATCTGCACACACTACATGTCTCATTTGTACATCCGTGCACACTGCATGTCTCATACGTACATCTGCACACCCTGTAGGTCTCATAAGTGCATCTGTGCACACTACAAGTCTCATACATGCTTCTGCACACACTGCATGTCATATGTGCATCTGCACACACTACATGGCTCATACGTGCATCTGAGCACACTACATGATTTTACGCACACTGGATGTCTCATATGTGGTTCTTTGCACACTACATGAATAATATGTGTTTTTGCATGTCTCATACATGCATCAGTACAAACTGCAGGACTTATACGTGCATCTGTGCACACTGCATGTCTCATACGTTCATCTGAACACACTACATGTCTCATACGTGCATCTGAGCACACTGCATATTTAATACATACATCTGCTCACACTGCATGTAATATGTGCAGCTGCATGCTCTACATGTCTCATACATGCAGCTGTGCACACTGAAGGTCTCTTACGTGCATCTGTGCACAGTGCTTGTCATACTAGCATCTGCGCACACTACATGTCTCATAAGTGAATCTGTGCACACTGCAATTCTCTTACGTGCATCTGTGCACATTGGATGTCTCATACGTGCATGTGTCTCCACTCCATGTCTCTTACGTGCACCTGTGCACCCTGCATGTCTTATATGTTCTTCAGAGCACAGTACATGTCTCATATGTGCATCTGAGCACACTCCATGTCTCATTCATGCTTCTGTGTACACTGCATGTCTAATACATGTGTCTGGGCACCCTGCAGGTCTCATACATGCATATGTGCACACTGCACTCCTCATACGTGCATTTGCACAGAAAGCATTCTCATACAAGCATTCGAGCACACTGCATGTCTCATACGTGCATCTCAGCACACTGCATGTCTCATACATGCTTCTGTGCACACTGTATGTCTAATACTTGCATCTGGACCCACTGCAGGTCTCATACATGCATTTTTGCCCGCTGTAGGTCTCAAACGTGCATCTGAGCACACTGCATGTCTCATACATGCTTCTGTGTACACTGCATGTCTAATACATGTGTCTGGGGCCCCTGCAGGTCTCATAAATGCATATGCGCACACTGCATGCCTCATACGTGCATTTGCACAGAAAACATGTCTCATACGTGCATCTGAGCACACTGCATGTCTCATACGTTCATCTCAGCACACTGCATGTCTCATACATGCTTCTGTGCACACTGCATGTCTAATACATGCATCTGGGCACACTGCAGGTCTCAAACGTGCATTTTTACCCTCTGTAGGTCTCAAACGTGCATCTGAGCACACTGCATGTCTCATACATGCTTCTGTGTACACTGCATGTCTAATACATGCACATGGGCACACTGCAGATCTCATACGTGCATCTGCACACACTGTAGGTCTCATACGTGCATTTGCTCAGAATGCATGTGTCATATGTGCTTCTGTGCACACTACGTAAATAATACGTGTTTGTGCATGTCTCACACCTGCATCGGTGCACATTTCAGGTCTTATACGTGCATCTGCGCACATTGCATGTCTCATACATGCATTTGCACAGAATGGATGTATCATATGTGCATCTGCAACTACATGTCTAATACGTGTCTGTGCATGTCTCATATGTGCATCTGCACACACTGCAGGTTTCATACATGAATGATTGCATACTACTTGTCTCATACGTGCATTTGTGCATACTGTATGTCTCCTACGTGTATCTGTGCACATTACATGTCTAATATGTGTCTGTGCCTGTCTCATATGTGCATCTCTGCACACTGCAGATCTCATATGAGCATCTGCACACACTGCATGTCTAATAAGTGTATGTGTGCACAATACATGTCTTATGCGTGAATCTGTGCACACTGCAAGTGTCATACGTGCATATGCACATACTACATGTCTCATATGTTCATACAAGCACAGTACATGTCTCATATATGGTTTGTGCATACTGTATGTCTCCTACTTGTGTCTGTGCAGACTGCAGGTCTCATACCTACATCTGTGCACACTGCAGGTCTAATACGTGCTTCTGGGAACACTACAGTTCTCATACATGCATTTGCCCACACTGCAGTTCTAATACGTGCATCTTTGCGCACTACATGTCTCATACGTGTATCTGCGCACACTACATGTCTCATACGTGCATCTGAATAAACTGCATGTATGATACATGATTTTACACACACTGCATGCCTCATATGTGGTTCTTTGTACACTATATTACTAATACATATTTGTGTATGACTCATTCGGGCATCTGTACACACTGCATGTCTCAAAGTATGTGTGCACACTACTTGACTCATATGTGCATCTTTGCACACTGCAGATTTCATACGTGCTTTTGCACACACTGCAGTTATAATTCGTACATCTGCTCACACTACATATCATACGTGAATCTGCACACACTACATGTCCAAGACATGCATCTGAGCACACTGCATGTCTCATTTATGCATCTGTGGACACTACATGACTAATACATGTTTTCCATGTCTCATACATGCTTCTGTGCACACTGCATGTCTATACATGCATATGTGCACACTGCAGGTGTAATATGCGCATCTGTGTGCACTAAATGTCTCATACGTGTATCTGCGCACACTACATCTCTCATTTGTGCAACTGAGAACACTGCATGTATAATGCATGATTTTGCGCACATTGCATGTCTCATATGTGGAGCTTTGCACACTAATTGAATAATACGTGGTTGTGCATGTCTCATACTTGCATCTGTACACACTACATTCCTTATAAGTGCATCTGAGGAACTGCATGTCTCATACATGCTTCTGTGAACACTGCATGTCAAATACATGCATCTGGGCACACTGCAGGTCTCACACGTGCATCTTTGCCTACTTTAGGTCGCATATGTGCATCTGTGCAAACTGTAGATCTGTTATGTGCAACTATTCACACTGCATGTCTCATACGTGAATGTGTGCACACTACATGTCTCATACGTGCATCTGATCACACTGCATGTCTCATATGTCCATCTTCACACACTGCAGGTCTCATACGTGCATCTGAGCACTCAGCATGTCTAATACGTACATCTCCTAACACTGCATGTCATACGTGCATCTGCGCACACTACATGTCTCATACGTGCATCTGTACACCCTGCAGGTCTCATACGTGCATCTGTGCATTCTGCATGTCTCATATATTCATCAGATCACAGTACATACCTCATACGTGCATCTGAACACACTAAATGTCTCATACATGCTTCTGTGTACACTGCATGTCTGATACGTGCATCTGGAGATACTGCAGGTCTCATACGTTCATCTGCGTACACTGCATGTCTCATACGTGCATTTGTGCAGAATGCATGTCTCATACATGCATCTGTGCACACTACATAACTAATACCTGTATTTGTATGTCTCATACATGCATTGGTGCACATTGTGGGTCTTATACATGCATCTGTGCATACTGCATGTCTCATACGTGCATGTGTGCACACTGCATGTCTCAAACGTGTATGTGCACACACTACATGTCTCATACGTGCATCTGAGCACACTGCCTGCATAATACATGATTTTGCGCAAACTGCAAGTCTCATATGTGGATTTTTGCACACTACATGACTAATACGTGTTTGTGCATGCTTCATACGTGCATCTGTACACACTGCAGGTCTTCTAAGTGGATCTGAGCAAATTGCATGTCTCATACGTGCACCTAATCACACTGCATGTCTAATTCGTACATCTGCTCACACTGCATGTCATATGTGTATCTGCGTACACTACATGTCACATACGTGCAACTAAGCACACTTCATGTCTTATTCGTGCATTTGTGCACACTACATGACTAATCAGTGTTTGTGCATGTCTCATATGTGCATCTGCGCACACTGCATGTCTCATACATGCATCTGAGCACACTACATGTCTCATACATGCTTCTGTGCACACTGTATGTCATAGGTGCATCTGCGCATGCTTCATGTCTAATACCTTAATCTGCTCACACTGCATGTCATAAGTACATCTGAGCACACTGCATGTCTCATACGTGCATCTGCGCACACTGCATATCATACGTGCATCTGCGTACACTACATGTCACATAAGTGCATCTGTGCACACTGCATGTCTTATTCGTGCATCTGAGCACACTGCATGTCTAATACATGCATCTGGGAACACTGCAGGTCTCATACTTCCTTCTTGGCACACTACATGTCCAATACGTGCATCTGAGCACACTACATTTCTCATTTATGCATCTGTGCACACTACATAACTAATACGTGCTTGTGCATGTCTCATATATGCTTCTGTGCACACTGCATGTCTCAAACGTGGTGCATGTCTCATACATTCATCTGAGCAAACTACATGTCTCAAACATGTGTCTGTGCAAACTACATGTCTCATTCGTGTATCTGAGCACACTACGTGTCTAATACATACCTTGTCTCATGCTGCATGTCGTATATGCTTCTGCTCACACTGCATGTCATACGTACAACTGAGCACACTGCATGTCTCATACGTGTATCTGAGCACACTGCATTCTCATACATGCTTCTGTGCACACTTCATGTCTAATACGTGCATCTGGGCACACTGCAGGTCTCATTCATGCATCTGTGCATACTACATGACTAATACATGTTTGTGCATGTCTCATACGTACATCTGTGCACACTGCATGTAATATGTGCGTTCGCGCAAACTACATGTATCATACGTGGATCTGAACACACTGCATGTCTAATATGTACCTCTGCTCACCCTGCATGTCATATATGCATCTACACACACTAGATATCTCATACGTGCATCTTGCAAAGTACAAGTCTAGTACATGCATCTGAGCACACTACATGTCTTTTACATGTATCTGAGCACACTGCATGTCTCATACTTGCATCTGAGCACACTGCATATCTCATACATGCTTCTCTGCACACTGCATGTCTCATACTTGCATCTGAGAACACTACACGTATCATACATGCTTCTATGCACACTGCATGTAATATGTGCCTCTGCGCACACTACATGTCTCATACGTGCATCTGTGCATTCTGCTTGTCTAATATGTTCATCATATCACAGTACAAGTTTCATACCTGCATCTGAGCACATTGCATGTCTCATACGTGCTTCTGTGCACACTGCATGTCTAATACATGGATCTGTGCCCACTTCAGGTCTAATAAGTGCATCTGTGTGCACTACATGTCTCATACGTGTATCTGCGCACACTACATGTCTCATTCGTGCTACTGAGAACACTGCATGTATAATACATTGTTTCCTCCGCACTTTTTTGTGAACACCCGAACCTCAAAACAGGCATGCACTTTTCTGACTCAAGCCCACGAGAACGGATTAATATCCAAAAGGGTTAACACACACACACAAACACAAGAGACCGGGCTCATTTACCAAGGATCAAGTGGCAAATGGCAGCTTTGTTAAGCATAAGTCGGGTATATATACTGTGGGGCAGAAAGACACCAGCCCCCCATCAGGAACAAGGAAAGAGAAAAATCAGGGGGCCGCACCCAAGGTCAGAGAGCAGCTGAACAGAGAAAAGAGGAACCTTTTTTTCTCTGACCCGGGAACCTTGCCTGCGGCGAGAACCTTGCTTGCAGGTGGAATTACCATAACAGTAGAGGGAGAGTTTTCTCTAAGCTACACCCTTGGGCTGTAGGTGAAATTATTATAACAGGAGAGGGTGAGTTCTCTCTTCGCACACACTCAAGCTGGTGCAGTGGAACCAGGAAGCAGAACAGCCATGCATAGCGCCTCGGGAAAAATGGGGAACCTGTGTACCTACAAGTCTCCCTTTAAATATATATAAAATAAAGATACATAATTTTGCCCACACTGCATGTCTCATATGTGGAGCTTTGCACACTACATGACTAATACGTGTTTGTGCATGTCTCATACGTGCATCTGTACACACTGCAGGTCTTATACGTGCACCTGCGTACACTGCATGTCTCATATGTGCATCTGTGCACACTGCATGTTATACGTGCGTCTGCGCAAACTACATGTCTCGTATGTATATGTGAGCACACTGCATGTCTAATACATACCTCCACTCATCCTGCATGTCATGTATGCCTCTGCACACACTACATGTCTCATACGTGCATCTGTGCACAGTGCAGGTCTATTACATGCATCTGAGCACACTGCATGTCTAATACGTGCTTCTCCTCACACTGCATGTCATATGTACATCTGAGCACACTGCACGTCTCATACATGCATCTGAGCACACTGCAGGTCTCAAACGTACATCAGTGCACACTGCAGATCTCTTACATGCAACTGTGCACACTGCATGTCTCATACGTGTATGTGTGTCCACTACATGTTTCATACGGGCATCTGTGCACAGTGCATGTCTCATATATCCATCTTCACACACTACAGGTCTCATACGTGCATCTGAGCACACAGCATGTCTACTACGTACATCTGCTAACACTGCATGTCATACGTGAATCTGTGCACACTACATGTCTCTTATGTACATTTGTGCACCCTGCAGGTCTCATATGTGCATCTGTGCATTTTGCATGTCTCATATATTCATCAGATCACAGTACATGTCTCATACGTGCATCTGAGCACACTAAATGTCTCATACATGCTTCTGTGTACACTGTGTGTCTGATACATGCATCTGGAGACACTGCAGGTCTCATACGTTCATCTATGCGCACACTGCATGTCTCATATGTGTATTTGTGCAGAATGCATGTATCATACATGCATCTGTGCACACTACAAAACTAATACATGTTTGATCATGTCTCATACGTGTATCCGTGCACATTGTGGGTCTTATACATGCATCTGCGCACACTGCATGTCTCATACGTGCATGTGCACACACTACATGCCTCATACATGCATCTGAGCACACTGCATGTATAATACATGATCTTGTGTAAACTGCAGGTCTCATATGTGGATTTCTGCACACTACATGACTAATACGTGTTTGTGCATGTCTCATACGTGTAACTGTACACACTAAAGGTCTTCTACGTGCATCTGAGTACACTGCATGTATTATACGTGCATCTGCACACACTGCATATCATACGTGCATCTGTGTACAATACATGCCACATACGTGCATCTGAGCACACTGCATTCCTATTTGTGCACACTACATGACTAATCAGTTTTTGTACACGTCTCATATATGCATTTGGACACACTGCATGTCTCATACGTGCATCTGAGCACACTACATGTCTCATACATGCTTCTGTGCACACTGCATGTCAAAGGTGCATCTGCACATTCTTCATGTCTAACACCTTAGCCTGCTCATACTGCATGTCATAAGTACATCTGAGCACACTGCATGTCTCATGCATGCATCTGAGCACACTGCATGTCCCATAAATGCTTCTGTGCACACTGCATGTCTAATACATGCATCTGGGAACACTGCAGGTCTCATACGTGCTTCTGAGCATGCTACATGTCTAGTAGTTGCATCTGAGCACACTGCATGTCTCATTTATGCATCTGTGCACACTACATAACTAATACGTGTTTGTGCATGTCTCAAAAATGCTTCTGTGCACACTGCATGTCTAATGCATGCATCTGTGCACACTGCGGGTCTAAGATGTCCATCTGTGTGCACTACATGTCTCATACATGCATTTGCGCATACTACATGTCTCATACGTGCATCTGAGCACACTGCAAGCTTCATACGTGAATCTGCACATACTACATGTCTCATATGTGCATTTGAGCACACTGCATGTCTCATAAGTGGTGCATGTCTCATAAGTTCATCTGATCAAACTACATGTCTCAAACATGCGTCTGTGTCAACTACATGTCTCATACATGTATCTGAGCACACTGCATATCTAATACGTACCTCCTGTCACCTTGCATGTCATATATGCATCTGCTCACACTGCATGTCATACATACATCAGAGCACTCTGCATGTCTCATATGTGCATAGGAGCACACTGCATGTCCATACATGCTTCTCTGCACACTTCATGTCTAATACATGGATCTGGGCACACTGCAGGTCTCATACGTGCATCTTTGCCCACTGTGGGTCTCATATGTGCATCTGTTCACACTGCAGATCTCTTACATGCAACTGTGCACATTGCAGGTCTCATAAGTGTATCTGTGAACACTACATGTCTCACACATGTATCTGTACACACTCGAGGTCTAATACGTGCATGTGTGCTCACTCTATGACTCACATGTGCATCTGCGCACACTGCATGTCTCATGTTCATCAGATGAAAGTGCATGTCTCATACGTGCATCTGAGCACACAAAATGTCTCATACATGCTTCTGTGTACACTGCATGTCTGATACATGCATCTGGACACACTGCAGGTCTCATACGTTCATCTGTGCACACTGCATGTCTCATAAGTGCATTTGTGCAGAATGCATGTCTCATATATGCATCTGAGCACCCTACATAACGAATACATGTTTGTGCATGTCTCATACGTGCATCGGTGCACATTGCGGGTCTTATACATGCATCTGCGCACACTGCAAGTCTCATACGTGCATGTGTGCACACTACATGTCTCAAACGTGTATGTGGGCACACTACATGTCATATATGTGCATCTGCGCACATTGCATATCATACGTGCATCTGCGTACACTACATGTCACATATGTGCATCTGTGCACAATGCATGTCTTATTCGTGCATCTGTGCACACTACATGACTAATCAGTGTTTGTGCATGTCTCATATGTGCATCTGGACACACTGCACGTCTCATACATGCATCTGAGCACACTGCATGTATCATAAATGCTTCTGTGCACACTGCATGTCTCATAAATGCTTCTGTGCACACTGCATGTCTAATACATGCATCTGGGAACACTGCAAGTCTCATACTTGCTTCTGAGCACACTACATTTCCAATACGTGCATCTGAGCACACTGGATGTCACATTTATGCATCTGTGCACACTACATAACTAATACATGTTTGTGCATGTCTCATACATGCTTCTGTGCACAATGCATTTCTAATATGTGCATCTGTGCACACTGCAGGTCTAATACATTCATCTGAGCAAACTACATGTCTCAAACATGTGTCAGCACAAACTACATGTCTTAGAAGTGTATCTGAGCACACTGCATGTACAATACATACCTCTTCTCACCTTGCATGTCATATATGCATCTGCGCACACTACATGTCCAATACGTGCATCTGCTCACACTGCATGTCATACATATAAGTGAGCACACTGCATGTCTCATACGTGCATCTGAGCACCCTGCATGCTTCATACATGATTCTGTGCACACTTCGTTTCTAATACGTGCATTTGGGCACACTGCAGGTCTCATATGTGCATCTTTGTCCACTGTAGGTCTCATACGTGCATCTGTGCACATTGCAGATCTCTTACGTGCAACTGTGCACACTGCATATCTCATATGTGTATTTGTGCACACAACATGTCTCATACATGTATCTGCGCACACTGCAGGTCACATATGTGCATGTGTGCTCACTCTATGGCTCATATGTGCATCTGCGCACTCTACATGTCTCATACGTTCATCAGATCACAGTACAAGTCTCATACGTGAATCTGAGCACACTATCTGTCTCATACATTCTTCTGTGTACACTGCATGTCTGATACGTGCATCTGGACACACTGGAGGTCTCATACATGCATCTGCGCACACTGCATGTCTCATTCGTGCATTTGCACAGAAAGCATGTCTCATTCGTGCATCTGTGCGAACTACATGTTTCATACATGCTTCTGCGCACACTGCATATCATACATGCATCTGCTATACTACATGTTTCATACATGCATCTGAGCACATTGCATGACTCATACGTGCATCTGTGCATTTGAGCAGAATGCATGTCTCATACATGCATCTGCACACTACATATATAATACGTGTCTGTGCATGTCTCATACTTGCATCTGCGCACAGTGCAGGTCTCCAAAGTGCATGGTTGCATTCTGCTTGTCTCCTATGTGCATCTGCGCACACTGCATGTCTTATAGGTGTATGTGTGCATACTACAAGTCTCACACTTGCATCTGTGCACACTGCAGGTCTAATACATGCATCTGCGCACACTGCAGGTCTCATATGTGCATCAGAACACACTGCATGTCTCATATGTGCATCTGTGCACACTGCAGGTCTCATACGTGCATCTGTGCACACTGCATGTTATATGTGCATCTGCAAAAACTACATGTATCATACGTGTATCTAAGCACACTGCATGTCTAATATGTACCTCTGCTCACCCTGCCTGTCATATATGCATATGCACACAGTACATGTCTCATACGTGCATCTGTGCACAGTGCAGGTCTAATACGTGCATCTGAGCACACTACATATCTAATACGTGCATCTGCTCACAAAGCATATCATACATACATCTGAGCACACTGCTTGTTTCATACGTGCATCTGAGCACACTTTATGTCTCATACATGCTTCTGTGCACACTTCATGTCTAATACGTGCAGCTGGGCACACTGCAGGTCTCATATGTGCATCTTTGCCCACTGTAGGTCTCATACGTGAATCTGTGCACACTGCAGATCTCTTACGTGCAACTGTGTGCACACTGCATGTCTCATACGTGTATGTGTGCACACTACATGTCTCATACGTGCATCTACACACAGTGCATGTCTCATACGTATATCGGTGCACACTGGAGGTCACATATGTGCATGTGTGCACACTCTATGGCTTATACGTGCATGTCTCATATGTTCATCAGATCACAGTACATGTCTCATACATTCATCTGAGCACACTAAATATCTCATACATGCTTCTGTGTACACTGCATGTCTGATATGTGCATCTGGACACACTGCAGGTCTCATACGTGCATTTGCGCACACTGCATGTCTCATACATGCATTTCCACAGAATGCATGTCTCATACATGCACCTGTGAACACTACATAACTAATACCTGCTTGTGCATATCTCATATTTGCATCGGTGCACATTGCAGGTCTTATACTTGCATCTGCGCACAGTGCAAGTCTCATACGTGCATGTGTGCACACTACATGTTTCATACGTGCATCTGTGCACACTGCAGGACTCATACATGCATTTGCGAACACGGCAGTTCTAATACGTTCATTTGTGCGCACTACATGTCTCATACGTGCAACGGTACACACTGCATGTCTCAGACGCACATCTGCACACAGTGCATGTCTCATACGTGTATCTGGGCACTCTGAATGTCTCATATGTGCATCTGTGCACACTGCATGTCTCAAACGTGCATCTGTGCACAAAGCATGTCTCATACCTGCATGTGTCACCACTCCATGTCTCTTACGTACATTTGTGCACCTTGCATGTCTCATATGTTCATCAGAGCAGAGTAAATGTCTCATAAGTGCATCTGAGCACACTCCACATCTCATACATGCTTCTGTGCACACTGCATTTCTAATACGTGTGGCTGGGCACACTGCATGTTATTCGTGCGTCTGCGCAAACTACTTGTCTCATACATGTATCTGAGCACACTGCATGTCTAATATGTATGTCTGCTCACCCCGCATGTCATATATGGATGTGCGCACACTGCATGTCTCATACGTGCACCTGAGCACATTGCATGTCTCATATATGCACCTAATCACACTGCATGTCTAATTTGTACATCTGCTCACACTGAATGTCATACGTGCATCTGCGTACACTACATTTACATAATAGACAGCATGTACACAAAGGACAGTGTGTACACAATAGTCAGTATGTAGACAATGGACAGAATGTACACAACAGACAGTATGTGCACAATGGACAGTATGTACACGATGGACAGTATGTACACGATGGACAGTATGTACACAGTTGACACTACCTTGTAGACAGTACGTACACATTTGACAGTATGTAAACAGTAGACATTTTGTACACAGTAGACAGTATGTACACAATGGACAGTGTTTACACAATGGACAGTATGACACAATGGACAGTATGTACATAAAGACAATATGTACACAACAGTATATGCACAATGGACAGTATGAACACAATGGACTGTATGTACACAATAGACAGTATCTACATAAAAGACAGTATATTCACAATGGTGGTGTGTACACAATGGACAGTATGTACAAAATGACATTATGTAAACAATAGACATTATGTCCAAAATGGACAGTTTTACACAATAGACCCTATGTACACAATGGACAGTGTGTATAAAATGGTCAGTATGTATACAATGGACAATATGTACAAGGTAGAGAGTATGTACACAACAGTATGTACACAATGGACAGTATGCACACAATGGACAATATGTACACAATAGACAGTATGTACACAATTGAGAGTATGTTCAAAATGGACAGTATGTACACAATGGTCAGTATGTACACAATGGACAGTATGTACAAGATAGACAGTATGTACACAACAGTATGATCACAATGGACAGTATGCACACAATAGACAGTATGTACACAATGGACAGTAAGCACACAATGGAGAGTATGTACTCAAAGGACAGTATGTACACAATGGACAGTATGCAAACAATGGACAGTATGTATATAATAGACAGTATGAACACAATTGAGAGTATGTTCAAAATGGACAGTAAGTACACAATAGACAGCATGTACACAATGGACAATATGTACAGTATAGACAGAATGTACACAACAGTATGTGTCAATGGACAGTACGTCCCCAACAGTATGGGCACACTGAACAGTATGTACACAATAGACAGTATGTACACAATGGACAGTATGTACATAATGTACAGTATGTACATAGTGGATAGCTTTTACACAATATTCATTATGTACACAATGGAGAGCATGTACACAATGGACAGTATGGACTCATGAACAGTATATACATAATGGACAGTATGTACACAGCAGACAGTATGCTCACAGTAGACAGTATGTACACAGTAGACACTATGTACATAGTAGACACTATGTACACAGTAGACAGGAAGAACAGTGTGGACAATATGTACACAATGTACAGTATGTACGCAATGGACAGCATGTTCACAACAGTATGTAAAGAATAGACAGTAAGTATACAATGGACAGTATCAACACACTGGACAGTATTTACACAATGGACAGTTGTTACACAATGGACAGTATGTATACAATGGACACTATGTACCTATTGGACAAGTTTGTACACAATAGTGTATACCAAAGATAGTATGTACACAATGGACAGCTTGTACCCAATAGGCAGTATGTACACTATTGACAGTTTTTACACAATAAACAGTATGTACACAATGGACAATATGTACGTGTGGGGAGTATGTACACAATGGACCATATTTGCACACTGGACAATATGTGCACAATGGACACTATGTACACAATGGACAGTATTTACAATATAGACAGTATGTACACAACAGTATGTGCACAATGGACAGTATGGACAAAACAGTATGTGCACAATGGACAGTATATAGGCAATGGACAGTATGAACATAATGGACAGTATGTACACAATGGACAGTATGTACACAGTAGTATGTACACAATGTACAGCAAGTTCACAGTAGACAGTATGTACACAATAGACAGCATGTACAAAATGGACAGTATGTACAGTATAAACAGTGTGTACAAACAGTATGTGCACAACGGACAATATGTACACAATGGACAGTATGTACAGTATGTACACAATAGTATGTACACAATGGACAGTAAGTACACAATAGACAATATGTACACAATAGACAATATGTACACAATAGACAATATGTACGCCTTAGACAGTATGTCCACAATGGACAGTATGTACACAATAGAGAATATGTACACAATAGACAGCATGTACACAATGAACAGTATGTACAATATAGAAAGAACGTACACAACTCTATGCGCACAATGGACAGTATATACACAATGGACAGTATGTACATAATGGACAGCTTGTACACAATATTCATTATGTACACAATGGAGAGCATATACACAATGAACAGTATGTACACAAGGGACAGTATGTACACGTGGACAGTATGTACACAATGGACAGTATGTACATAATGGACAAATATGTACACATCAGTATGTACACAATAGACAGTATGGACACAATAAACAACATGTACACAATGGACAATATTTACACAATAGACGGTATGTACAAAATAGACAGTATGTATACAATGGACAGTATGTACACAATCGACAGTATGTACAAAATGTACAGTATGTACACAGGGGACTTTATAGACACAACAGACTCTATGTATACAATTTAGAGTATGTACTCATAGGACATTATGTATACAATGGACATTGTGTACACAACGGACAGTGTGTACA
Organism: Myodes glareolus; assembly: GCF_982192425.1. Lineage (NCBI taxonomy): Eukaryota > Metazoa > Chordata > Mammalia > Rodentia > Cricetidae > Myodes > Myodes glareolus. The sequence continues at coordinate 102,049,317 of NC_142033.1, read as the reverse complement.
TCATGGAAAGTGTGTAGACCATGGACAGTGTGTACAGCATGGACAATATGTACACCATTTACAATGTATACACCATGGACGGTATGTACACAATTGACAGTATGTTCACAAGAGATGGTATGTACACAATGGACCGTATGTACACAATGGACAGTAAGTACACAATGAACAGTAAGTACACAATTGACAGTATGTACACAATTGACAGTATGTGCACAAAGGGCAGTATGTACACAATGGACGATATGTACACAATAGACAGTATATACACAATGGACAGTATGTACACGATAGACAGTATGTATACAACACAATAGACAGTATGTACACAATAGACATTAAGCACACTATAGACAGCATATATACAATAGACAGTATGTACACAATAGTATGTACACAATGGACACTATGTACTCAAGAGTATATACACAATGGACAGTACGTACACAATGGACAGTATGTGTACAATAGACAGTATGTGACATGTAGTGTGCGCAGAACCATGTATGAGACATGTAGTGTGCGCAGTTGCACATATGAGACCTACTGGGTGAGCAGATGTACGTATGAGACATGCACAAACACGTATTAGTCATATAGTGTGCACAGATGCACGAATGAGACATGCAGTGTGAGTAGATGCACATACTGTATATGTTGTGTGCTCAGATGCACGTATGATATGCAGTGTGAGCAGATGTACGTATTAGACATGCAGCGTGCTTAGGTGCACATATGAGACATGTAGTGTGCACAGATTCACATATGAGACATATACTGTTCTCTGATGCACATATGAGACATGCAGTGTGCACAGATGCACATATGAGACATTCAGAGTGCACAGATACATGTATGAGACATGCACTGTGCACAGATGCATGTAAAAGACCTCCAGTGTGCAAACCTGCATGTTTGAGACATGAAGTGCGTGCAGATGCACGTATGACATGCAGTGTGAGCTCTTCCCGGAGCCCAGCATGAAGAGCTGTGCTCTCTGCCTTTGCCTTTGAGCAAACCTGAGCGATCTCTTCGTTGGCTCTGTGGTGGAGAGTTGGGTTTGTTTGCAGGAGAAATCAGAAGAGCATGGTTAGCCACGAGAAACAGACTCAGGCTACTGACTACTGACTTCCACACAACCCAGATTGCAAAGAACTGAGAGGAAAACCCAGAAACAATGACTTACAAAATGCGCTTTATATAAAACTGCTAAGCACATTTCCATGGCACACCTGACAGTAGAATACTTCAACATACTTCAACATACTTCCAAAGTTATATTTCACGAGAAAATGACATTACTTAATTTTTCATAACAATCCTAACTTTTAAACAATCCAGTACGATGGTGGCCTGGATTACTCTGCAATTGATCATACAATGTTGGGTGTCATTTAGCATATGTCTAATGAGGACGACTGGTCAGTCTTTACAATTATCATAAATCCACGCTTGCTGGACCCCAGTTCCCCATCTTCTATCACGAAGGAAGAGTCTACAGCGCTGCTTGCTATGGCACTTCTGCACTAGGACGAGTTTAAAGACCACGATGTCCAGCAGGAGCACCCATCTAAACGGAGACCTTCCAACAGTGAAATGCCAGGGAGAAGGTCCTCATGAGCACAGATAAACTAAGGAACTTAGCATGTACATCTGAGGAAAACCACAAAATGCCAACACTAATGGGTTAAAGGTTAAGCGGTGAGAAACAGAGGGGATGGATGCTGTGTGTGCACAGCTTTTTATACTCTAACCAGAGGAATAAAATCTCTCTCTCTCTCTCTCTCTCTCTCTCTCTCTCTCTCTCTCTCACACACACACACACACACACACAAGCAAGAATGCAGATAGTAAAAGGTACACCTTTGTTGTCTGTAGACAAACTGTCTGCCTCCACCTGCAGCAGTAAGCAGGTGCAGTGCACATTCACAAGCTCTTGCCTGTCCAGCTTTTCCTCTGCGTGAATCTTCAGGGCCTGGTATTGCTGCTCTTCCTGCTTAACTCTAGCTAGGTAATCCTGAGCACATTTTTTCAAGGCTTCTTCATTCTGTTCCAAAGGGAAAATTCAAAACGAACATGAATGTCTCTTTGTTTCTCTTGCACAGTGTATCACAAGGGTTGGTTTTTTGTTTTATCTGTTTTTTTTAATAGGAAAGTCTGCTTAATTGAGATGTATTTAATTCTTAGTCCATGGCAACTTCAGCAGGCTTCTGCACCCTCACTAAAGAAAGTCTACAGACTTCTCCATGTCCTAACTTATATTGCTTTGTAAATCTCTTCCACTTTTACTACTATCAAGGCAAATGATCAAGGAGCCCAAGCCTCAGCTTGTCCACCACCCTGACAGCAGAGACTGCCTGTTACTAAGACACCACATGGCCACCCAGGAGACAAGGTGGAAGGACACCTACCTTCATGAACCCTTCTAGCATGCCTTTCAGGTTCTCGTATCTCCTGAAGAGATCAGAAAGGAACCTTTCCACAGAGTTCAGGTCAGCCAGGGCCTGCTCCTTCTCCATCGTCAGCTGCTGGAAACTCTTCTGAGAGCTCATATTTGTCCTCTGATTGTCTTCTGAGAACCACAAGCCAAAGGGGACAAAGTGAACACCGACTCTGGATGAGTCGGGGGCATGGCCTAGGTGTCCTCACACTCCAGAACTCCTGTTCTAGAGGGAGGACACACAGTGACAAGTGACGGGGAGGCAAGCAGGATGTGCCACAAGGGGGCAGAGCTGGTGTTCACAGAGTGGCCTCTCAGGGCAGAGACTGGAGCAGGTACCCAGAAGGGACTGGGGATCGGAGCCGCACAGAGTTGACAGCCAGGGCCAAGGTTAGGCTTGGAAGGCAGCTGCTGGGGTGGACAGTGGGGAAACCTTTTCAGTACTTAAATGCTAGAAGGTCAGAATGGATTCATGTGAGAGTCAAGCCATAGGCTGGGAACTAAATGAGGCTGGAAGATCAATATGGACAATTAAGTCACAGTGTCTCTGCATACACTCTCTGTGCAGGGTCCGTTGGAGGGGAATCAGAACCTGCAGACTAAAGACTCACTAAGTGCAAAGGCACATACTTGGCCATGGCAGTACTTGGGATACTGACCTAGAAACACTGAGTTCAAAGCCAGCCTGGGCTACATAGTGAGTTCAAGGCTGCCCTAGGGTGTCTTTGCCAGACCTCCTTCTTGCTTCTCTCTGCTTGGCCACATACTCCCTCCAACACATGTGTTCTGTCCAACCATATGGGATCCAGTGACTACAGACTGAACTCAGAAACCATGAGCCAAAATAAGTCCTTTCTCTTCTGTTTATAATCATGGATTTGGTCACAGTGGTGAGAAAACACGGAAGCAAGTCATGAGAACAGACCGGATCGGTCCCCATAGAAAAGAACGCCCAGCCCAGAGAATATCATATTAAATAAGTCAGGCACAGGAAGCAAAACTCTAAATGTTCTCAGCATATGTGGAGCCTAAATGAGGTGATCCTAAAGGTTTAGTGGTCACTAGAGGATGGGAAAGGTGAGCTGGGAGATGAACAGAGGAAGGGTGGGCAATGAGCACCAGACTGAGCAAGTCCGAGTGTTCTATAACAAAGTAGGATGGCGTCCACCTACAAGAACTTGGTATTTAATTTACAGAGAATTAGAAAGTACGTAGGAATTGGAATGTTCCCAAAGAAATGACAAACAGACACAGTCACAGCCTTGGCTTTGTCTCCAGAGATTCCAAAACTGTAAAAACACATGTTTATCTACTGCTGTGGCACCTGATAGGCTCAGATAGCTTCTAGGGCCCATGCTCAGAAAACAAAGCAAACACACAAAAAACCTTTCTCCTTGCCAATCATTTGGTCAATGATTTTTTCATATTCGGCCACAATTTTTCTAAAAAGAAAAAATAGTAGTAAGTTGTAATCATAACATAAAACTTGTTTTGTTATCAGAAGAGAGGCAATGGAAGTCAGAGACAGTCTGTCTGAAACAAATTCACAAACACCTAATAACACATATAATACCACACCTTTGCTCTGTCTCCCCTCTTTGTTTTTTTTCCTTACATCCATTAGGTTCACTAAAGTTCTGAAAGGTTAAATGTTCTCAGCACAAGGAAGAAGAGAAATGGAAAGAAGACAGCTTATGTCTTGGGTGCTAAGAACGGAGCCCTAGTCTCACACAAACTAGGTATGTGCTCTACCGCTGGACCACATCCTGAACTCCAAGAGCTTTTGACACTTTGTGTTTAATAAACTGTTCTGGTTATATTTTTTTGTCACCTGACAAGAGAGAATCTCAACTGAAGAATTATCTTGATAACACTGACCCTTGACCCCTCAGGACTTCTCTTGATTGATGTTGTAGGGCCGAATCCACGAAAAGCACCTCGCCATCCCTCAGCAGTTGGTTTGGTTCTATAAGAAAGTTAGCTAGCTGAGCAAGCCAGGAAGGAGCATTCCTGCCTTAGTTCCTACTCTGACTCCCCTTGATGATGGCTATGACCTGAAAGTATAAGCTGAAACCCTTTGCGCCTGCAAGTTGCTTTGGGCCATGGTGTTTTTCATAGCAACTGAAAGACAGCTAAGACATAAGCCTTTTAGTCTTCTTGTTTTTGTTTTGTTTTGCTTTTTTCGAGGCAGGTTTCTTTGTGTAACAGCTCTGGCTACCCTGGAACTTGCTCTGTAGACCTCAAGCTCACAGAGATCTACCCGACTCTGCCTGAGTACTGGGATTAAATGCATACACGCCTGTCTCTTTCAGTCTTTTATTAAAACAACCATCTTTACTTTTTCTATTTAAATACTGTAAGACAATCTTTTTGAATTAAAGACGCTCTTAGAGCTCCTACTATGAGATCCACCCTGAGTCCATCTTTCCTGGACCATTACCTTTTAAGCACTATTCTCCTCCCATTCAGTTTCAAGTTTTATCTTATGTCCAACTGCACAAATATTTCACTTATTCCGAGAATGAAGAGCACGCCCTTGAGTTGGCCTTTCACTCAGTGAAGCCTGGTTCTTCTGATCTCCCTGCAGCTGCCCCTTAGTGCTGGACTCTGCATCCAAGGTGGCCACAGTAAGCTCACTAAAGGTGGGGCCTGGGCCTCCAACTAGGAAGTCTCCCCAAACCAAATAAAACAAGAATCACAAATTACAGCAGTCATGTTTAAAATGTCTTGTCAGCACTCACTCGCTGGTGAGGTTTACGCTTTCTCCTCTTCTTTGAGGTTATCTTTAGTAACACAATGACTCTTAAATTTCTAAACTGGACAGGAAAAGAAAAAAAATACTTCCTTTTTCTTTTGGGGGAGGGCACGAATCTCTGATACAAATGTGTACCCAACTGGTCTGGAATTTGTTGTGGGGCTCAGGCTGGCCTCAAACTTGGGGTAGTCCTCTTGCCCCAGTCTCCAGAGTGCTGGAATTCCAGGAATTTGAAAGCCCCCATCATCATCACCACCATGGCTAAAAGATTTTTATTTAAAGTCCGTTAATTTTGTCTTTTACTAATTTCAATACCTCCATCATTGACTGTACCAGTAAGTTTTATTACTCTTTATTATAAATGGATATTTTTAAAATAGACTTCTGTTCTTTTAAAAAGGCAAGAATTACTTAAGTTCTATTCATAGATGATGCTGTAAATAACCCTTGAAGCTATGGTATTTGAAAAAAAATAGTCAATACTATCTCTGACTTCTTTTCCTTTTATGAGACAGGGCCTTTCTTTGTAGCCTGCTTATCCTAGAACTTGGTAAGTAAAGTAGGCTGGGCTCAAATGCAGAGATCACTGGCTTCTGCCTCAGCCTCTAGAGTGCTGGGATTAAAGGTGTGTGCCACCACGCCCAGACTGCACTGACATTCTTAATCCCAGAGCACAGTGCTAAGAGTAAAAGCCCTTGTACGCCAGCTGTGGATACTGTGATAAGAGAACACTGCTGACAACAGCCACAGCGCACAAAGGATCCACACCCACCCCAGCACCAGGCTGACCTCATCTCCAGGTTTCTTCTCGGATCTCTTCATATTTTTTCTTCCACTCTTAGGCTTCGATCTCTTTAGTGATTATCTAGATTATAATAGAGCTTTGTTTTACTTCACCAATCTACTAGAAACTGAAAAATAACACACAACCAAGTCTGACACAAGATATTAAATTAACACTTAGGAATATCGTACAGCTCAGTGTTTGTATATAAGAAACATCTGGGAAAGTACATTCTCGGCTACACAGGGTGCTGTAATACAGCCACCACCAGGTGAGGTGAACAGGACAGTGCCTGGCCACCAGGTGAGGTGAAAGGTACATCTCCCTCACATTTAAGTGGTACTCTCAACTCCTCTGAATTTTGTCTTATTTCTGAACTTATGACCCTCCTGCCTCAGCAACCCACCTGCCGAGACTAACACACTAATACTCTGGTATTTTCTGGAGATGTGTCTTATGCAACTAATTTTTCAAGAAGAGCAAGAACCCTTCAATCCACATACGGAAGCTTGTAACTCTGTTTAACCGCTCTGGCAATGATTCTAACGTTGCAAATCTATCTGACCTTTAACCTACATGTCTCATACGTGCATCTGAGCACACTGCATGTATAATACATGGTTTTGCGCAAATTGCACGTTTTTATGTGGATTTTTGCACACTACATGGCAAATACTTGTTTGTGCATTTCTCATACATGCATCTGTACACAGTGCAGGTTTTCTACGTGCATCTGAGCACACTGAATGTCTCATACGTGCATCTGTGCACACTGCATATCATCCGTGCATCTGCGCACACTACATGCTTCATGCGTGCACCTAATTACACTGCATGTCTAATATGTACATCTGCTCACACTGCATGTCATACGTGCATCTGCGTACAATATATGTCTCATACATGCATCTGAGCACACTACATGTCTCATAAATGCTTCTGTGCACACTGCATGTCATAGGTGCATAAGCGCATGCTTCATGTCTAATACTTTACTCTGCTCACACTGCCTATCATAAGTACATCTGAGCACACTGCATATCTCATACATGCATCTAAGCACACTGCATGTCTCATACATGCTTCTGTGCAGAGTGAATGTCTAATACATGCATCTGGTAACACTGCAGGTCTCATATGTGCATCCTTGCCCACTGTAGGTCTCATATGTACATCTGTGCACACTGCATGTCAAACGTGAGTCTGGGCAAACTACATGTCTGATACGTGTATCTGAGCACACTGCATGTATAATACATGATTTTGCACACACTGCAAGTCATATGTGGATCCTTGCACACTACATGACTAATACATGTCTGTGCATGTCTCATACGTGCATCTGTACACACTACAGGTACTATGCGTGCATCTGTGCACACTACCAGACTAATACATGTTTGTGCATGTCTAATATGTGCATCTGCGCACCCTGTAGGTCTCATTCGTGCATCTGGATACACTACATGTCTCATACAAGCTTCTGCGCACAATGCATGTCATATGTACTCTGTGCACACTGCATGTCTCATACGTGCATCTGAGCACAGTGCATGTCTCATATGTGTATCTGTGCATACTACATGTCTCATATGTTCATCAGATCACAGTACATGTCTCATATGTTCATCTGGGCACACGAAAAGTCTCATACAGGCTTCTGTGACACTGTATGTCAGATATGTGCATCTTGACACACTGCAGGTCTCATATGTGCATCTGCGCACACTGCATGTCTCATACATGCATATGCACACTACATGTCTAATACGTGTCTGTGTATGTCTCATACGTACATCTGCGCACACTGCAGGTCTCATAAGTGCATGATTGCATACTACTTGTCTCCTATGTGCATCTGCGCACACTGCAGGTCTTATATGTGCATCTGTGCACACTGCAGGTCTCATACGTGCATCAGAGCAAACTGCATGTCTCATACGTACATCTGCGCACACTACATGTCTCATACGTGCATCTGTGCACACTGCAGGTCTCATATGTTCATCTGCGCACACTGCATGTTATACGAGCATCTGCGCACACTACATATCTCATATGGGCATCTGTGCACACTGCAGGTCTAATACGTGCATCTGTGCACACTACATGTCCAATACGTGCATCTGAGCACACTGCATGTCTCATTTATGCATCTGTGCACACTACAAGACTAATACGTGTTTGTGCATGTCTCATACATGCTTCTGTGCACACTGCATGTCTAATACGTGCATCTGTGCACACTGCAGGTCTAATACGTGCTTTTGCACACATTGGAGGTCGAATTCATACATCTGTTCACACTGCATGAAATACGTGAATCTGTGCACACTGCAGGACTCAAACATGAATTTGCGCACATGGCAGGTCTAATAAGTGCATTTGTGCGCACTACATGCCTCATACATGCATCTGAGCACACTGCATGTATAATACATGATTTTGTGCAAACTGCAGGTCTCATATGTGGATTTTTGCACACTACATGACTAATAAGTGTGTATATCTCTTACATAAATCTGTACACGCTACAGGTCTTCTACGTGCATCTGAACACACCGCATGTCTCATACATGCATTTGCGCACACTGCATATCAACATTCATGTGCACACACTACATGACTCATACGAGCACCTAAGCACACTGCATGTCTAATATGTACATCTGCTCAAACTGCATGTCATACGTGATTCTGCGCACACTACATGTCACATATGCTCATCTGTGCACACTGCATGTCTTATTCGTGCAATTGAGCATACAACATGACTCATCAGTGTTTGTGCATGTCTCATACGTGCATCTGTGCACCGTCTAGGTCTCATACATGCATCTGGGCACACTACATGTCTCATACGTTCTTCTGCGCACACTGCATTTCATATGTGCATCTGCGCACACTACATGGCTCATACGTGCATCTGAGCACACTTCAAGTAAAATACATGATTTTGCACACATTTAATGTCTCTTATGTGGATCTTTGCACACTGCATGACTAATACGTGATTGTGCATGTCTCATACATGCATCGATACACACTGCAGGTCTTATAAATGCATCTGCGCACACTGCATGTCTCATACGTGCATCTGAGCACACTGCATGTCTAATATGTACATCTGCACACACTGCATGTCACACGTGCATCTGCGTGCTTTACGTGTCTCATACATGCAGCTGTGCACACTGCAGTTCTCTTACGTGCATCTGTGCACACTGCATGCCTCATACATGCATCTGCGCACACTGCATGTCTCATACATGCATCTGTGCACACTACATGTCTCATATGAGAATCTGTGCATGCTGCAGTTCTCTTGCGTGCATTTCTGCACATTGGATGTCTCATACGTGCATGTGTACTCACTCCATGTCTCTTATGTGCATCTGTGCACCCTGCATGTCTCATATGTTCATCAGAGCACAGTACATGTCTCCTATGTGCATCTGAGCACAATCTGTGTACACTGCATGTCTAATACGTGTGTTGGGGCACACTGCTGGTCTCATAGGTACATCTGAGCATACTGCAATTCTCATAGGTGCATTTGGACAGAAAGCATGTCTCATACGTGCATCTGAACACACTACATGTCCAATACGTGCATCTACTCACACTGCATGTCTCATTCGTGCATCTGTGCACTCTACATGACTAATACGTGTTTGTGCATGTCTCTTACATGCATCTGCGCACCCTGTAGGTCTCATATGTGCATCTGGGCACACTACACGTCTCAAACGTGCATCTGTGCATACTGCAGGTCTCATATATGCATCTGTGCACACTGCTTGTCTTCTTCGTGCATCTGTGCATACTACATGACTAATCAGTGTTTGGCAATGACTCATACTTACAATTTGGACAGTATGTACACAATGGACACTACTTACACAATGTACAGCAATTACACAATGGACAGTATGGACACAGTGGACAGTATGTACAGAGTGGACAGTATGTACACAATAGTATGTAAACAATAGACAGTATGGGCACAATGGCCAGTATGTACACAATGGACAGTATGTACACAATGGACAGTATGTACACAATAGACAGTAGGTAGACATTGGACAGTATGGACACAATAGACAGGATGTACACAAAAGACAGTATGTACACAATGGACAGTGTGTAAACAATGGACAGTATGTAACCAATAGAATGTACAAAATGGACAGTATGTACACAATAGTATGTACAAAATGGATGGTATGTACACAATGGACAGTATGTGCAAAATGGTCAGTAATTACACAATGGCCAGTATGTTCAAAATGGACAGTATGTACACAATGGACAGTATGTAAACAGTAGACAGTATGTACAGTGTAGACACTATGTACACTGTGGACACAATGTAAACAGTAGACAATATGTACAGTGTAGACAGTATGTACACTGTGGACACAATGTACACAGTAGACAATATGTACACAATGGACAGGATGTACACAATGGAGAGTATATACAAATTGGACAGTATGTCCACAATAGACAGGATGCACACATGAGACAGTATGTACACAATGGACAGTATGTACAATATGGGCAGTATGTACACAATAGTATGTACAATGGACAGTATGGACACAAGATTATGTACACAATAGACAATATGTACACAATGGAGTGTATGTAAACAATGGATAGTGTGTACACAATGGACAGTATGTACACAACACAATAGAGAGTACGTACACAATAGAAAGTAGGTACAAAATAGACAGTATGTACACAATAGACAGTATGTACACAATAGTATGTATACAATGGACAGTATGTACAAAATATTATGTACACAAAGGACATTATGAACACAATGGATAGTATGAACACAACAAAAAAGACAGTATGTACACAATTGACAGCAGGTAAACAATAGACTGTATGTACACAATGGACAATATGTACAAAATGGACAACATGTATACAATGGGTAGTATGCACACCATGGACATTATGTACACAATAGACAGTATTTACACAATGGACAGTATGTACAAATCGGATAGTAAGTACACAATATAATAGACAGTATGTACACAACACAACAGACAGTAAGTACACAATAGACAGTATGTACAAAGTAGAGAGCATTTACACAACAGATAGTAAGTACACAATAGTATGTACACAATGGACACTATGTACACAATAGTATGTACACAAAGACAGAATGTACACAATAGACAGTATGTGCACAATGGACAGCATATACACAATGGACTTTATGTACACAATGGACAGTATGTACAAAATGGACAGGATGTAAACAATAGATATTACAAACACAATGAACTGCTTGTACATAATGAATAGTATGTAGACAATGAACAGTATGTACACATTGGGCAGTATGGACACAATGGACACAATGGACACAATGGACACAATGGACTGCATGTATACAAAGGACAGTATGTGCAAAATGGACAGTATGTACACAAAGGACAGTATGTAAACAACAAAAAGGAGAGTATGTACACAATAGATGGCAGGTACACAATAGACAGAATGTACAAAATGGACAGTATATTCACAATGGACAGTATGTAAATAATGTGCTGTATTTACACAATAGACAGTATGTACACAATGGACGGTATGTACACAACAAAATACACAGTATGTACACAACACAATAGACAGTAGGTACACAATAGACAGTATGTACAGAGTAGAGAGTATGTACACAATAGATAGTTAGTACACAATAGTATGTACAAAATGGAAACTTTGTACACAATATTATGTACACAAAGGTCAGTATGTACACAATGGACAAGATGTACACAATAGACAGTATGTACACAACACAATAGAGAGGATGTACACAATAGACAGTAGGTACAAAATAGACAGTATGTACACAATAGTATGTACACAATGGATAGTATGTACACAATGGACAGCATGTCCACAGTAGACAGTATGTACACAGTAGAAACTATGTGCACAATAGACAGTATGTACACAATGGACAGTAGGTACACAATGGACAGTATGTACAGAGTAGATTATATGTACACTGTAGACAATAGGTACACAGTAGACAGTATGTACACAATGGATAGTATGTACACAATGGACAGTATGTAAACAATGGACAGTATGTGCACAATGAACAGTGTGTACATCATAAACAGTATGTAAACGGTAGACATTATATTCACAGTAGACAGTATGTAGACAATAGACAGTATGTACACAATGGATAGTATGTTCATAATGGACAGTATGTACACTATGGCCAGTGTGTACACCATGAACAGTATGTACATAATGGACAGTATGTACACAATGGACAGTATGTACCCGATGGAGGGTATGTACACAATAGACAGTATATACTCAATGGACAGTATGTACATAATGGAAAGTATGTACACAATGGACAGTATGAACACAATGGACAGAATGGACAAAATGGACACTATATACACAATGGACAGTATGTACACAACACAATAGACAGTTTGTACACAATAGTCAGTATGTACACAATAGACCTTATGTACACGATAGACAGTTGGTACCAAATAGACAGTATGTACACAAATAACATTATGAACAAAACATTATGTACACAATGGACAGTATGTACACAATGGACAGTATGTACACAATTGTATGTACACAATATACAGTATGTACACAATGGACAGCATGTGCACAATGGACAGTATATACACAATGGGCAGTATGTACACATTAGTATGTACAGAATGGACAGTATGTACAGAATGGACAGTATGTACACAATAGTATGTAAACAATGGACAGTATGTACACAATAGTATGTACACAATGGACAGTATGTACAAAATAGACAGTATATACACAATGGACAGTATGTACAGAATAGCCAATATGTACACAATAGACAGCATTTACACAATGGACAGTATGTACCAAATCTACAGTATGTACACAATGGTTACTATGTACACAATGGAAAGTATGTACATAATGGACAAGGATATAAACAATAGTGTGTACCCAATGGACAGTATGTACACAGTGGACCGTATGTACACAATAAACAGTATGTACACAATACAATAGACAGTATGTACACAAAGGAGAGTAGGTACACAATAGACAGTATGTACACAAAGGAGAGTAGGTACACAATAGACAGTATGTACACAAAAGACAGTAAGTACACAATAATCTGTACACAATGGACGGTATTTACACAATAGTATGTACACAATGGACAGTATTTATACAATGGACAGTAAGTACACAATGTACAGAATGGGCACAATGGACAGTGTGTACACCATGGATAGTGTGTACACCATGATCAGTATGTACACCGTAGACAGTATGTTCACAGTATGCAGTATATATATAATGAACAGTATGCACACAATGGATAGTATGTTCACAATGAACAGTATGTACACAATGGACAGTATGTGCACAATGGACAGTGTTTACCCCATGTACAGTGTGAGCACCATGGTCAGTATGTACACAGTAGACAGTATATTCACAGTAGATAGTATGTACATAATGGACAGTACACACTCAATGGATAGTGTGTTCACAATGGACGGTATCTACACAATGACAGTTTGTACACAATGGAAATTTTGTACACAATGGACAGTACGTACACAACACAATAGACAGTATGGACACATTAGACAGTATGTACACAATAGACAGTATGGACACAATGGACAATATGTGCATAATTGTATGTACACAATGCACAGTATGGACACAGTAGACATAATGAACACAGTAGACAGTATATACACAATGGACAGTATGTACATAATGGACAAGTATGTACGCAATAGTGTGTACACAATATACAGTATGTACACAATAGACACTATGCACATCATGAATAGTACGTACACAATGGACAGTATGTACACAATGGAGAGAATGGACACAATGAACAGTATGTACATGATGGACAGTAGGTACACATCACAATAGACAGTATGTACACAATAGACAGTATGTACACAATGGACAGTATGTACACAATAGGATGTACACAATGGACTGTATGTACACAATAGTTTGTACAAAATGGACAGTATATACACAGTATGTACAAAATGAACAGTATGTACACAGTAGAGAGCATGTTAACAGTAGACAGTATGTAAACAGTAGACAGTATGTACACAGTAGAAAGTATGTACACAGTATACACTATGTACAAAGTAGACCATATGTACAAAATGAATGATATGTACACAATGCACAGTATGTACACAATGCACAGTATGTACACAATGCACAGTATATACACAATAGTATGTAAAAAATAAATAGTATGTACACAATGGACAGTTTGTACACAATGGATGTTATATACACAATGGACAGTTTGTACACAGTGGGAACTATGTACTCAGTAGACACTATATACACAGGAGACAGTATGTACACAATGGACACTATGTTTACAGTAGATAGTATGTTCACACTAGACAGTATATACACACTGGACAGTATATACACAATGGACAGTTTATACCAAATAGTATGTAAGCAATAGAGAGCATGTACACAATGGACAGTATGTAGACAAGTGACAGTATACACAATGGACAGTATGTACAGAATGGACAGTATGTACAGAATGGACAGTATGTACACAGTTGGCACTATGTACTCAGTAGACAGTATGTACAAAGGAGACAGTATGTACACAAAGACACTATGTTCACAGTAGACAGTATGCTCGCAATAGACAGTATGTACCCAATGGACAGTATGTTCACAATTTACTGTATGTACAAAATGTACAGTATTTACAGAATAGTATGTAAACACTATACACTATGTACATAATAGACAGTATGTACGCAATGGACAGTATGTACACTATGGACAGTATGTACACAATAAACAGTATGTATACAATTGACAGTATGTACGCAATGGACAGTATGTACACAGTGGACAGAATATAAACAATGGATTAGTATGTACACAATGGACAGTATATACATAATCGACAGTATGTACACAATGGTCAGTGTGCACACCTTCTACAGTATGTACACAGTACATAGTATGTTCACAGTAGACAGAATGTACACAATGGAACTTATGTAAACAATATATAGTATGTTCACAGTGGACAGTATGTACAGAATGGACAGTATGTACACATGGAATAGTATATACATAATGGACAAGTATGTAAACAGTAGTAAGTACACAATAGATATTTTGTACACATGGACAGTATGTACACAATTGTATGTACAAAAAGGACATTATGTACAAAATGGACAGTATGAAAACAATAGTATGTACACAAATAATATATGTACACAATAGTATATACACAATGGAGAGTATGTACACGGTAGTTAGTATGTTCACAGTGGACAGTATGTACACAGTAGACAGTATGTACAGAGGAGACAGTATGTACACTGTGGACAGTATGTACACAATGGACAGTTTGTACAAAATGGACAGTATGGGCACAATGGACACTATGGACACAATGGATAGTGTGTACATTATGAACAGTATGTACACATTGGACAGTTTGTATATAATGAAGTAGTATGTATACAATAGTATGTACACAATAGACAGTATGTATACAATGGACAGTATGAAAACAATAGTATGTACACAATGGACAGTATGTAAACAATAGTATTTACAAAATGGACAGTATGTACACAAAGGACAGATATACACAACAAAAAAACAGTATGTACATTATAGAGAGCAGTTACACAATAGACAGTATGTACACAATGGACAGTATGTACACAGTAGAAAGTATGTACACAGTAGACACTTTGGACACAGTGGACAGTATGTACACAGTAGACACTATGGACTCAGTGAACAGTATATTCACAATGGACAATATGTACACAATGGACAGTATGTACATAATGGACCGTATGTACACAATGGACAGTATTTACACAACACAATAGAAAGTATGTACTCAATAGACTGTAGGTACACAATAGACAGTATGTACAAAATAGACATTATGTACACAGGAGACACTATGGACACAGTGGACAGTTTGTACACATAGTATTTAAACCATATACAGTATGTACAAAATAGGTAATATGTACATAATGGGCAGTATGTACACAATTGACAGTATGTACACAATACAAAGTATGTACACAATAGACAGTATGTACGCAATATTATGTACACAATGGTCATAATATACACAATGGACAGTATGTAAACAATGGACAGTATGTGCACAATGGACAGCATGTGCACAATAGTAGGTAAACAATAGACAGTATGTAAACAATGGACAGTATGTACAAAATGGACAGTATTTAAACAATAGACAACATGTACACAATGGAGAGTATGCACAAAATGGTCAAAATGTACACAATGGACAGTATTTGCACAATGGACAGTATGTACACAACGCAGTAGACAGTATGCACACAATAGACTGTAGGTACACAACAGACAGAATGTACATAATTGCACAGTATGTAAACAATAGTATGTACACAATGGACATTATGTACACAATAGACAGTATGAACACAATGGTCAGTATATACACAATGGAAAGTATTTACGCAATGAAGAGTATGTACAAAACACAATAGATAGTATGAAAACAATAGACAATAGGTACACAACAGACAGTATGTACATAATGAACAAGTACGTACACCATAGTATGTACACAATGGATGGTATGTCCTCAATAGTATGTACACAATGGACAGTATGTACACAATGCACAGTATGTACACAATGGACAATATGTACACAATGCAGAGTATGTACACAATGGATAGTATGTACACAGTGGACTGTATGTACACAGTAGACAGTATATAAACAATGGACAGTTTGTACAGAGTAGACAATATGTACATAGTAGACTGTATGTACACAATGGACAGTATGTATACAATCGAGAATATGTACACAATGGACAGTATGTACACAATGGACTGTATGTACACAATGGACAGTATGTACACAGTAGAGAGTATATACACAATAATATGTAAACAATGGACAGTATGTACACAATGTACAGTATATACACCATGGACACAATGGACAATATGTACACAATAGACAGTACGTATAAAATGGATGGTATGAACACAATGGACAGTATTTCATAATTGAAATGTATTTACACCACTGAAAGTATATACACAGTGGACAGTATGTACATCATGGACAGTATGTAAGCAATGGACATTATGTACATAATGGACAGTATGTACACAATGGTCAGTATATACACAATAGTATGTACACTATAAACAGTATGTACACAATGGACAGCATATGCACAATGGGCAGTACATACACAATGGACAGTATGCACACATTAGTATGTACACAATGGACGGTATGTACACAATAGTATGTAAACAATGGACAGTATGTAAACAATGGGCCTTATGTAAATAATGGATAGTACGTACACAATTGCACGTATATACACAATGGACAGTGTGCCCACAATGGACAGTATGTCCACACCACAATAGACAGTATGAAGACAATGGACAGGATATGTACAATGGACAGTATATACACAATGGACAGTATGTACACATTAGTATGAACAAATTGTACAATTTGTACACAATGGACAACAGGTACACAATGAACAGTAAATAAACAATGACAGTATGTACACAAAGGACAGTATGTGCACAATGGACAGTTTGTACACAATAGCAGATAAACAATAGACAGTATGGACACAATGGAGAGTATGTATGCAATGGAGCATATTTAGACAATGGACAACATGTACACATGGACAGTATGCACATATTGGGCAATATGTACACAATGGACAGTATGTACACAATGGAGAGTTTGTACACTATGGACAGTATGTACACAACACAATAGACAGTATGTATACAATAGAGAGTAGATACACAACAGGCAGTATGTATAAAATGGACAATATGTATACAATAGTATGTACATAATGGACAGTATGTACACAATATTATTTACACAATGGACAGTATGTTCACAATACACAGTATGTACACTATAAACAGTATGTACAAAATGGGCAGCATGTGCACAATGGACAGTATATACACAGTGGACAATATGTACATATTAGCATGTACACAATTAGTATGTATAAAATAAAATGTAAACAATGGACAGTATTACACATGGACCTTATGTACACATGGACAGTATGTACACAATTGAACGTAGGTAAACAATGGACAGAATGCACACAAGCAACAGTATGTACATAACACAGTAGAAAGTATGTACAAAATGAATAGTATGTACAAAATTTACAGTATGTACACAATAGACAGTATGTACACATTGGACAGTATGTACACATTGGACCTTATGTACACAATGGACAGTATGTACACAGTAGTTGGTTTGTTCACAGTATACAGTATGTACACAGTAGACAATATGTACACAATGGACAGTGTGTAAAAAATGAACACAATGAACACAAAGGACACTATGGACACAATGGTCAGGGTGTACACAATGAACAGTATGTACACATTGGACAGTTTGTATATAATGGACAAGTGTGAAGACAATAGTATGTAGACAATAGACAGTATGTACACAATGAACAGTATGAAAACAATAGTATGTACACAATGGACAGTATGTACACAAAGGACAGGATGTACACGACACAAAGAATACTATGTACAAAATAGAGAGTAGGTACACAATAGACAGTATGCACTACATGTTCAGTATGTACACAATGGACAGTTCTTACACCCTGGACAGTATGTACACGACTGACAGTATGTACACTGTAGACACTATGTACACAGTAGACACTATGGACACAGTGGACAGTCTGTAAGACTGGACAGTCTGTACACACTTGACAGTCTCGTCTGTACACTCTGGATAGTCTGTACACAGTGGACAGTCTATACACACTGGACACAATGTACACTCTGGACAGTCTGAACACACTGGATAGAATGTACACATGGACAGTGTATACACAGTGAATAGTCTGTACACACTGGACAGTCTATACACACTAGAGAGAATGTACATACTGGACAGTCTGTACACTCTGAACAGTCTGTACACACAATGAACAGAATGTACACACTGGACAGTCTGTAGACACTGGACAGTCTGTATATCCTGCAAATTCTGTACACACTAGACAGACTGTACACACTGGGCAGAATGTACACACTGGAAAGTCCTTACACAAATGTACACACTGGATAGTTTGTACACACTGGAGAGAATCTACACACTGGACAGTCTTACACATTAGACAGAATGTAAACACTGGTCAGTCTGTACACACTGGACATTCTGTACACACTGGGAAATCTGTACACACATGATAGTCCCATCTTTACACACTTGACCCGCTGTAAACACTGGACAGAATGTACACACTGGACAGTCTCTACACAAATGCAGACACTGGACAGTATGTACATACTGGAGAGTCTGTACACACTGGACAGTATGTACACACTGGACAGTCTGTACACACTGCAGAGTTTGTACACACTAAGCAGAATATAGACACTGGACAGTCTGTAAACACTGGACCGTCTTTACACACTGAACAATCTGTACAAAGTGGACAGTCTTACAAAATGGACAGTCTGTACACACTGGAGAGAATATTCCCTGGATAGTCTGTACACAAATGTACACAGTGGACAGTCTGTACACACTGGACAGAATGTACAAGCTGGACAGTCTGTAAATACTTTAAAGAATGTACCCCCTGGAGAGTGTATACTCACTTGACAGTCTGTACACACTGGACAGTCACATTGTACACATGGGACAGTCTGTATAGACTTGACAGAATGTACACACTGGACAGTCAGTACAGACAGAATGGTCTGTACACAGTGGACAGTCTGTACACACAGGAGATAATGTACAAAATGGACAGTCTGTACACACTGGACACAATGTAAACACTGGACAGTCTGGACACAAATCTATACATTCGACAGTCTTACACAATGGAGAGTCTGTACACACTGGACACAATGTACACACCGGACAGTCTGTACACACTGGACAGAATGTAGACACTGGACAGTCTGTACACACTGGAAAGTCTGTACACACTGGGCAGTCTGTACACATTTGACAGTATCGTTTGTACACACTGGAAGGAATGTAGACACTGGAAAGTCTGTACACACTGGACAGTCTGTACGCACTAGGCAGTCTGTACAAACTTGACAGTATCATCTGCACACACTGGACAGTCTGTACACAAATGTACACACTGTACAGTCTATACACACAGGACAGTCTGTACCCAATGGACAGTTTGTACACACTGGACAGAATATACAAACTGTACAGTCTCTACACACTGGACAGTCTGTACACCCTGTAGATTCTGTACACACAGGACAGACTGTACACACTGGACAGAATGTACACACCGGATAGTCTGTAAACAAATGCACACACTGGACAGTCTATACACAATGGACAGATTGTACACACTGGACAGTCTGTACAATAATGTACTCACTGGACAGTATGTACAAACTGGAGAGTCTGTACGCACCGGAGAGTTTGTACACACTGGACAGCTTATACACACTATACAGTTTGCATACACTAAACAAAATATAGAAACTGGACAGTCTGTAAACACTGGACAATCTGTAAACACTGGACAGTAGGTACAAACTGGACAGTCTGTACAAACTGGACAGTCTGTACACACTAGAGAACGTTCACACTGGATAGTCTCTACACAAATGTACACACTGGACAGTCTGTACACACTGGAAAGAATGTACACACTGGAAGTCTGTAAACACTGTAAAGAATGTACACACTGGAAAGAATGTACACACTGGACAGTCTGGACACACAGGACACTCTGTACACCATGTAAATTCTGTACACAATGGATAGAGTGTACACACTGGACAGAATGTACACACTGGATAGTCTGCAAACAAATACCCACACTGGACAGTCTGTACACACTGGAGAGAATGTACACACTGGACAGTCAGTACAAAAATGTACATACTGGACAATATGTATGCACTGAAGAGTCTGTATGCACTGGAGAGTTTGTACACACCAGACAGCTTGTACACACTGTAGAGTTTGTACACACTAAACAGAATGTAGACACTGGACAGTCTGTACACACTGGACAGTCGGTACAAACTGGAGAGTCTGTAAAAACTGTATAGTCTGTACACACTAGAGAATGTTCACACTGGATATTCTGTACACAAATTACACACTGGACAGTCTGTACACACTGGAAAGACTTTTCACATTGGACAGTCTGTAATCAGTGTAAAGAATGTACACACTTGACAGTATGTACACACTGGACAGTCAGTAAAGACTGGACGGCCTGTACACATTGGACAGCCTGTACACCCAGGACAGAATGTAGAAAATGGACAGTCTGTACACAGTGAACAGTCTGCACACACTGGACAGAATATAAACACTGGACAGTCTGTACACAAAGGTACACATAGGACAGTCTTATACCGTGGACAGTCTGAACACACTGGACAGAGTGCACACGATGGACAGTCTCTACACACCGGACAGAATGTAGACATTGGACAGTCTGTACACACTAGATAGTCTGTACACATTGGGCAGTCTGTACACACTTGACAGTCTCGTCTGTACACACTGGACACAATGTACACACTGGACAGTCTGTACACAAATGTACACTCTGAACAGTCTCTACACCCTGGACAATATGTACAAAATGGACCAAATGTACACAATGGACAGTCTGTATACACTGTACAATCTGTACACACTGGACAGTTTCTAGGCACTGGAGAGAATATACACACTGTACATTCTGTACACACTCAACAGTCTGTACACCCTATAAATTCTGACACACTGGACAGTCTCTACACACTGGGCCCAATGTTCACACTGGATTGTCTGTAAAGAAAAGTACACACTAGACAGTTTGTACACACTGGAGAGTCTGTACACACTGGACAGAATGTTCACAAGGGACAGACTGAACACACTGGACAAAATGTAAACACTGGAAAGGCTGTACCAACTGGACAGTCTGTACACACTGGGCAATCTGTACACACTTGACAGACTTGTCTGTCACACTTGACAGTCTGTACACACTGGACAGAATGTACACACTGGACAGTCTGTACACAAATTTACACACTGGACAGACTGGACACACTGGACAGTCTGGACAAACTGGACAGAATATACACACTGGACAGTCTGTACACAAATGTACATAACGGACAGTATGGACATACTGGACAGTCTGTACACACTGTAGAGTTTGTTCACAATGGACAATCTGTAAACACTGGACAGTTTACACACTAGACAGAATGTAGGTACTGAACAGTGTGTAAACACTGGACAATTTGTACATGCTGAAGAGTCTGTACACACAGGAGTTAATGTACAAAATGGACTTTCTTTACAAACAGGAGAGTCTGTAAACACAGGAGAGAATGTACAAAAAGGACAGTCTCTACACACTGGACAGTCCTTGCACACTGGACATTCTGTACACAAAGGTACAGACTGGACTGTCTCTACAAACTGGACAATCTGTACACAAATGTAAACACTGGACAGTCTGTACACACTGGACATTCGGTACACACTCAACACAAAATACACACTGGACAGTCTTTATACACTGAACAGTCTGTACACACTGGACAGTCTGTACACACTGGACACAATGTACACTCTGGACAGTCCGTGCACACTGGAAAGTCTGTAAACACTGGACAGTCTGTACACACACTGGATAGACTATACACAATGGACAGAATGCACACACCGGACAGAATGTACACCGGACAGAATGTACACACTGGACAGTCTGTAAACACTCTACACAATTGCCACATCCACGGCTGTCACGCCAGTGTAGCAGAAATGCTGACTGGACGGACTGAGGCTGGAGGATTAAGGGTTTGTGCTCCACGGAGTTGATGCCCTGAGCTGTTCCCTGGCAATCAGCTGTGGTACTGATGCCACCTGAATTGCCATCTGCACTGACTCAACCCTCGCTGTCACTGGCACCACTGAAGCTGTTTCTTTCTTATTCTTTTGTTCTATTCTCATATTTTGCCAACAGACCATGTTGTTCCAATGAATGAAACTGCTGAAAGCCTTTAAAGAAGTAGCTAGTTCTGGGAATTGGGGGTCATCGTTAGAATAATTCCTTAATGGTGTGGGGCAGAAGGAGTTAGTCTTACTGGGAGAAACCTTAGAAGCCTTCTGCAGAGAAACAGTTACAGCAGCCCCCACTAGGCATCTGCCTGGGAAGACACGTACAGCTGCAATTAGAAAGCAGATGGTAGACGCCCCCACGCTGACCCCAAAGTCTGGTAATTACCTTGATCCATTCCCATACACAGAAGGCCTATAAGGTCTTTCCTGTGGGCAGAAGAGGCATAAACTGATAACAACATCCGAGCCTGGGAATCAGGAAGAGAGTTGAGATCAATGGTGTGAAACAGTCTCAGAGAAGTGTGACATCATGTCTTTGAGCAACAACCACAACTAACATTTAGAATAGACAATGGACACATAAATTTGCTATTCTTGTTACATGACAGTGCTGTTCCTCTTTCTTTGTTTCTATTCTATGATCTGATGACGTATGCCTTTGCCAAGTTCCTTGGTTGTAAAAGTATAAAAGCCTTAGGCTAATTAAAATAAAAACACAGCAACATATTCAACTACATCGAGTGTGTTTGCTTGTCATTTCCTTCGCCGTATCCTGAAATCTCCTGTCCCTTCGTCCTGTTTTCCCTCGGTCTGAGTGTCTCCACGAGAGACGGTCCGTGGCACACAATGTACACAGGACAGTCTTTACACATTGGACAGTCTGTACATACTGAACAGAATGTACACACTGGAAGTATGAACACAATGGACAGTCTGTACACACTGGACAAAATATACACTCTAGACAGTCTTTACACACTTGACAGTCTGTTCACACTGGGCAGTCTGAACACACACTGGACAGAATGTACACACTGGACAGCCTGTACACACTGGACAGTCTGTACGCACTGGACACAATGTACACTCTGGATAGTCTGTACACAGTGGAGAGTCTGTACACACTGGACACAATGTACACTCTCGACAGTCTGAACACATTGGATAGAATGTACACATGGACGGTGTATACACAGTGAACAGTCTGCACACACTGGACGTCGATACACACTAGAGAGATTGTACATACTGGACAGTCTGTACACACTGAACAGTCTGTACATACAATGAAAAGAATGTTCACACTGGACAGAATGTACACACAGGACAGAATGTACACACTGGACTGTCTGTACACACACTGGACAGAATGTACACACTGGAAAGAAAGTACATACTGGACAGTCTATACACACTCAACAGTCTGTACACACTGAGCAGAACGTACACACAGGACAGAATGACCACAATGGACTGTCTGTCCACAAACTGGAAAAAATACACACTCTGGACAGAAAATACAAACTGGACAGTCTGTACACACTGGACAGTCTGTTCTCACTGAGCAGTGTGGACACATTCTGAACAGAATGTACACACTGGACAGTCTGTACACACTGGAGAGAATGTACACACTGGAGAGTCTGTACGCACTGGAGAGTTTTTACACTAAACAGTCTTTACACAATGGACAGTCTGTGCACACTAAACAGAAAATACACAATGGACAGAATGTACACACTGGACAGAAGGCACACACTGGACACTCTCTACACACTGGACTCACTGTACATAAATGAACTCACTGGACAGTCTGTACACACTGTAGAGTTTGTTCACTGGACAGGCTGTACACACTGGTCTGTCTGTACACACTTAACAGTCTCGTCTCTACACACTGGACAGAATGTACACACTGGACAGACTGTACACAAATGTACACTTTGGACAGTCTCTACACCCTGGACAATATGTACACAATGGACCGAACGTACACAATGGGCAGTCTGTATACACTGGACAGTCTGTACACACTGGACAGTTTCTAGACACTGGAGAGAATATACACAAAGTACATTCTGTACACACTGGACAGTTTGTACACCCTATAATTACTGACACACTGGACAGTCTCTATACACTGGGCTGAATGTTCACACTGGATTGTCTGTAAAGAAAAGTACACACTAGATAGTTTGTACACCCTGGAGAGTCTGTACACACTGGACAGAATGTTCACAAGGGACAGACTGTACACAATGGACAGAATGTAAACACTGGACAGTCTGTACACCCTTGACAGTCTGTACACACTGGACAGAATGTACACACTGGACAGTCTATACACAAATGTACACACAAGACAGTCTGGACACACTGGAGAGATTGGACTAACTAGACAGAATATACACACTGGACAGTCTGTACACAAATGTACATAACTGACAGTATGTACACACTGGAGAGTCTGTACACACTGTAGAGTTTGTTTACACTGGACAATCTGTACACACTGGACAGTTCACATACTAGACAGAATGTAGGCACTGAACAGTGTGTAAACACAGGACAATTTGTACATGCTAAAGAGTCTGTACACACAAGAGCTAATGTACAAAATGGACCTTCTTTACAAACAGGACAGTCTGTACACACAGGAGAGAATGTACAAAAAGGGCAGTCTCTACAAACTGGACAGTCCTTGCACACTGGACAATCTGTACACAAATGTAAACACTGGACCGTCTGTACACACTGGACAGTCTGTACACACTCAACACAAAATACACACTGGACAGTCTTTACACACTTAACAGTCTGTACACACTTGACAGAATGTACACACTGGACGGTCTGTACACACTGGACAGTCTGTACACACTGGACAGTCTGCATACACTGGACAGAATGTAAACCCTGGAAAGTCTGTACACAATGAACTGTCTGTACACACTGGACACAATGTACACACTGGTACATCTTTACACACTGGACAGTCTGTACACACTGGACACAATGTACACACTGCACAGAATGTTCACACTAGACGCAATTGTACGCACTAGACAATGTACAGGATGTACACACTGGACAATCTCTACAAACTGGACAGTCTGTACACACCCTTGACAGAATGTACACACTGGACAGTCTGTACACATTGGAAAGAATGTGCACACTGCACAGTTTGTACACACACTGGACAGAATGTACACACTGGACAGTCTGTACACATTGGACAAAATGGACACTCTGGATAGTCTGTAAACACTGCACAGTCTGTACATACCGCACAGTCAGTATAGACAATGGACAGAATGTAAACACTGGAAAGAATATACACACTGGACTGTCTGTACACACACTGGACAGAATGTACACACTGGAGAGTCTGTACACACTGCACAATCGGTACACACACTGGACAGTCTGTATACACTGGACAGACTCTACACACTGGACAGTCTGTATACACTGCACAATCTTTACACACAATGGACAGAATGTAAACATTGGACAGAATGTACACACCGGACAGTCTGTACACACACTTGACTGTCTGTACACACAGGACAGTCTGTACACACTGGACAAAATGTACACACTGGACAGTGTGTACACACTGAACTGTCTGTACACACTGTACAAACTCTACACACAATGGACAGAATGTAAACACTGGACAGAATGTACACACTGGACAGTCTGTATACACACTTGACAGAATGTACACACTGGACAGTCTGTACAAATATGAAAAATTGTACACACTGGACAGTCCGTACACACATTTGACAGAATGTACACACTGGACAGTCTGTACACATTTCAAAGAATGTACACTGGTCAGTCTGTACACACACTGGACATAATGTACACACTGGACAAACTGGACACACTGGACACAATAGACACAATGGCCTTTTGTTCACAGTGGATTGTCTGTACACAATGCACAGTCTGTACACACTGAACTGTCTGTACACATTGGACAGTCTGTATACACTGGACAGTCTGCATACACTGGACAGAATGTAAACCCTGGAAAGTCTGTACATATTGAACTGTCTGTACACACTGGACACAATCTACACCCTGGACTGTCTTTACACACTGGAAAGTCTGTACACACTGGACTAATTGTACACACTGCACAGATTTACACACTAGACGGAAATGTACACACTAGACACTGGACAGGATGTACACACTGAACACTCTCTACAAATTGGGCTGTCTGTACACACTGGAAACAATGCACGAACTGGACAGAATGGACACTGGACAGTCTGTACACACAGTGGTCAGAATGAACACCCAGGACAGTCTCTACACACCGGACAGAAATTACACATTTGACAGTCTGTACACAGTTGACAGTTTGTACACACTCTACACAATATACACACTGCACAGTCTTTAAACACTGGAGAGTCTGTACACAATGGACAAAATGTACACACTGGACAATCTCTACAAATTGGACTGTATGTACACACTGGAAACAATGTATAAACTGGACAGAATGGACAGACTGGTCTGTCTGTATACACTGGACTGTCAGTACACAGAGTGGTCAGAATGTACACACTGGACAGTCTGTACACACTGGAGAGTTTGTATACACTCTACACAATATACAGACTGGACAGTCTTTAATCACTGGACAGAATGCACACAATGGACAGAATGTACAGACTGGACAGACTGTACATAATGGACAGTCTGGACACACTGCACAGTCTGTACACAAAATGGACAAAACGTAAACACTGGACAGAATGTACACACTGGACAGTCTGTACACACATTTGACCGAATGTACACACTAGACAGTCTGTACACATTGGAAAAAATGTACACACTGGACATTCTGTACATATACTTCACAGAATGTACACACTGGACAGTCTGTACATATTTGTAAGAATGTACACTGGACAGTCTGTACACACAGTAAACATAATGTACACACTGGACTGTCTGTACCCAATGGATACAATGGACACTCCGGATAGTCTGTACACTCTGGACAGTCTGTACACACTGCACAGACTGTAAACACAATGGACAGAATGTAAACCCTGGACAGAATGTACACACTGGACAGTCTGTACACACACTAGACAGTCTCTACACACTGGACAGTCTGTACACACTGGACAAAATGTAAACAGTGGACAGGCTGTATACACTGGACTGTCTGTACACACTGGACAGTCTGTACAAGCTGTACAGTCTGTACACAATGGACAGAACATACACACAAGACAGAATTTACACACTGTACAGTAAGTAGAAACACAGGAGGAAATGTACACTAGACAGAAGGACACACTTTACAGTCTGTAAACACTGGACAGTCTGTACACACTGTACACAATGTACAGACTGGACAGTCTTCAAACAATGGATAGTCTTTACACACTGGACAGGATGTACACACTGGAGAGAATGTACACACTGGAGCGTCTGTACACACTAGACAGTCTGTACACCCCGGACAGAATATACACCCTGGAGAGTCTGTACACACATTTGACCGAATGTACACACTAGACAGTCTGTACACATTGGAAAAAATGTACACACTGGACATTCTGTACATATACTTCACAGAATGTACACACTGGACAGTCTGTACATATTTGTAAGAATGTACACTGGATAGTCTGTACACACAGTAAACATAATGTACACACTGAACTGTCTGTACCCAATGGATACAATGGACACTCCGGATAGTCTGTACACTCTGGACAGTCTGTACACACTGCACAGACTGTAAACACAATGGACAGAATGTAAACACTGGACAGAATGTACACACTGGACAGAATGTACACACTGGACAGTCTGTACACACACTAGACAGTCTCTACACACTGGACAGTCTGTACACACTGGACAAAATGTAGACAGTGGACAGGCTGTATACACTGGACTGTCTGTACACACTGGACAGTCTGTACAAGCTGTACAGTCTGTACACAATGGACAGAACATACACACAAGACAGAATTTACACACTGTACAGTAAGTAGAAACACAGGACGAAATATACACTAGACAGAAGGACACACTTTACAGTCTGTAAACACTGGACAGTCTGTACACACTGTACACAATGTACAGACTGGACAATCTTCAAACAATGGATAGTCTTTACACATTAGACAGTCTGTACACCCCGGACAGAATGTACACCCTGGAGAGTCTGTACACACTGAACAGTCTATACACACTGTGTACACATTGGACAGTCTGTTCACACTGGAGAGTCTAAACAAACTGAACAGTCTGTACACACTGGACAATGAACACACTTGACTGTCTTTAATCACTGGACAGAATGTACCCAATGGACAGAATGTACACACTGGACAGACTTTACATACAGGACAGTGTGTACACACTGGACAGACTGTACATACATATTGGACAGTCTGTACACACACTGGAAAATATGTACACAGTGGACAGAATGTACACACTGGACAGTCTGTAACACCTGGACACAATTTACACCCGGGACAATCTTTACACCCTGGACAGTCTGTACAAACTGGACAGTCTGTAAACATTGTAAAGAGTGAACACAGGGGACACTCTGTACACACCCTTGACAAAATGTACACACTGGACAATCTGTACACATTGGAAAGAATGTACACACTGCACAGTCTGTACACACACTGGACAGAATGCACACACTGGACAGTCGGTACACACTGAACACAATGGACACTCTGGATAGTCTGTACACACTGCACAGTCTGTACAGACAATGGACAGAATGTACACACTGGGCAGTCTGTACACACTGCACAGTTTATAAACACTGGACAGAATGTACATACAGAGCAAAATGTACACAATGTACAAAATGTACACGGTCTGTACACACTGGAGAATCTGTACACACTGGACAGAACGTACACACAGGAGAGAGTATACACACTGGACAGTCTGTACAAACACAGGACAGAATACACACACAGGACAGTCGTTATACACTGGACAGAATGTCCACTGGACAGTATGTACATACTGGACAATTGTACACACTGGATAGTCTGTACACACTAGATGGAATGTAGACACTGGACAGTCTTTACACTGGACAATCTGTACAAGTAGACGGAATGTAAACACTGGAGAGCATGTACACACTGGACAGTCTTACACACTGGAGTGTCTCTACACTTTGGACACTCTGTAAACCCAGGAGATTCTGTAAACCCTGGACACAATGTACACAACTGACGAAATATACACACTGGACCATCTCTGCAAATTTGACTGTGTGTACACCCTGGAAACAAAGTACAAACTGTACATAATGGACACAATGTACATTCTGTACACACTGGACAGTCTGTACACACAGTGGTGAGAATGTACACACTGGACAGTCTGTACACACCGGACAGAATGTACACACTGGACATTCTGTAAACACTGGAGAGTGTGTACACTCTGGACGCAGTATATACTCTGAACAGTCTGTACACACTGGGCAGTCTGTACACGCTGGACAGAACGTACACAGTCTGGTGAAAATACACAATGTACACACTTTACAGAATGCACACACAGGACGGAATGTACACATTGGACAGTCAGTACACACTGGAGGGTCTATACACACTGGAGAGAATGTACACACTGGACAGTCTTTACACACCGGACAGAATGTATACATGCACCCAAAGGACACTCTGGATTGTCTGTACACAGTGGACAGTCTGTACACACAATGGACAGAATTTAAACCCTGGACAGAATGTACACACTGGACATTCTGTACACATTCTAGACATTCTGTACCCAGTGGACAGTCTGTAAACACTGGACTGTCTGAGCACACTTGACAGTCTGTACACACTGGACAGTCTGTACACACTGGACAATATGTACACACTGGACAGTCTGTAAACCCTGGACAGTATGTACACACTGAAAAATATGGACACACTGGACAGTCTGTACACACGGGACAGTCTTTACAAACTGGACAGTCTGTGCACACTGGACAGAATGTACACACTGGACAGTCTGTTCACACTGGACAGAATGTACTCACTCGACAGTCTGTACAAACTTTACCGTCTGTACACACTGGACAGAATGAACACCCTGGGCAGTCTGTACACACTGGACAATCTATAAACACTGGACAGAATGTACACATAGGACAGAATGCACACACTGGACAGTCTCTACACACTGGAGAGTCGGTACACACAGGACAGAATGTACACACAGGACAGAGTATACATACTCGCTAGTCTGTACAAACACAGGACATAACGTACACACTTGACAGTCTTTAAACACTGGACAGAATGTCCACACTGGACAGTCTGTACATACTGTACAGTCTGTACACATGGGACAGTCTCCACACACTAGACTGAATGTAGACACTGGATAGTCTTTACACTGGACAATCTGTACACACTAGACGGAATGTACACACTGGACAGTCTGGACACATTCTGGAAAGACTGTACACATCGGACAATCTGTACACACTGGACAGTCTTTACAAAATTCAATTCTGTAAACACTGGACAGTCTGTACACACTGGACAGTCTGTACACACTGGACTCAATGTACACACTAGACAGTGTTTACACACTGGACAGTCTGTACACATTGGACAGAATGTACAAACTGGGCAATCTGTACACACTGGACAGACAGTACACACAATGCACAGAATTGAAACCCTGGACAGACTGTACGCACTGGATAATCTGTACACATTCTTTACAGTCTGTCCACTCTGGACAGTCTCTGCACAATGGACTGTCTGTACACACTTGACAGTCTATACACACTGGAGAGTCTAAACATAGTGGACAGTCTTTACACACTGGACAGTCTATACACACTGGACAGAAAGTACACACTGAACAGGATGTACACACTGGACAGTGTTTACACACTGGACAGTCTCTACACATCGAACAGTCTGTACACACTGGAAACAATGTACAAAAGACAGAATGTACACACTGGACAGAATATACACACTGGAGAGTCTGTCGACAATGAAAAGTCTCTGCATACTGGAGAGAATGTACTAACTGGACAGTCTGTACATACTGGACAGTCTCTACACATTGGACAGTCTGTACACAGTGAACAGAATGTACACATTGGACACGCTATGCACACTGGAGTGTCTGTACAAACACTGGGCAGAATGTACACACTGGACACTCTGTACACAAAACGGAGAGAATGTACACATAGGACGGAATGTACACACTGGACAGTCTGTAAACACTGGACAGCCTGTACACACAGTGGACAGAATTTAAACCCTGGACAGACTTACATACTGGATAGTCTGTACACTTTCTGGACAGTCTGTAAACTCTGGACAGTCTCTGCATACTGGACTGTCTGTACACACTGAATAGTCTGTACACACCGGACAGAATGCATACACTGGACACAATGGACATCTGGACAGTCTTTACACTCTAGAAGGTCTGTACACACAAGGGACAAATTTAAACCATGGAAAGACTGTACACACTGGACAGTCTGTACACACTGGTCAGAACGTCCACACTGGACAGTCTGTACACACTAGACTGTCTGTACATACTGGACAGTCTATACACCCTGGAAAGAATGTACGCACTGGACAGTCTGTGCACACTGGACAGAACATAAACACAGGACAGAATGTACTCCCTGGACAGTCTGTAGAAACACAGGACACAATGTACACACTGGACAGAAAGTACACACTGGACAGTCTGTACACACTTGACAGTCTGTACACACTGGACTCAATGTACACACTAGACAGTGTTTACACACCTGACAGTCTGTACACACTGGACAGAATGTACAAACTGGACAATCTGTACACACTGGACAGACTGTACACAGAATGGACAGAATTTAAACCCTGGACAGACTGTACGTACTAGATAGTCTGTACACATTCTTTACAGTCAGTACACTCTGGACAGTCTCTGCACAATGGACTGTCTGTACACACTTGACAGTCTGTACACACTGGATAGTCTAATCCTATTGGACAGTCTTTTCACACTGGACAGTCTGTACACACTGGACAGAAATTACACACTGAACAGGATGTACACAGTGGACAGTCTCTACACACTGGACAGTCTCCACACATCGGACAGTCTGTACACACTGGAAACAATGTACACCGGATAGAATGTACACATTGGACAGAATATACACACTGGAGAGTCTGTAGACAGTGCAAAGTCTCTGCACACTGGAGAGAATGTACTAACTGGACAGTCTGTACAAACTGGACAGTCTCTACACATTGGACAGTCTGTACACAGTGGACAGAATGTACACACTGGACAGTCTGTACACACTGGAGTGTCTGTACACACACTGGAGAGAATTTACACACTGGACTGTCTGTACACACAACGGACAGAATGTACACATAGGTCGGAATGTATATACTGGACAATCTGTAAACACTGGACAGCCTTTACTCACAGTGGACAGAATTTAAACCCTGGACAGACTGTACATACTGGATAGTCTGTACACATTCTGGACAGTCTGTACACTCTGGACAGTCTCTGCATACTGGACTGTCTGTACACACTGAACAGTCTGTACACACTGGAATGTCTGTACACAATGGACAGTCTGTACACACAGGACAGTCTGTACACACTGGAGAGAATGTACACACTCTACAGTCTATACACGCTGTTCAGTTGTACACTTCTGGACATAATGTACACACTGGACAGTGTGTATAGACAATGGGCAAAATGTACACACAGGAGGGAATGTACACATTGGACAGTGTGTAAACACGGGACAGCCTCTATACACTGGACACAATGTACACACTTGATAGTCTGAACACAATGGACAGAAAGTACACACAGGACAGTCTGTAGACAGTGCACGGTCTGTAAACACTGGACATAATGTACACACTGGAGAGTCTGTACATACTGGAGAGTCTTTAAAAACTGGACAGTCTGTACACACTGGACAGAAAGTACACGCTGAACAGGAAATACACATTGGACCGTCTTTACACACTGGACAGTCTATACACATTGGACAGTCTGTACACACTAGAAACAATGCACACCGGAGAGATTGCACACACTGGACAGAATGAACACACTGGAGAGTCTGTAGACAATGAAAAGTCTCTGCACACTGGACAGAATGCACAAACTGTACATTCTGTACATACTGGACAATCTCTACACATTGGACAGTCTGTACACACTGGAATTAATGTACACTGGACAGAATGTAAACACCGGACTGAATGTACACACAGGACACTCTGTACACACTGGACAGTCTGTACACACCGGAGAGAATGTACAAACTGGACACTCTGTACAAACTGGACAGTCTGTACACACCAGAGAGAATGTACACACTGGACAGTCTTACACACTAGACAGTGTGTACACACTGTACACAATGTACACACTGGAGAGTATTTACACAATGACCAGTCTGTATACCTTGGACAGTCTGTACACACTGGACAGACTGAAAACACTGTACAGAATGTACACACTGAACAGAAAGTACACACTGGACATAATGCATACAATGGACTGCCTTGACATACAAGACAGAATGTACACACTAGACAGAATGTACACATTGGACAGTCTCTACACACTGGACAATTTGTACAAACTGAACACAATGTACACACTAGACATAATGTACACACTGGACAGTCTGTAGACAGTACACGGTCTGTACACACTGGACATCATGTTCACACTGGAGAGTCTGTACATACTGGACAGTCTTTACACACTGGACAGAAAGTACACATTGTACAGGATGTACACACTGAACAGTCTCAACACATTGGAGAGTCTGTACACACTGGAAACAATGTACACTGGATAGAATGTACACTTTGGACAGAATGTACACAATGAAGAGTCCAGAGACAATGCAAAGTCTCTGCACACTAGACAGAATGTACAAACTGGACAGTCTGTACATACTGGACACTCTCGACACATTGGACAATCTGTACAAATTGGAATTAATGTACACCGGACAGTATGTACACACCGGACTGAATGGACACACTGGACACTCTGTACACACTGGACAGTCAGTACACACCTGAGAGAATGTTCACACTGGACAGTCTTACACACTGGACAGTGTGTGCACACTGGACACAATGTACACACTGGACAATATTTACACAATGAACAGGCTGTATACATTGGACAGTCTGTACACACTGGACAGACTGAACACATTGTACAGAATGTACACACTGGACAGAAAGTACACACTGGACATAATTCATACACTGGACTGTCTCGACACAGAAGATAGAATGTACACACTGGACAGAATGTACAAACTGAACACAATGTACACACTGGACAGAATGTACACACTGGACAGTCTGTAAACACTGGACAAAATGTACACAATGGATAGAATGTACAAACTGGACAGAATGTACACATATGACAGTCTTTAAACACGGGACAGTTGTAGACACACTGGACAGAATGTACACACTGGACAGTCTGTACACACAGGAGCATCTGCACACCCTGGACACAATATACACAATGGACATTATGCACACACAGGACAGTATATACACACTGGGCAGTCTCTACACACTGAATATTCTGTACAAACTGTAATGAATGTACACACTGGACAGAATGTACACACTGGACAGAATGTACTCACTGGACAGTCCGTACACACACTGGAAAGAATGTATACACTGGACAGAATGTAAACACACTGGACACTCTGTACACACTGGACAGTGTGCACACATTATAAAGTCTGTACACACTGGACAGTCGGTACACACTGGACAGAATGTACACACTGGACAGTTGGGTACACTGTACACTCTGTACACACTGGACACAATGTACACACTGGACAGAATGTACTCACTGGGCAGAATGTACACACAGGACAGTCTGTATACACACTGTACACAATGTACACACTGGACACAATATATACACTGGACAGAATGTACGCACTGGACAGTCTGTGCACCCTGGACAGAACATACACACAGGACATAAGGTACTCACTGGACAGTCTGTAGAAACACAGGACACAATGTACACACTGGACAGAAAGTACACACTGGACAGTCTGTTCACACTTGACAGTCTGTACACACTGGACTCAATGTACACACTAGACAGTGTTTACACACCTGACAGTCTGTACACACTGGACAGAATGTACAAACTGGACAATCTGTACACACTGGACAGACTGTACACAGAAAGGACAGAATTTAAACCCTGGACAGACTGTACGTACTGGATAGTCTGTACACATTCTTTACAGTCTGTCCACTCTGGACAGTCTCTGCACAATGGACTGTCTGTACACACTTGACAGTCTGTACACACTGGATAGTCTAATCCTATTGGACAGTCTTTTCACACTGGACAGTCTGTACACACTGGACAGAAATTACACACTGAACAGGATGTACACAGTGGACAGTCTCTACACACTGGACAGTCTCCACACATCGGACAGTCTGTACACACTGGAAACAATGTACACCGGATAGAATGTACACATTGGACAGAATATACACACTGGAGAGTCTGTAGACAGTGCAAAGTCTCTGCACACTGGAGAGAATGTACTAACTGGACAGTCTGTACAAACTGGACAGTCTCTACACATTGGACAGTCTGTACACAGTGGACAGAATGTACACACTGGACAGTCTGTACACACTGGAGTGTCTGTACACACACTGGAGAGAATTTACACACTGGACTGTCTGTACACACAACGGACAGAATGTACACATAGGTCGGAATGTATATACGGGAAAATCTGTAAACACTGGACAGCCTGTACTCACAGTGGACAGAATTTAAACCCTGGACAGACTGTACACACTCGACAGTCTATACATGCTGGACAGTCCGTACACACACTGGACATAATGTACACACTCGACAGTCTGTACACACAATTGCAAAATGTACACACAGGATGGAATGTACACATTGGACAGTCTGTAAACACGGGACAGCCTGTATACACAGGAGAGAATATACACACTTGATAGTCTGTAAATAAAGGACAGAAAGTACACTCAGGACAGTCTGTAGACAGTGCACGGTCTGTAAACACTGGACATAATGTACACACTGGAGAGTCTGTACATACTGGAGAGTCTTTAAAAACTGGACAGTCTGTACACACTGGACAGAAAGTACACACTGAACAGGAAGTACACACTGGACAGTCTTTACACACTGGACCGTCTCTACACATCGGACAGTCTGTACAAACTGGAAACAATGCACACCGGACAGAATGTACACACTGGACAGAATGAACACACTGAAGAGTCTGTAAACAATGAAAAGTCTCTGCACACTGGACAGAATGTAAAAACTGGACATTCTGTACATACTGGACAGTCTCTACACATTGGACAGTCTGAACACACTAGAATTAATGTACACTGGACAGAATGTACACACCGGACTGAATGTACACACTGGACACTCTGTACACACTGGACAGTCTGTACACACCGGAGAGAATGTACACACTGGACACTCTGTACACACTAGATAGTCTGTACACACCGGAGAGAATGTACACACTGGACAGTCTTACACACTAAACAGTGTGTACACACTGGACACAATGTACACACTGGAGAGTATTTACACAATGAAAAGTCTGTATACACTGGACAGTCTGTACACACTGGACAGAATGAACACACTGTACAGAATGTACACACTGAACAGAAAATACTCACTGGACATAATGCATACACTGGACTGTCTCGACATACAAGACAGAATGTACACACTAGAGAGAATGTACACTGGACAGTTTGTACAAACTGAACACATTGTACACACTGGACATAATGCACCCAATGGACAGTCTGTAAACCCTGGACAAATTGTACACACTGAATAGAATGTACACACTAAACAGAATGTACAAACTGGATAGAATGTACACACTGGACAGAATGTACACACTTGACAGTCTTCAAACACGGGACAGTCTGTAGACACACTGGACAGAATGTACACACTGATCAGTCTTTACACACAGGAGTATCTGTACACCCTACACAGAATGTACACAATGAACATTATGCACAAACAGGACAGAATATACACACTGGACAGTCTCTACACATTGAACAGTCTGTACACAGTGACTGAATGTATGCATTGGACACAATATACACACTGGACAGAATGTACACACTGGTCAGTCCGTACACACTGGACAGAATGTACACACTGGACAGAATGTACACAAACTGGGCACTCTGTACACACTGGTAAGTGTGCAAACATTAGAAAGTCTGTACTCACTGGACAGAATGTACACACTGGACAGTCTGTACACACTGGACAGATTGTACACACTGGGCAAAATATACA
Source organism: Myodes glareolus (assembly GCF_982192425.1). Taxonomy (NCBI): domain Eukaryota; kingdom Metazoa; phylum Chordata; class Mammalia; order Rodentia; family Cricetidae; genus Myodes; species Myodes glareolus. The sequence continues at coordinate 102,010,839 of NC_142033.1, read as the reverse complement.
CACTGACAGAATGTACACACTGGACTGTCTGTACACACTGGACAGAATGTACACACTGTACAGTCGGATACATTGTACACTCTGTACACACTGGACACAATGTACACACTGGACAAAATGTACTCCCTGGGCAGAATGTATACACAGGACAGTCTGTATACACACTGTACACAATGTACACATTGGACACAATATATACACTGGACAGAATGTACACACTGGACATTCCGTATACACACTGGACTGTATGTACACACTGGACAGTATGTACTCAAACTGGACAAAATGTACACACTGTACGGTCTGTACACACTGGAGAGAATGTACACACTGGACAGTCTGTACACACACTGGACAGAATGTACACACTGGACAGAATTGACAAACTGGACAGTCTGTACACAGTGGACATCTGTACACAATGGACAGTCTTTACACACTGACACAGTATACACACTGGACAGAATGTACACACTGGACAGTCTGTACACACATTGGACAGAATGTACACACTGGGCAGTCTATACACACTGGACAGTCTGTACACAGTGGACAGAATGTAAACACTGGAAATTCTGTACACACTTGAGTGTCTGTACACACACTGGATGGAATATACACACTGGACAGTCTGTACACACAACGCACAGAATGTACACACAGGATGGAATATACACACTGGACAGACTGTAAACACTGGACAGCCTGTACACACAGTGGATAGAATGTAAACACTGGACAGAATTTACACAATGGACAGTCTATACATACACTGGACCGTCTGTACACACTGAACTGTCTGTACACACTGGAATGTCTGTACACAATTGACAGTCTGTACTAACAGGACAGTATGTACACACTGGAAAGAATGTACAAGCTGGACAGTTTGTACATACACTGGATAAAATGTACTCACTGGACAGTCTGGACACACAATGGACAAAATGTACACACAGGATAGAATGTACACATTGGAGAGAATGTACACACTTGATAATCTGTGAAGAATGGACAGAATGTACACACAGGACAGTCTGTAGACAGTACACAGTCTGTACACACTGGACATAATGTATACACTGGAGAATCTGTACATACTGGACAGTCTTTACACACTGGACACTCTGTACACACTGGACAGAAAGTACACCCTGAACAGGATGTATACTCTGGACAGTCTCTACACATCGCCCAGTTTGTACACACTGGAAACAATGTACACTGGACAGAATGTAAACACTGGACAGAATGTATACACTGGAGAGTCTGTAGACAATGCAATGTCTCTGCACACTGGACAGAATGTGCAAACTGGACAGTCTGTACATTCTGGACACTCTCTACACATTGAACAGTCTGTACACACTGGAATTAATGTACACCAGACTGAATGTACACACTGGACAGTCTGTACACACCGGAGAGAATGTTCACACTGGAAATTCTTACACACTGGAGAGTGTGTACACACTGGACACAATGTACACACTGGACAATATTTACACAATGAACAGTCTGTATACATTGGACAGTCTGTACACACTGGACAGACTGAACACACTGTACAGAATGTACACACTGGACAGAAAGTACACACTGGACATAATTCATACACTGGACTGTCTTGACACAGAAGACAGAATGTACACACTGGAGAGAATGTACACATGGACAGTCTGTGCACACTGGACAGTTTGTACAAACTGAACACAATGTACACACTGGGCAGAATGTACACACTGGACAGTCTGTCAACACTGGACAAATTGTACACACTGAATAGAATGTACACACTGGACAGAATGTACACACTGGACAGAATGTACACACTGGACAGTCTGTAAACTCTGGACAAAATGTACACACTGAATAGAATGTACACACTGGACAGAATGTACACACTTGACAGTCTGTAGACACACTGGACAGAATGTTCACAATGGACAGTCTGTACAAACAAGAGTATCTGTACACCCTGGACATAATGTACACAATGGACATTATGCACAAACAGGACAGAATATACACACTGTACAGTCTCTACACACTGAACATTCTGTACACACTGTCCTGAATGTATGCACTGGACAGAATGTACACACTGGACAGAATGTACTCACTGGACAGAATATACACACACTGGACACTCTGTACACACTGGTGAGTGTGCACACATTAGAAAGTCTGTACACACTGGACAGAATGTACACACTGGACAGTCTGTACACACTGGACAGATTGTACACACTGAACAAAATATACACACAGGACAGAATGTACACACTGGACAGTCTGTACACACTCAACAGAATGTACACACTTGACAGTTGGATACACTGGACACTCTGTACACACTGGACAGAATGTACTCACTGGGCAGAATGTACACACAGGACAGTCTGTATACACACTGTACACAATGTACACACTGGACACAATATATACACTAGACAGAATGTACACACTGGACAGTCTGCACACAATGGACAGAATGTACACATTGGACAGTCTGTACACACACTGGACAGAATGTACACACTGAACAGAATGTACTCACACTGGACAGAATGTACACACTGGACAGAATGTACACACCGGACAGTCTGTGCACTCTGGACAGAATGTACACACTGGACAGTCTTTACACACTGGACAGTCTGTACACACTCTACACCGTGTACACACTTGACAATCTGAACACACAATGGACAGAATTTACACACTGGACAGAATATACACACTGGACGGTTGTACACACTGGACACTCTGTACACACTGGACCATCTGTAGACAATGGGCACTCTGTCTCAGACCCCTGAGAGACACAGCTCTAGCCACCAGTCATCAACCGGGAAAATGGTGTCTTCGCGCTCACCAGTGTGTTTGTTATCTATGTTTTTGTTATGTATGTGTCACTGTTATTGCAGTACAAAGATGGGACCTCTTGTGTGCTAGGCAACCCCTCTACTTCTAAGTTAAAGCCCCAGTCCTGTGGAGTTAGTTAGCTAGTTACTATCTCTGAGGAAGAGTCTCACATTACCTAGGCTGGTCTTAAACTCTCTATGTACCCAAGGGTGGCCCTGAGCTCCATATCCTGTGTCTCTACCTCCTGAGTTCTAGAGTTTTGGGTGTGCACAACTACACTGATTTAAATGGTAGTAGGAATCCAATCCAGGACTTTAGGCCAAGACTTAGGGTTTGATTTTTTACAAATCCAAACCCAATTGCATGGTGCCTTGAAGTGCTTTCACACTGCAGTGACTAGGTCAAGCCAGTGATGAGTGGGCAGAGGGAACACAGAGTGAGCTTGGGATAGGTGTGGACCCCAGAGGTTTCAGAAAAGCAAAGAGCAAGGAGGACATGCTGAGCCCCTCAGACCGTTAGTAGAAACCCATATCCCCCTCAGTTGGGCCCCTGCAGGACACTGGAACCTGGAGGTCACCTAGGCGGGGCCACAAGTGCCGGATGTCCTCTGTGTCAGACAGAACCCATCCTGTGAAACACAGGTTTGTTGTTCCCTGTCTTTCCCGTCTGTCCCCTAGTGCCTCCTGGTGGCCGTCTGAGGGTCCTACACAACCTCAGAGCAAGCTTGCCAGAGAACAGCAAGAATCTTGGGAGACAGCTCCGCTCGAGGTGCCGGCCCAGGAGGCAGACGGGCCTGGATCCATTCTCTTCCTTTGTGCTGTTAAAATAATACAGAATCAGAACTGTTTGCAATGACAGAAATCCTCTTAAACCAAGCTTCCCATGAAAAGCAAGATTTAATAAAATGCTTTGAGTTTTAAGGTACAGGCTGCATGCGGGGGGTGGGCGGAGGGGGCGCTAGGTCCTCTGTACCTTGGCTCTTTCCCAAGCACCGGGATAAGGTGGTGCCTGTTCTGACCTAAGCAGTCAGGGATGGGATCAAGCTAGCACCTACTCCCCATTGATGGGCCCCACAGCCCAGGAATTTGTGAGCTGGACAGAACTTCAGAAAATTCAGAAAGTGTGAGGATGCTGTTAGGTTTGAATGATAAGGAAGCATTAGACATTTCTTCTCAGGCGTGCCTACCTGCAGCTGTCTTGCTCCCATTTTCCAGATCAGTCTATAGGTGCAGTTTTCCTCTGGTTTTCACGGGTCATCTGTTTTTCTATGTTAGTGAAAAATCTATCTTTAGTTATTCCCAGTGTGTGTGTGTGTGTGTGTGTGTGTGTGTGTGTGTGTGTGTGTATGAGAGAGAGAGAGAGAGAGAGAGAGAGAGAGAGAGAGAGAGAGAGAGAATGAATGCTGAGACCAGAGGACAATTGTTCACTGTCTTTTGTTGTTGTTATTGTTGTCAAATAGGCTTTATCTGGTTGATCAGCGAGCCGTGGGGTTTCTCCTGCCTCCACCTTCCCAGGTCTGGAATAACAAGGTATGGCTATGCCCAGGTTCTTTGGTTGGTTGGTTGGTTGGTTGGTTGGTTGGTTGGTTGGTTGAACGGTTGACTTGGGTTCTGTTTTATTTATGTGTTTTGCCTGCTTGTCCGTAGGTATATTTTGTGTGTGCCCTTAGAAACTAGAAGAGGGTTCAGATCCCCTTGGATTTACAGGGAATTGTGGGTCACATGATGTGAATGTGGGGAACCAAACCCTGTTCTCTGCAAAGAACAGCCAGAGATCTTAAGCACTGAGCCATCTCTCCAGTCCCCAGCGTTGGTTTTTGATGTGTGTGTGTGTGTGTGTTGGTTTTTTGAGAGTCTCTTTGAATAGCCCTGACTGTCCTGGAACTCGCTTTGTAGACCAGCCTGCCCCCGAACTCACAGAGATTCACCTGCGTCTGTCACCTGAGTGCTGGGATTAAAGGGGTGCGCCACCATCGCCCAACCCCAGCAATGTTTCTAATGTGAGTTCTGGGTACTGAACCCACACTTGTGAGGCAAGAGATTTGCTCACTGAGCCATCTCCCCAGAAAACTGGAGCAGCAAACAGCTGTGTCGTGTATCCTGAAACAGACACCCCGGAGTTGAATGCAGTCACCGCTCCTTCTGAGTCAAGTGTTCTCTTCCTCTCTAGACAACAAACAGCTGTGATGGGGTCTCCCTAAATGATTTTTCTCAAGAAGGAGAGCCTGAATTTAGACTTTCAGGAGCAAGCAGCAGGTGGCAACAGCTGGTTGGTTACTCTGGGCTCAGTTTCTCTTGGCAATTCAAGGTGCTATCCATCTCAGTGAGGCCAGCAGTGAGGAGGGCAGTGAGGAGGGCAGGGAGGGGGGCAGGGAGGGGGGCAGTGAGGGGGACAGTGGAGGGGGGGCAGTGAGAGGGGCAGTGAGAGGGGCAGTGAGGGGGCAGTGAGGGGACAGTGAGGGGGACAGTGGAGGGGGCAGTGAGGGGGGCAGTGAGGGGGGCAGTGAGGGGGGCAGTGAGGGGGACAGTGGAGGGGGCAGTGAGGGGGGCAGTGAGGGGGGCAGTGAGGGGGGCAGTGAGGGGGACAGTGGAGGGGGCAGTGAGGGGGCAGTGGGGGAACAGTGGTGGGGAGCAGTGAGGGGGACAGGGGAGGGGGCAGTGAGGCCGGCAGTGAGGGGGGCAATGGGAGAGGCAGGAGGACCACAGGGGGACTGAGGCATCTGCTCATGTCACATCACAGTCAGAAACAGGATGACAATTGCATGCCACCTCTCATCTCCCTTCTCCACTTACAGTCAGGATCCCAGACAGGGAATGGTGTCACCCACAGTGGGCGGCTCTTTCTGTCTCAGTTAATGTCATCAAGAAACCCCCGCAGACATGCCCAGGGGCTGGTCTCTCAGGTGAGGGTAGATCCCCTCAAGTTGACAGATGACACCATGACACACCTCCCACCATTGTCTGGCTTCACAGACACAGACCAAGAGTAATATGATTTTGCCTTTTTGGGCATATATTTATTTTCCAATTGATTAATTATCTATTCCATTTTTATTGCAGGCTCAACAGTTCATACTGTGAAGTCATGCAGAAGACCTGCAGACCTCGCCTCTGCTGAGAGAATAGAATTTTTTGTCACACACCAAGGAGATAAATGCCACACTCCAAGCTTGCATGGGGGACACACTTGTGACACTGGGGAAGGAAGCCTGGAGTCCAACGTCAATCTGCCACTGAGCTCCATCCTCAGCCAGAAATGGTTTTATTTTCATCCTAATTTTTTCCCACTTTTTTTGAGACAGGGTGTCTCTGTGTAACAGCCCTAGCTGTCCTGGAACTAGCTCTATAGACCAGTCTGGCCTCGAACTCACAGAGATCCACCTGCCTCTGCCTCCGGAGTACTGGGATCAAAGGTGTGTACCACCACCACCCGGCTTACTCCCAATTTTTATTGTTTAATTTTTCAAAAACGCGGAGAAGTTGAAGGAACTGTGCAATGCATCTGCCATCCCTTCACCTGGAACTGCCTAGTGAGCACTAAGTCTCAAGGTCGGTCCCCAGCGCCGGAGTTGGTGCGGGGTTCGGTCCCCAGAGCCGGAGTCGGAGCGGGGTTCGGTCCCCAGCGCTGGAGTCAGAGCGGGGTTTGGTCCCCAGCACTGGAATTGGAGCGGGGTGTTAGAATGACCTGGGGAGAGGGTTTAGTGGGCAAAGTATCTGCTAAGCAAGCACAGGACCTGAATTTACATCCCCAAGAACCCACAGTTACAAAGCCAAATGGTGTGTACTTACAATCCCACTACTGGGGAGGTAGAGAGAACCACCGTGCTTGCTGGTCAACCAGCTGAAACAACAAACTCCAGGTCAGTGAGAGAGAGATCCTGTCTCAAACCCACAAGTGGGTGGCAGAGCTGGTTCAGTGGTTAAGATCACTTGTTGCTCTGCAGATCTGGGTTCAGTTATCAGCTGCCACATGGCAGTTCACTCTGCCACTCCAGTCCTAGAGGACCCAGTGGCTCCTCGGGCACCAGCTGGGTTTGTGGGGTGCATCCATATGGGTAGGTAAAACATAAACAATTTTTTAAATAGTTAGTGTGGAGTTAGGGTGTCAGGGCAGAAGAGATGGCTTGGCAGTTAACAGCACTGGCTGCTCTTGCAGAGAGCAGGAGGCTCACAACTGCCAATAACTCCAAATTCCAGGGAATCTAATGCCCTCTTCTGGGCCCCATGGGCACCAGGCACCACATGGCTTGCTATGCACACACTCAGGTATACACATACACACAAAATTAAATAAATATTTTTAAAAAAAGGGTGTACATCAGTAGACTTCTAAAGAGTGACATCCAAAGGTTGACCTCTGGCCTCCACATGCACGCGCGTGCGCACACACACACATACACACATTCATGCACACCCATAAACACACTAAAAATAAGTTACACGGTGCATTCTCTCTCTCCCTCCCCCTCTTTCTCCTCCCTTCTCCCAATCTGTCCTCTCCTATGCACTTCTTCGCTGTATAATTTTTTATTTAATTTCTCCCAGAACCAGCTGTGAGTTAGAGGTAAGCAGCTGTACCTTTTATTTACCCCAAGTTTCTTCTTCCCTCTGGATCCACAGGAATCAGGACATTCACGGGGCCATTGTCACTCCTAATTCACCTTAATGCCTTGACTCCATGAAGCATTTTCAAGGGACCGAGTCTTGCTTCTAACTAGTTGTCACTGATAGATCATTTCAAGAAATAAGTGATTTATGTGAAAGGAACCCTCAGAGTTCATGTACCACTGTGGGGCCCAGCAAAGATCTACAGCTCACTGCGATGTAAATGCTGTGGGATCACGCAGGGACATAAGACCATGGGCAGCCTGGAGAGACTCTCCTGCTCTCAGCACGGACTCTGAAGACCCAAAGGCAGGTGCAGCATCTTAGCCCACCCAGTCACGACTCCAGGGAGGGAATTAGTGCCACTCAGCCACACCGTGGTAGGCAGAGCCCAGCCCCTGGCCAGATCCCTTCCTTTTACAAGGACAAGTGTAGAATTTTTTTAAATTGTTTTCAAAACAGGTTTCATATGGTCCCAAAATGAGACCATGATTGTAAATTAAAGTGTAATTAGCCTTTCTGCTTTTATATTCATTAACTCTTCTCTGTTAATGGTGCAAAGCTGGAGCGGAACCCCCGCATTATAAAAACCACATCCAGGAAATAAAATAGTGATTTTGATAATAGCCACAATGTATTGCTGCTTACACATAATTAAACAAATGCGCTATTTAAACTTGGAAACATGACTGAATGTTGATTAACCTCGCCCGGCGATTCTGCTCGGCCCAGAGAAGGGGAGATGCCTGAAGATGGGCTGGGATGATGTATCTGAGCCAGTCACATCCACTGGACACAGGAGGAAGAGGCCATGTGGGTCCTGGGAGCAGTGACCACAGAATGGCCCCCAGACCATCTGGGAAAGAGACACATTAATCACGTAAGCCAGACACACAAGGATAAAACCGTCATTTTTGGTTCCGTTGTGTGAGATTTAAGTGAGATTGTGGACTGACAGTAGAGGGGTGACCACTAGGGGCTGGCAGACAAGGGATTTGCGGGATGAATATTTAAATTTTTAATATATACATTTATTTACTTATGTTAGGGTTGGGTGTGCACGTGGCATGGCCTGTGTGTCGGTCAGAGGACAACGTACGTGAATCAGTTTTCTCTTTCTACCTTGTGTGTCCCAGGGGTCAAACTCAAGTTGTCAGGCTTGGTGACAAGTCCCTTTACCTGCTGAGCCATCTCAAAGGCCCCAGGATGGAGGGACAGCTGGGGTGATAGCGCTTAGGAGATGTGGTGACTGCCGTAAAGAGAGAGTCACTGAACTGTGTGCTCAAAACAGTGACATTTCCATACCACGGTCTTCCAATGCTTATTTAAACCACTAAAAATAAAAAAATACTGTTCCCGGGGGGTTGGAAAGATGTCTCGGCAGCTAAGAACACTGGCTGCTCTGCCAGACAACCTGGGTCCAATTCCCAGCAGTCACACAGCGGCTCACAACTATCTGTAACTACAGTTCCAGAGCACCCAACACCCTCTTCTAACTTCCACAGGCACCAGGTATGCACATGGTACACATGCATACATACTGGTAAAACACCGCACACATGGAGTTAAATATAAAGAGTTAAAAAGGAATTAGTACCATTGCTGGACAGGCAAGAGGGTTCCGTAGTAAAGATACTTGCCGGCAAATCCAGACACCTAAGTTTGACTGCAGTCCCCCATAGTGGGAGGAAAAGCACAGCTCTGACCTCCATATAGCACCCACGAACAAACAGTCACAGGTCTCCAGCTCAGCCACTAGCTGGATGCAGGAAGCCAGAAGTTCACGCTTTCCCCAGAATCTGCTTCCCACGTTCATCTTGGATCTTCTGAGGCCTGATCGAGGCTTTCTGGAAATGATGTATTTTATGGTTTTAAGTGTTACTCTGGTGAGAGAAGTGTGAACAGAGAAGCTTCTGGTACTGGGAGCTTTTCCAAAAGGAGCCCCCAGTATTTTTCTGTTTTATGATTTTCTTTTCCTGTATGTCTCTTTTCTAAATAGTTTGTCTTCTTGGTTGAGTTCCCCAGAAGCAAACACAGGTGACCTATTTGGAAGGTGGCCCCAGGAAAACCAGCAGGGCAGTGTAGGGGACACAGGAAGGGGTGCAGCCCACAGAGTACTCATCACTGTGGGGCTGGAAGACAGTGTCTGCTTTGAAAGTACGAGGGACTGAGTTTGATCCCCAACATCCACGTAAAAAACCAAGTGTGTTGACACGCACCTGCGATCTCAGTGCTACGAGACAGAGAGAGGACCATTGGAGCTCACTGGTCAGCCAGTTTAGCCTAATGGGGAGCCCCTGGTGCCGGTAATAGACCTTGTCTCAAAACACAAATAGGGGCCAACGAGTGGCTGAGCAGAAGTCTGATGACATGAGTTCAAACCCTGGGACCCACACGGTAGAAGGCTAGAACTAACTTCCAAAAGTTGACCTCTGATCTATACACATGCAAACAAGTGCATGTGTTCATACACACAATAAATAAACACTGTAAATAACAGTTTAAAAAGGCTAATGAGGGAACTAGAGAGATGGCTCAACAGTTAAGAGCACTTGCTACTTTTCAGAGAACCTGGTTTCAATTCCCAGCATCCACATGGTAGCTTGCAACGCTAACTCCAGTTCCAGGAAGTCAAATGTCCTCTTCTGGCCTCGATGGGTGCCAGGCATGCACATGGTGCAGAGACATACATACAGGCAAATAATCATACACTTAAAACAAAATAAACCTTTTAAAACGTGTTGCATAACACCTGAGAACATCAGACATCAGTCTGTGCTCTGACCTCCCGCGTTCACATGTACATACATACACGCACCTGTCCCACATGTATACATGCATGCACACATACCATGCCCACAATTGTTACATATTTAACTGCTGTCTAACATACAGTCCCGAAATTTAGAAGCTTGAGACAAAATTTTTTTTGTCGGCTCTCATGGTTTGTGTGGCTGATGAATAACAGCATCAGGGCCCCAGCTGTGAAGTCAGAGGTGGGCACTGGGCATCCAAAGACCAGTCAGTCAGAGGTGGGCACTGGGCATCCAAAGACCAGTCAGTCAGAGGTGGGCACTGGGGATCTAAAGACAGTAATGTCCAGGTAATCAGAAGTTAGTACTAACTGTCCTGGGCTGAAACCGTCTTCTGGAATATACGGTGCCTGAGCTCCTCAAGATTGTAGCCAAGACCCAAAGACAAACACGAGAGAGGCAGGAGAGACGGAGCCAAATGACAACCGTGTTGTGTTCCGAGGCCCTCAGAAGTCACAGACTCAGTCTCTCCACTAGTTACAAAGGTCAGCCAGGTTCAAGAGGGAAGGATTGTCAACAGCCTGTTGACAAGAGACCTGTTGACAAGAGACTGAAGAGACATTCTGCCACAGGCGTCAGGCACCCCAGGACTGCCTCACCTACAGCTGTGGAGGCCATGCAGCCACTTTGGCTGAGAGCCTTCCTGGGCAAATGGGCTTCCAGATTCTTGCACTTCTGTTCAAAAGGGCACACACTGAGAGAAGGCCATGTTACCAAAGAGAGCTGCCAGGCAATGTGATGGCAGATGGGACTGGGTGTCACCATGCAAGGCCAGAGAATGTGGCCACTGAGATTGACAACTCAGTCACTGATCAGTCGTCCCTGACCACTCCCCTGCCCCCCGTGCATGGCACATGTTGGGATCACTCACCTACTACTGTGCCAGCCACTGCCCAGTATTCAGCACTGGGCAAAGACCAAGTGCCAGAGCAAAGTGAGACATGTGAACATGTCTCCTGAGAACAAAACCCACCTCAGGTTACATCCCTGCCTGGATCTCTCATGCCTCACCCATGTTCATTACTTCTGCATGGATGTGACCAGAACACCTGACAGGTGGATGAGTTATTGTTCAGTTGCTGATATAAAAACACCGTGGCCAAGGCAGCACACATAAGAAAGAGTTTGCTCTGGCTATGACTGCAGGGACTGAGAGACCATCATCGGGGGGCAGCAGGCAGCAGGCGGCAGGCATGACCGTAGGAATGTGAACTAAAGGCATACATCTTTGTTATGCAACAGGGTTTCTCTGTGTAACACTGGCTGTCCTGAACTCTCTAAGGAGGCCAGGGTGGTCTCAGACTCACAGAGAGACCCCTGCCTCTGCCTCCCAAGTGTGTGCCACCGTGCCCAGTTGAGAACATGTAGTTATGTAGACAAAGATGATCCTGAATTTTGTTAATTAAAAAATGCCAATTTTATGTGTATGAAAGTTTAGCCTTCATGTGTGTCTGTGCACCATATACATGCCTGGTACACAAAGAGGCCAGAGGGAGTCTAGATCCCCTGGATATGGGGTTACAGGCGGCTATGAGGTATCCACAAGGCCTGTAGAATTTGAATCAAGATACTTGGTGCTTTTAAGTGCTGAGTCGTCTCTCCAGGACACTTCATTACTTTTTGGGACACAGTAGGGGTAGGTTGGTCAGACAATGAACTCCAGGGATCCAAGTATGTCCACTCCCCCAGAATAGGAGGCATAGAGTCAGGCTGCTGGAACTGGCGTTTCTGTGCGTGCTGGGCTCTGAAATCAGGTCCTCGTGCTTGAGGGGCAGGTAGGAGCTGAGCCAACTCCCCAGCCTAATTCCACAGTTTTTACAAGTATTTATTTCATGTTCAAAGCTCTCCTGGGAAAATATAGTATTACTATCAAAGTCACTGTCACTCTAGGGCTAGGACAGCTGTCACTCTAGGCCTAGGACAGCTGTCACTGTAGGGCTAGGACAGCTGTCACTCTAGGCCTACGACAGCTGTCACTCTAGCGATAGGACAGCTGTCACTGTAGGGCTAGGACAGCTGTCACTCTAGGCCTAGGACAGCTGTCACTCTAGAGCTAGGACAGCTGTCACTCTAGAGCTAGAACAGCTGTCACTCTAGGGCTAGGACAGCTGTCACTCTAGGGATAGGACAGCTGTCACTCTAGGCCTAGGACTGCTGTCACTCTAGAGCTAAGACAGCTGTCACTCTAGAGCTAGGACAGCTGTCACTCTAGGGATAGGACAGCTGTCACTCTAGGGATAGGACAGCTGTCACTCTAGGCCTAGGACTGCTGTCACTCTAGGGCTAGGACAGTTGTCACTCTAAGCCTAGGACAGTTGTCACTCTAGGGATAGGACAGCTGTCACTCTAGGCCTAGGAAAGCTGTCACTCTAGGGATAGGACAGCTGTCACTCTAGGCCTAGGACAGCTGTCACTCTAGGACTGGGACAGCTGTCACTCTAGGCCTGGGACAGCTGTCACTCTAGGCCTGGGACAGCTGTCACTCTAGAGCTAGGACAGCTGTCACTCTAGAGCTAGCACAGCTGTCACTCTAGAGCTAGGACAGCTGTCAATCTAGAGCTAGGACAGTTGTCACTCTAGGCCTAGGACAGCTGTCACTCTAGAGCTAGGACAGCTGTCACTCTAGGCCTAGGACAGCTGTCACTCAAGGGATAGGACAGCTGTCACTCTAGGACTGGGACAGCTGTCACTCTAGGGCTGGGACAGCTGTCACTCTAGAGCTAGGACAGCTGTCACTCTAGGCCTAGGACAGCTGTCACTCTAGAGCTAAAAATTCTGTCACTCAGTGGGTGGAGTTGAAATATTTTCTGTCCCCAAATTTCATCATTAGGGAACAGTGGTGCCAACCTTGTCCCAGGCACTTTGGTTCCTCTTAAGACCTGTGCCCTCAGTCTGGAAGCATGGATTTTGCTCTAGGGGGTCCTCAGGTTGAATATGGCATCACGGCCTTGTTTCAGCTCCATTTCCTGTCAGGCCAAAGAGAGACACGGGAGTGACCTGTGTTGGGAGTACTGAGCAGGCCTTGGGCAAGTGCCACCAGCTCCCTGGATGCCATCTATGCAGGCATTTCTGCACGCTCTTTTCTTGCGCCTCTGCATTCTACTGCAGGGCACTGACTTTCTGTCTAATGGTCTCAGGAAAGCATATCAAGGTGGGTAGGAATTCTGCGCCCCTAAGCAGTAGACACACACCTTGTCTGTGCCTTTGACCCCCTGTCTGGATGGTGGAGTTAATGCTGGAACTCACCTCAGTGTCGCTATGTGGGCAACCTCCCGTAAATGCCCCGAACCCATCTCCAGGGCTTCTCAGCTGCATAATGGACATGTCCTCTGCGACCCCAACATCCTCTCAACCTTTCCACCACGTCCAGTACAGCCAGGCTCAGTATCCCATTACACTCTCACTCCAGCTTCTTCCCAGGTGGCAGCCTAGCATGGCAGTAGAGATCTTCCCACGCTCTGTCCCTACTTCTTAACACCTTGATCTTCAGCTGCTCAGTAGACCTGGAAATCTGCAGGGCTCACAGATCCAATGTGGCCCACAGAGAGAACCATGCTCACAAGAGAAGTCTAACATGGGTTGTGATCAACACCATAGCCAAACTACACAGCTTGGGGAAGAAAGGGTTTATTTAGCTCACATGTTTGTCACTGTCTGTCACTGAGAGAAGCCAGGGCAGGAGCCTCGAGACAGAAGCTGAAACAGAGGCCACAGGGGTGTGCTGCTGACAGACATGTTGTGCATGGCTTGCTCAGCCTGCTGCACTCTTAATCAGCTCAGGGGTGGCATGGCCCAGAGTGGCTGGTCCTCACATATCAAACACTAACCCACAAGGCCATGGCAGAAAATTTTGCCTACAGGCCAATCTGATGGAGGCATTTTTTTTCTCAGTTGAGGTTCCCGCATCCCAGATGACTCTAGTTTGTGTCAAGTTGGCAAACACTTAACCAGCACATGTGCCAACATAGGTTATCAGGGGCAGGTACTTGGGAGCCAGTCTTCCATGTCACAGCCAGTGGGAAGAAGAAAGCATTGGATCTGGAGGGACCCACTGACACGCGTGGACACCGGGCTCCCTGTGGGAGCTCAAGCAGCCTCTCTAATGGTTGGCTTGACTGATTTATCAAACCCTGGACCCAGAGATGCTCTCTACTGAGTGAGACTCAGAGGCCAGGATCTCCGTGGTACTGTGTAGAAAGCATCAAAAGACTACAGAAGACAGATGTGGAGGTATATGCCTGTAATCTCCACATCTGGAAGCTGACATGGGAGGATCATGTACTTCAGGGTAGTCTAGGTACATAGCAAGACATTATGTCAAGACAAAAGCCAAGCGCTGGTGAGATATCTCAGGGGTAAAAGTGCTAGCTGCCAAGCCCATCAACCTGAGTTCAATCCTGGGAACCTACACAATGGAAGGAAAACTGGTGTAGGAGGTCCTTCTGTTCATGTGTTGCTTTCATTGGTTAATGAATAAAGAAACTGCCTTGGCCTAGTTGATAGGACAGAACTTAGGTAGGCAGGGAAAACAGACCTGAATGCTGGGAGTAAGAAAGGCAGAATCAGGGAGATGCTGTGGAGTCACCACCAGAGACAGACATGCTGAATCTTTCCCGGTAAGCCACTGCCACAAGGCAATATACAGATTAATAGAAACAGGTTAAACTAATATAAGAGTTAGCCAGTAAGAAGTTAGAGCTAATGGGCTTAAAGCAGTGATTTAATTATTACAGTTTCTGGGTGCTTACTTTGGATGTAAGCTAGCCAGGTGGCTGGGATAAACAAGCAGCTCTTTCCTTACAACAGAAAAGTGCTAACTCCTGACCACATCCCCACACACAAACAAATCAGTGTTTTAAAATTAAAGGTGTTCATAGAGGTCAGAACTGACAGCTGGCGGTACTTATCCTTTAAAATCCACCACTGACCCCCAAACCTCAGCCTCTTCTGTTTTCAGGTTGGAAAGGACAGGGAACAGAATCAGTGAATAGATCATTCGATCATGGTAACCCCAGATAAGTGTACAACCGCTCTAGACATGGAAAACAGAATCCAGAACTGAAGTCATGTCATAGGAGTCATTGTGAGTTCCTGCCCCGGTTCCCATGCTAAGCAGCTCACAACCCAGAGGTCCTTGAATGAAAGGGGCGCTGGACCCCCATGAAGAAAGACCCCATCACAGTTTTCTCAAGGCACTATAAAACTGCTTCTATCCTCCTCTCAAGACCACTTGGCAATATGACCCTGTATTAAAAAAAGAACACCAGGGATTACAGGATGGTGACTCTGAGTTAAGCTAATTCTAGAAATCTCTCAAGATATTGATGCAGTCCAGTCTGAGCAGATACTTCTGGATGAGTTCCACAGTGAGCAAGCCACCACACTTCTCTCAAGTCACATTTGGGGTCCACACAGAACTCAGGGACCCTCCTCTTAGCCCTGCCTCTACCTGCCAAGATCATGCAGGGGTACTGAGTGGCTGTGGTGGGAGCTCTTGGAGGTTCAAACCTCTCTCACATGCCTCTCATTTTGACCACTGACTTGAGTGTTTGGGGACAGAGCAGTGCCAGTCAATGAGGTGAGCAACGCACCATCCAGTGAGGTGAGCAAGGCAGGCACCATGGGGGCCCGAGTCCTGCAGGAATGCATCTATGAACTGCACAGAACACCTGCCCTCTGCACCTGCCCTCAAATATTGCTCTGCTTCTGCATAGCATAGCTTTTGGCACAAATTCTTCTGCTCTGCTTGCACAAGTGATGCTTCCATCTTTCTCCGCTCTTATGTCTTGACTACTTATTTTGGCTTTGTGCTCCCAGAGAGCATTCCATCATGCATCTTGTTGAGCCCAGATGTCAACGTCCCTTCAGTTAGTGTGTGGGTCAGAGCAACCACAAACCATCCAGACTCAAACACATGACTGTAGAGCCCATTTCCTAATGGAGGAAATGTCAAGAAATGCTTGATCCAGGTCAGAAAATGAGGACAGATGCCCTAGATCCCACTTACAGGGCTCTGGGGCTTCCTCGACCCAGCTCAAGACTGTGAGATGGGAAGTTGGAAGCAATGCTGTCTCTGCTCACTGCTGTAACTCAACACCCGAGGCCAGACTTTTAATAAAGTTGATTGTGCTAAAGTTTCAAGAGTAAAGGCCAGCTCTGCATGGCTTCTGGCCACACTGCCACAACAGTGGAGGGCGCCATGTAGGCGTGCTTGTGAGATAGACTGGAAGGAAGCCAGAGTGTCACAGGACAGGCTTTCTCTTCCTATAATCCTCTTGTGGGAACCACCCAGGGTCCTGCAAGAACGTATGAATCCCCCGCCCTGGGGAGACAGGCAGAGGTCAGCCTTGAATGCTGCTCCTGAACCATCATCCACCCCTCTGGCTTTTTGAGACAGGGTCTCTCACTGGGAATTGGGTCTGCCAGCAAATCCCAGGATCCTCCAACCGCCACTTCCCCTGTAGTGGGACCCACAAATTAATTGGCTTTTTGTTTGTTTGTTTGTTTGTTTTTCTTGTCAGGGTTGAAAACCAGTAAGCCATCTCCCAGTCTCCAGATATTTTATTTCAATATAAATTTGCTTTCCCACCCAAAATGCCTCTGCCCAATATCCATCCATCTATGTTCAAGAAGCTTGTCAGTCACCATGGAGATATGCAGTCCTGCCCGGGCCCAGAGAAACCATTCTGCAGCATGTTACATGCCACAGGGCTTGGGGAAATCCCCGTTCACCCCGGGACACTCTGCCACTCTAAAACAGTGGGTTTGTTGAAGGGTGTAATTGTCCTTCAGAAGATTCGCAATACGTCACTAGCCACAAAGCACAGGACTTTGCACACAACACTGGCTGTGTTTCCACAGTCAGGAGTCAAAGGGAAACTGTGAGAATGGCTCCAGTCACTATTAACCCTAGCGACCCTCAAGTAAAATGTTGGTTTCCCATTTCTGAAAGGAGAAGTGTTCTGAGCCAGGACCACAGCATCGGTGTCATGCTGGAAGCTAAGCTGAAGCAAATGGGTGCTGTCTAGCCTGACTACTGGGGGAAAGCTGGGGCACACAGCCATTTCTCAGTGACTTTGGCACCTATACAGACACCAGAACCCATAACTGGTCAGGTCCTCACACAGAAAGCAGCTGTCTTCAGATGGCTTACAGTACTCTGCGCAGGCTTGAGCAGCTGCTAGTGCCTGTGCTCCTTAGACACTGGGAAGAAAAGAGTCTGTCAGAAAAACGATCAGGCTCACAGCTGTCATCTTTCTCCAAAATGTCTTCCACTGAAGGTGGCAGACTCCAGTGATACAGAGCCCACAGTGCTGAGGGGAAGATGGGCTGCTTTCATTGGTTTAATAAAGAACTAAATGGCCAATAGCTAGGCAAGAAGAGGTTAGGCAGGGCTTAGCACAGAGAGAGCTCTGAGATGAAGGAGGGCAGAGTCATCAGGAGATGCAGGGAGAAGCAAGATGAACATGCCATGTTAAAGAAAGGTGCCAGGTCACATGTAGAATGTAGATAAGAAATATGGGTTAAGTTGTAAGAGCTAGTTAGTAATAAGCCTGAGCTATTTGGCTGAGCACTTATAATTAATTAATTATTAATAATTAAGTCTCTGTGTGGTTATTTGGGAGCTGGCTGGCAGAACACAAAATTACCCCTACACACAGATGTGGTGGGCCTCCTAGTGACTGCTGGTACCTGCGCCATCTGAGGCAGGAGCATTCCTGACACAATATACCCTGTCCCCCATATTCTCCGGCATTTAATTGTCTGGTCCCCAGTTGATGATATTGTTCGGTAGGATTAGGGGATGAGCCTTGCTGGTAGAAGTTTGTCACTGGGGTGGGCTCCAAGTTGTTGCCCCTGGCTGTTGATATTCCCCATGATGGTGATGGACTCAGCACCCTGGATCCCTAACCCAAACACTCCCCTCCTTCGGCGAGTCGCCTGGGTGGTGGTGTTTCCTCACAGCAGCAGGGAAGTGACTGAGACACAGAGGTTTCTAGAAGAATGCTTTGTATCACTCTGCCAAGAAAGGTCTCAGTACCAGGATGAAGACAGTGTAGATGTGACAGGAGGTGACGGGGCACTGAGCCAACACTCACCACCAGCTGCCCAAGGCCAAGGGCAGTAGTGCTCCCAAGGAGCAACTTCTTGTCATCACCACCTGTTCCTCCCACCTATCAGTCTCCCACACACACTTAGTTAATGGGGACTGGAGAGATGACAGCGCCTCAGAGCACTGGCTGCTCCTCTGAAGGAGTTAGCTCCACATAGCAGCTCAGCCACTCCAGTTCCAGGGACCTGGCATCCTCTTCTGGCCTCCACAGGCACCAGGCATACATTCACGCACTGTTCCAATCTCCAGTCCCAGGCTCCAACCATATTCTTCAACTCCAGACCCCAGCCACAGGCACCAGCCCCACTCTACCCAGAGGCTGCAGCCCTGAGTACAGGCTCTGGCTGGCCTAGACACCTGTCCTAGGCTTCAGCCCTAGGTTCTACCCCCAGGATCCCATGGCAGGTTGCACTCCAAGTTCTACCCTAAGTCTCTAGTCTGTTGCAATCCTATGCTCTGCACCTGAGAGAGGTATGGCCCTTGCTATAGCCCAGGATCCTGGCCCAGGAACCAGCTCCAGATTCCAGCCAAAGTTTCCATCCTCATGCTCCTCCTTAGGAGCCACCCAGCAACATTTCCAGGCACTAACCACAAAATAAATACCAAATCCCAGCCCACGATCTCCTTGCACTGACTTCAGACACCAGTTACAGGCCCGTCCCCAGCTCAGGCTCAGACTCCATGTTATCATTCATAAAGAGATGGGGCCCAAGGCTGGTGCCATGAGGGGCACCCAAGACCTCTGCGGGTCCCCTTGGCAGGTGGGAGACTGCGGCAGGTGAGAGACAGACAGACAGATACGCCATGCAGAGAGAGTTTATTTAGTGGGTTATGGAGGGGAAAGGGAAGGGGAGAAAAAGGGAGAGAAGGGAGAGAGGCAGAGGCTGCCTCTCCAGAAGGTTGGGAGTGGGCAGGGCTTGTCTCTTACAGTCTGTAAACACTGGACAACCTGTACAAACAATGGACATAATGAAAACACTGGACAGAATATGCACAATGCACAGTCTGTACACACACTCAACTGTCTGGACACACTGAACAGTCTGTACACACTGGAAAGTCCATAAAAACCTGATAGTTTGTACACACTGGACAGTCTGTACACAGTGGACAGAATTTACACTCTGGACAGTCTGCACACAATAGACAGAATGTACACAGAGAACGGAATTTACACACTATACACTCTGTACACACAGGACCGTCTATACACACTGGACAGAATGTACATACTGGACAGTGTGTACAGAGTTAACAGTCTGTTCAGACCGAGACACAATGTACACACTGGACAGACTTTACAAACTGGACAGTCTGTACACACTAGAAACAATGTACACACTGGACAGTCTATACACACTGGACAGTCTGCAAACCCTGGACACAATATGTCCAATACACAATGTGTACTAGACAGAATGTACGCACTGGACAGTCTGTACACACACTGGACAGAATGTACACAGTGGACAAAATGTACAAAGTGGACAGAATGTACACAAAGGACAGAATGTACACACTGGAGAATCTGTAAACACTGGACAGCCCACAGACATAATGAACAGAATGTAAACACTGGACAGAATTTACACAATCGACAGTCTGTACACACACTGTACAGTCTGTACACACTGAACAGTCTGTACACACTGGAATGTCTGTACACAATGGATAGTCTGAACACATGCACAGTCTGTACACACTGGAGAGAATCTCCACAGGACAGTCTATACACGCTGGACAGTCTGTACACACACTGGACAGAATGTACACAGTGGACAAAATGTACACAGTGGACAGAATGTACACAAAGGACGGAATGTACACACTGGAGAATGTGTAAACACTGGACAGCCTGCAGACATAATGAACAGAATGTAAACCCTGGACAGAATTTACACAATCAACAGTCTGTACACACTGGAATGTCTGTATACAATGGATAGTCTGTACACATGCACAGTCTGTACACACTGGAGAGAATCTACACAGGACAGTCTATACACACTGGACAGTCTGTACACACACTTGACAGAATGTACACACTGGACATTCTGTACACACAATGGACCAAATGTACAAACAGGACGGAATGTACACTCTAGACAGTCTGTAAACACTGGACAGTCTGTACACACTGGAGAGAATGTACACACTGGATAATCTGTGCACAGTGGACAGAATGTACACACAGGACAGTCTGTGGACAGTGCACGGTCTGTACACACTGGACAGTCTGTACACACTGGACAAAATGTACACTCTGAACAGCCTGTACACACTGGACAGTCTGTACACAGAGGACACAATGTACACTCTGAACAGTCTGCACACACTAGAGAGAATGTACATACAGGACGGAATTTACACACTATACACTCTTTACACACAGGACCGTCTATTCACACAGAAGGTATGCACCGGACAGTCTGTACACATGAAACAGGCTGTGCATACTGGACACAATGTACAGACTGGACAGTCTTAACAAACTAGACAGTGTGTACACACTGGACACAATGTACACAGTGGACAGTCTGTACACAGTGTACACAATGTAGACACTGGAGAGTCTTTACAAACTGGACAGTCTGTACACACTGGACACAATGTATACACTGAACAGTCTTTACATACTGGACAGTCTGTACACACTGGACGCAATGTTCACAGTGGACAGTCTTTACACACTGGACAGTCTTTATACATTGGACACAATGTACACACTGGACACTCTTTAAACACTGGACAGTCTTTACACACTGGACAAAATGTACACTCTGGACAGGCTGTACAAACGCTGGAAAGAATGTACGCACTGGACAGTCTGTACACACACTGGATAGAATGTACACAGTGTACACAATGTACACACTGGACAGTCTATACACACTGGAAAGTCTGTAAATACTGGACAGAATGTACACACTGGACAGTCTTACACAATGGTGTGTCTGTAAACACACTGAACAGATGGACAGTCTATACACAAAACGGACAGAATTTACACAATGGACAGAATGTACACTCTGGACAGGCTGTAAACATTGGACAGCCTGTATACACAATGGACAGAATTACACACTGGACAGTCTGTACACTCTGGACAATCTGCACACACTGGACAGAATGTACACACTAGACAGTCTGTACACACTGGACTGTCTTTACACACTGGACAGTCTGTACACACTGGACAGAATGTACACACTGGACAGGCTTATACACTGGACAGTCTATACACACTGGACACAATGTACTCTCTGGACAGTCTGTACACAATAGACAGAATGCACACATAACACAAAACGTACATACAGCACAGTCTGTACACACACTGGACAGAATGTACACACAGGACAGAATATACATACTGGACAGTCTGTAAACACTGGACAGCCTGTACAAACAATGGACACAAAGTACACACTGGACAGAATGTACACACTGGACAGAATGTATACACTGGACAGTCTCTACAAATAGGACACAATGTACACACTGGACAAAATGTACTCCTTGTACAGTCTGTACACACTGGGCTGTTTATACAAACTGAACACAAATATACATTGGACAGAATGCACACACTGTTCAGAATGTACAAACTTGACAGTCTTTAATCACGGGACAGTGTAAAGACACACTGGATAGAATGTACACACTGGACAGTATGTACACACAGGAGTATCTGTACACGCTGGAAACAATGTACACACAATGGACAGAATGTACACACTGGACAGAATGTACACACTGGACAGTATGCACTTACTGGACAGAATATACACACTGGACAGTCTCTGCACATATGACAGTCTCTACACACTGAAAAAATGTACACACTGGACAAATGGTACAATCTGGACAGTCTGTACACAATGGACTGTATGTGCACACTGGACACAATGTACACACTGGACAGAGTACTACACACTGGAGAGAATATACACATTGGAAAGTCTGTACACACTGGAAACAATGTACACACTGGACAGAATGTAAACACTGAACAGTTTGTACACACACTTTTCAGAATATACATTCTGGACAGAATGTACACACTGGAAAGTCTCAACCCACTGGACAGTCCGTACACACTGGGCACAATGTACACTCAGGGCAGTCTCTACACACTGGACAGTCTGTACATACTAGACAGAATGTACACTCACTGGACACTATGTACACTCTGGACAGTCAGTACACACTGGACAGAAGGCACACACTGGAGAGTCTGTACACAGTGGACAGTCTGTACACACTACACAATGTACACACTGGGGAGAATGTACACACAGGACAGATGGGACACTCTGGACAGTCTGTACACACTGGACCATCTACACACAATGGACAGTCTGTACACCCTGGAGACAATGTACACACTAGACAGACTTTACACTTTGGACAGTCTGTACACACTGGAGATTCTGTACACCCTGGACACAATGTACACACTGGAGAGAATGTATACACTGGACAGTTCCTCCACATTTAACAGTCTGAACACACTGGAAACAATGTACACACCGGACAGAATGCTCATACTGGACAGTAAGTACACACTGGAATTTCTGAACAAACTGGACAGACTGTACACACTAAACAGAATGTACACACTGTTCAGTCTGTATACATAGGACAGGTTGTACAGACTGCCTACTCTGTGCACACTGTTCAGAAAGTACACATGGGACAGTCTGTACATACTGGACAGTCTATATGCACTGGACAGTCTGTACACACTGGACAGTATATAAACACTGGACATAATGTACACACTGGACAGTCCTTACACACTGCACAGTCTCTACACAACGAACAGTCTGTACACACTGGATACAATGTACACGGAACAGAATGTACACACTGGACAGAATGTACACACTGGAGAGTCTGCAGACGCTGTACAGTCTCTGCACACTGGACAGAATGTACAAACTGGGCAGTCTGTACATACTGGACAGTCTTTACACATTGGACAGTTTGTACACACTGGAAACAATGTACTCCGGACAGAATGTACACACCGGACTGAATGTACACACTGGACACTTCACATCCATTGGACAGTCTGTACACCCCGAAGAGAATGTACACACTGGACAGTCTTACACACTGGACAGTGTGTACACACTGGACACAATGTATGCAATGGACAGTCTTTACACTGTGAACAGTCTGTATGCACTGGACAGTCTGTACAAATTGGACAGACTGAACACACAGTACAGAATGTACACACTAGACAGAAGTACACACTGGACATAATGCATAAACTGGACAGTTTCTACACACAAGACAGAATGTACACTTTGGACAGTGTGTACACACACTGGACAGAATGTACATACTGGACATTCTGTACACACATTTGACAGAATATACAGGACAAAATGTACACACAGGACAGTCTGCACAACCTGGACTGTTTGTACACCCTGGAGAGAATGTACACAGTGGACAGTCTCTACACACGGGACAGAATGTACACTCTTGACAGTCTGTACATTCTGGACAGTCTGTTCACACACTGGACAGAATGTACACACTGGACAGTCTGTACAAACACTGGACAGAATGTAAACACCGAATAGAATGTACACACTGGACAGTCTATACACACTAGACTTTCTGTACACACTAGATAGTCTGTACATCCTGGACAGTCTGTACTCACTGGAAAGAATGCACACACTTCACTGTCAGTACACACTGGACTGTCTGGATGAACTGGACAGTCTGTCCACTCTGGACAGAATGTACACACTGGACAGGCTGTACACACTAGATACAATGTACACACAGGTCAGAATTTACCCACTGGACATTCTGTACACACACTGGACAGAATGTAAACACTAGAAAGAAAGTCCATACTGGACTGTCAGTAAACAATGGTCACAATATACACACTGGATAAAATGTACACATTGGACAGATTATATACACGGGACAATCTCTAAACATAAGACAGAATGTACACACTGTTCAGAATGTACACCTTGGACAGTCTGTACGCACTGGATTATTTGTACAAACTGACCACAATGTACACATTGGACAGAATGTACACACTGGACAGAATGAACACTCTGAACAGTGTGTACACACTGGAGAAAATGTACACTCTGGACAGTTTGAACACACACTGGACAGATTGTACACACTGGACAGAATGAACACTCTGGACAGTCTGTACACACAGGACACAATGTACACTCTGGACAGTCTACACACACTAGACAGAATGTACACAAAGGACGGAATGTACACACTAGACAGTCTGTATACACAGGACCGTCTATACACACTGGACGGAATGTACAAACTGGAAAAACTTACATATTGGACAGTCTGTACAGACCGGACAGAATGTACACACTGGACAGTCTGTACACACTGGACTGTCTGTAAACACTGGACAGTCTGTACACACTGGACAGTCTGTACACACTGGACAGAATGTACACACTGGACAATCTGTACACAATAGACAGGATGTACAAACAAACCAGAATATACACACTAGACAGTCTGTACACACACTGGACAGAATGTAAACACTAGAAAGAAAGTCCATACTGGACTGTCAGTAAACAATGGTCACAATATACACACTGGATAAAATGTACACATTGGACAGATTGTATACACGGGACAATCTCTAAACATAAGACAGAATGTACACACTGTTCAGAATGTACACCTTGGACAGTCTGTACGCACTGGATTATTTGTACAAACTGACCACAATGTACACATTGGACAGAATGTACACACTGGACAGTCAGTACACAATGAACAGAATCTACACACTGGACAGAATGAACACTCTGAACAGTGTGTACACACTGGAGAAAATGTACACTCTGGACAGTTTGAACACACACTGGACAGATTGTACACACTGGACAGAATGAACACTCTGGACAGTCTGTACGCACAGGACACAATGTACACTCTGGACAGTCTACACACACTAGACAGAATGTACACAAAGGACGGAATGTACACACTAGACAGTCTGTATACACAGGACCGTCTATACACACTGGACGGAATGTACAAACTGGAAAAACTTACATATTGGACAGTCTGTACAGACCGGACAGAATGTACACACTGGACAGTCTGTACACACTGGACTGTCTGTAAACACTGGACAGTCTGTACACACTGGACAGTCTGTACACACTGGACAGAATGTACACACTGGACAATCTGTACACAATAGACAGGATGTACAAACAAACCAGAATATACACACTAGACAGTCTGTACACACACTGAACAGAAAGTACACACTGGAGAGTCTGTACACACACTGGATAGAATGTACACACTAGAGAGTCTGTACAAACTGGACCGATTGTACACACTGGACAGTCTGTAGACATTGCACATTCTGTCCGCCAACTGGACAGAATGTAAACACTGGACAATCTGTACAGACTGGACAGGTTGTACAGACTGGCTACTCTGTACACACTGTTCAGAAAGTTCATATGGGACAGTCTGTACATACTGGAGAGTCTATACACTTGTCAGTCTGTACACACTAGACAGAATATACACACTGGACAGAATGTACACACAGGACAGAATTTGCACACTGGATGTTCTATACACACACTGGACAGAATGTACACACTGGACGGAAAGTACACACTGGACAGTCAATAAACAGTTGACACAATGTATATACTGGACAGAATGTACACACTGGACAGATTGAATACAATGGACAGTCTCTACACACAAGACAGAATATACACACTGGACAGAATGTACACCTTGGACAGTCTGTACACACTGCACAGTTTGTACAAACTGAAAACATTGTACACATTGGACAGAGTGTACACACTGCACAGTCTGTAAACATTGGACACAATTAACACACTATACAGAATGTACACACTGGACAGTCTGTACACACTGGACAGTCTGTACACACTGGACACAATGTACACACTGAATAGTCTATACGCACTGGAAAGTCTTTACACACTGTACAGAATGTAGGCAACGGAGAGAATATACAGACAGGACAGTCTGTATACACTGTAAACAATGTACACTCTGGGCAGAATGTACACACTAGACAGTATATACTCACTGAAGAGAATGTAGACACTGGACAGTCTGCACACACTGGACAGACTGTACACATTGGTCATAATGTACACTCTGGACAGTCTGTACTCACTGGAGAGTCTGCACACACTGGCCAGAATGTACACAGTGGACAATATTACACTCTGGACAGTCTGTACACACTGGACAGTCTGTGCACACTGGAAAGTATGTACACACAATGGACAGAATGTACACACTGGACAAAATACACACACTGAACAGTCTGTACACACTGGATATTCTGTACACCCTGAACACAATGTGCACAATGGACAAAATATATACAATGGACAGTCTCTACACATTGGACAGTCTGTACACCCTGGAAACAATGTACACACTTGACAGAATGTACACACTGGACAGTCTGTATACACACTGGTCAGGATGTACACTATAGACAGAATGTACACACTGGACAGTCTATACAAACTAGACAGAATGTATACCCTGGACAATTTGTGCACACTGGGTAGTCTGTACACACTGGGCACAATGTTGTTTCTGGACGGTCTGTACACACTGGACAGTCTGTACACACTGGGCACAATGTACTTTCTGGAAAGTCTGTACACACTGGACAGTCTGTACACACTGAACAGAATCTACACTCTAGACAGAATGTACACACTGAACTGTCTATACAAACTGGACAGTCTGTACAAAGTGGAAACAATGTACAATCTGGACAGTTTGTAAACACTGGACAGTCAGTACACACTGGACACAATGTACATTCTAGAGAGTCTGAACACACGGTACAATCTCTACACACTGGACACAATGTACACTCTGGACTGTGTGAACATTCTGCACACTCTGTAGACAAACTGGCCAGAATGTACACACTGGACAGTCTATACAAACACTGGAAAGAATGTACACACTGGACAGTCAGTACAAACACTTGACAGAAAGTACAAACCGAACAGCATGTACACAATGGACTTTCTGTACACACGACACTGTCTGTACACACTAGACAGACTGTACATACTGGACAGTCTCTAAACACTAGACAGAAACCACACACTGGACAGTCAGTACACACTGGATCTTCTGATCAATCTGGACACTCTGTACACACAAGACACAATGTACACACTGGACCGTCTGTAAGCACTGGGCACAATATACACTCTGGACAGTCTGTACACAATGGACAGTCTCTACACACTTGACAAAATGTACACTCTAGGCAGAATGTACACACTGAACAGTCTGTACAAACTGGACAGTCTGTACATAGTGGAAACAATGTACAATATGGACAGTCTGTAAACAATGGACAGTCTGTACACACTGGACACAATGTACACTCTGGAGAGTCTGTACACACGGGACAGTTTCTATACACTGGACACAATGTACACTCTGGACTGTCTGAACATTCAGCATACTCTGTACACACACTGGCCAGAATGTACACACTAGACAGTCTATACAAACACAGGACAGAATGTACACACTGTACAGTCAGTACACACTGGACTCTCTGGACAAACTGGACAGACTTTACACACTGGAGAGACTGTACATACTGGACAGAATGTACAAACTGGAGAGAAAATACACACTTGACAGTCTGTACAAACACTGGACAGAATATAAACACTGGACAGATGTACACACTGGACATTTTGTACACATTGGACTTTCTGAACATACTGGACAGTGTGTACACACTGAGCAGTCTGTACACACTAGATAGAATGTGCACACTGGACATTCTGTACACACTGGATTGTATGGACTAACTGGACAGTCTGTACACACTAAACAATGTACACACTGGGCAGATTGTACAAACAGGACGGATTGTACACACTAGACTATCTGTAAAAATTGTGCAATCTGGACACACTGGACACATTTACACACTGGAGAGTCTGTACACACGGGACAGGATGTACACACTGGACAGGATGTACACACTGGACAATCTTTGCACACTGAACAGACTGTAACACTCTACACAATGTACACATTAGACAGTCTTTACACACAGGACAGTTTGTACACATTGAACAGAATGTACACAGCGGAAAGTCTTACACACTGAACAGTCTGTACACACTGGACCGTCTATACACAATGGACAGTCTGTACACACTGGAGACAATGTAAACACTGGACAGTCTTTACACTTTGGACAGTCTGTACACACAGGAGATTCTGTACACCCTGGACACAATGTAAACAATGGACAGAATGTATACACTGGACAGTTCCTACACATTGGACAGTCTGTACACACTGGAAACAATGTACACACCAGACAGAATGCACACACTGGACAGTAAGTACACACTGGAATTTCTGGAAAACTGGACAGACTGTACACACTAAACAGAATGTACACACTGTTCAGTCTGTATACATAGGACAGGTTGTACAGACTGCCTACTCTGTGCACACTGTTCAGAAAGTACACATGGGACAGTCTGTACATACTGGACAGTCTGTACACACTGGACAGTCTGTATGCACTGGACAGTATATAAACACTGGACATAATGTACACACTGGACAGTCCTTACACACTGGACAGTCTCTACATATCAGACAGTCTGTACACACTGGAAACAATGTACACGGAACAGAAGGTACACACTGGACAGAATGTACACACTGGAGAGTCTGCAGACGCTGTACAGTCTCTGTACACTGGACAGAATGTACAAACTGGGCAGTCTGTAAATACTGGACAGTCTTTACACATTGGACTGTTTGTACACACTGGAAACAATGTACTCCGGACAGAATGTACACACCGGACGGAATGTACACACTGGACACTCTATATACACTGAACAGTCTGTACACCCCGGAGAGAATGTGCACACTGGACATTCTTACACACTGGACAGTGTGTACACACTGGACACAATGTACGCAATGGACAGTCTTAACACTGTGAACAGTCTGTATACACTGGACAGTCTGTACACAATGGACAGTCTGTACCCACACTTGACAGATTGTACACACTGGACATAATATACACACTGGACAGTCTGTATACACGCTGGTCAGAATGAACACACTGTACAGAATGTACACACCGGACAAAATGTACACACTGGATATTTTGTAAACACTGGATAATCTGTAGACACTGGACAGTCTATACACACTGAGAGAATGGACATACTAGACAGTCTGTAAACACAGGACAGTCTGTACACACCGGACAGAATGTCCAACTTGGAGAGTCTCTATACATTGGAGAGTCTGTACACAAACTGGACAAAATGTACACACTAGACAGACTGTACACACTGGACAGAATGTACACACTGGACAGTCTGTACAAAAATGTATGCACTGGACAGTCTGTACAAACTGGACAGTCTTTACACACTGGACAGAATACACACAATCAACATTCTGTACACAAATGTACACTCCGGACAGAAAATACACACTGGACATTCTATAAACACTGGAACATGTATACACTGGACAGAATGTACACACTGGAGAGAATGTACACATTGGACAGTCTTTAAACACGGGACAGTCTACAGACACACTGGACAAAATGTGCACAATGGACAGAAAGGACACACTGGACACTCTGTACTCCCAGCAGTATCTGTATAGCCAGAACAAAATGGACAGTATGCACACACAGGACAGAATGTATACACATGACAGAATGTAAACACATGACGGAATGTACACATTGGACTGTCTGTACACACTTTAGAGAATGTACACAATGGACAGTCTTTACACACACTGGACAGTCTGTACACACACTGGAAAAAATGTACACACTTCACAGTCTGTACATACATTGGACAGTCTGTACACACTGGACAGTCTGTACACACTGGACAGAATGTACACAGTGGACAGAATGTACGCACAGGACAGAATGTACACACTGGACAGTCCGTACACACTGGACAGACTGCACACACTGGAAACAATGTCTACACTGGACACAATGTACACACTGGAGAGAATGTACACACTGGACAGGAAGGACACTGGAAAGTCTGTACTCTCAGGAGTATCTGTACACCCAGAACACAATGGACAGCATGTACACATTGGACAGAATGAATACACATGACAGAATCTAAACACAGGATGGAATGTACACATTGGACAGTATGTACACACTGGACTGTCTGTAAACACTCGACACTCTGTACACAATGGACACAATGTACAATCTGCACAGTTTGTACACACTGGACAGTACGTACCGACATTGGACGTATTGTACACACTGGACAGGATGTACACACTGGACAGTCTGTACACAAATGTACACTCTGGACAGAAAGTACATACTGGACATTCCATAAACACTGGACATGTATACACTGGACAGAATGTACACACTGGAGAGAATGTACACAGTGGACAGTCTTTACACACTGGACAGAATGTACACTCTGGACAGAAGGTAAACAATGGACAGTCCGTAAACCCTGGACACAATGTACACACTGGACAGTCTGTGCACATTTGACAGAATGTACAGACTGGACAATCTGTACACATTGGACAGAATGTACACACTGGACAGTCTGTAAACACTGGACTGTCTGTACAACCTAGGCAGTCTGTATAAACTGGACACAATGTACACTGTAGACAGTCTCTACACACACTGGACAGAATGTACACAATGGGCATTCAGTACACACACTGTACACAATGTACTGACTGGACAGAATATGCATAATGAACAGTCAGTACACATTGGAATGTATGTACACACTGGACAGTCTGTAAACACTAGACACTCCATACACACTGCATAGAATGTACATAATAGACAGTTTGTAAACACTGGACTGTCTGTACAAACTGGACTGTCTGTAGAAACTGGACAGAAAGTACAAACTGTACAGTCTGTAAACACTGGAAAGTCTGTACACACTGGACAGAATGTACACACAGACAGAATGTACACACTGGACAGTCTGTACACACTGGACAGAATGTACACACTGGACAGAAGGTACACACTGGACATTTGTACACACACTGGACAGTCTGTACATACTGGACAGTCTGTACACACTGGACAGAATGTACACACATAACAGAATGTACACACTGGGCAGTTTGTACACACTGGACAGACTGTACACACTGGACAGAAGGTACACACTGGACAGAAAGTACACACTGGACAGACTGTACACCACACTGGAGAGAATGCACACACTGGACAGTCTGTACAAACTGGAAGAATGTGCACGCGGGTAAGAATGTACACACTGAACAGACTCTACACACCCTGGAGAGAATGTACACACTGGACAGAAAGTACACACTTGACAGACTCTACACACTGGACATTCTGTACACCCTGAAATGTCTGTACATACTGGACAGTCTGTACACACTGGACAGTCTGTACACACTGGACAGTCTACACACACTGAGCAGAATGAACACACTAAACAGAATGTAGACACTGGAAAGTCTGTACACACACTGGACAGATTGTACACACTGGACAGAAAGTACACACTGGACATTCTGTAAACACAATGGACAGAATGTTCACTCGAGACTGAATGTACACACAAGATAGAATGTACACACTGGACAGAAAGTACACTCTGGACAGACTGTACATACTGGACAGAATGTACAAACTGGACAGAAAATACACACTGGACAGTCTGTACACACACTGGAGAGAATATACACACTAGACAGTCTGTAAACACTGGACAGAACGTAAACATGGGACAGTCTGTAAACAAATGAACTCACTGGACAGTCTGTATACACTGTAGAGTCTGTACTCACTAGACAGACTGTGCACACTGGACAGAAAGTACACACTGGACAGTCTGTACACAAATGTAAACATTGGACAGTCTTACAACTAGACAGTCTGAACACAATGAAGAGAATGTACACATTGAACATTAGATACACACTGAACAGAATGTACACACTGTACAGTCGGAATACACTTGACAGAATGTACACACTGGATAGTCTGTACACAAACTGGACTGAATGTGCACACTGGACAGAAAGTACACACTGGGCAGTCTGTACACACACTGGACAGTCTGTACACTCTGGACAGAATGTACACACATGACAGAATGTACACACATTACAGAATGTACACACTGGGCAGTTTGTACACACAGTACAGATTGTACACACTGGACAGAATGTACACACTGGACAGAAAGTACACACTGGACCGTCTGTAGACACACGGGAGAGAATGTACACACTGGACAGTCTGTACACACTGGACAGAGCGTGAACACGGGGCAGAATGGACACACTGGACAGTCTCTACACACCCTGGAGAGAATGTACACACTGGACAGAAAGTACACACTTGACAGGCTCTACACACTGGACATTCTGTACACCCTGGACTGTCTGTACATACTGGACATTTTGTACACACTGGACAGAATGTACACACTGGACAGAATGTAGACACTGGAAAGTCTGTACACACACTGGACAGATTGTACACACTGGACAGAGAGCACACACTGGACATTCTGTAAACACACTGGACAGTCTGTTCACTCGAGACAGAATGTACACACAGGAGAGAATGTAAACACTGGACAGTGTGTACATATTGGACAGAGTATAAATACTAGAAAGAATGTACAAATTGGACAGAAAATACACACTGGACAGTCTGTACACACACTGGAGTGAATGTACACACTAGACAGTCTGTAAACACTGGACAGAACGTAAACAATGGACAGTCTGTAAACAAATGAACTCACTGGACAGTCTGTATACACTGTAGAGTCTGTGCTCACTAGACAGACTGTATACACTGGACAGAAAGTACACACTGGACAGTCTGTACACAAATGTAAACATTGGACAGTCTTACAACTGGACAGCCTGCACACACTGAAGAGAATGTACACATTGAACATTAGGTACACACTGGAAAGAATGTACACACTGTGCAGTCGGAAAACACTAAACAGAATGTACACATTGGAAAGTCTCTACACAAAAGGACACATTGGACAGTTTGTACACAGTGGACCGGTTTACACACTGGACAGTCTGTACACACTGGATAGAATGTACACACTGAACAATCTGTACACACACTGGACAGAATGTACACACTGGACAGAAAGTAAACACTGGACAGTCTGTACAAACACTGGACAGTCTGTACACACTGGAAAATGTAAACACAGGACAGAATGTACACACTGGACAGTTTGTACACACTGTACAGACTGTACACACTGGACAGAATGTACACACTGGACAGAAAGCACACTGGTCAGACTGTACACACACTGGAGAGAATGTACAACCTGGACATTCTGTGCACACTGGACAGAACGTACACCCATGGCAGAATGTACACACTGGACGGTCTGTACACACACTGGAGAGAATGTACACACTGGACAGAAAGTACACACTGGACAGACTCTCTACCCTGGACAGTCTGAACACACTGGACTGTCTGTACATACTGGACAGTCTGTACACACTGGACAGAATGTACACACTGGCCAATCTGTACACATTGGACAGTCTACACACACTGGACAGAATGTACTCACTGGATAGAATGTACATACTGTGCAGTCTGTACATACACTGGATAGAATGTACACACTGGACAGTCTGTACACAAATGTACACACTGGGGAGTCTGTACACACTGGACAGTCCTTACACACTGGACAGAATGTGCACAATCGACATTCTGTACACAAATGTACACAATGGACAGAAGGTACACAATGAAGAGAATGTACACACTGGACAGTCTGCACACAGTGGACAGAATGTACACTTTGGACAGAATGTACACACTATAAAGTCTGTACACCCTGGTCAGTCTGTAAACACTGGACACAATATACCCACTGGACATAATGTACACACTGGACAGTCTGTACACACTGGAAAGTCTGTACACACTGGAAAGAATGTACACACCCACAGAATGTACACACTGGACAGTCTGTACACACACTGGAGAGTATGTACACCTTGGAATGGAAGTACACACTCGACAGTCTGTAAACACTGGACAGTCTGTACACACTGGACAGAATGTACACATAGGACAGAATGTACACACTGGACAGTTTGTACACATTATAAAGACTGTACACACTGGACAGAATGTACACACTGGAGAGATTGTACATACTGGACAGTCATTAAACACTGGACAGTCTGTTGACACACGGGAGAAAATGTACACACTCGACAGAAAGGACACACTGGGCAGTCTGCACTGCCAGGAGTATCTGTACACCCAGAACACAA
The DNA here is from genome assembly GCF_982192425.1 of Myodes glareolus. Classification (NCBI taxonomy): domain Eukaryota; kingdom Metazoa; phylum Chordata; class Mammalia; order Rodentia; family Cricetidae; genus Myodes; species Myodes glareolus. The sequence continues at coordinate 101,976,010 of NC_142033.1, read as the reverse complement.
TGGACAGTATGCACACACCGGAGAGAATGTATACACATGACAGAATGTAAACACAGGACGGAACGTACACATTGGAAAGTCTGTACACACTGAACAGTCTGTACACATTGGACACAATGTACCTGCTGGACAGTCTGTACACACTGGACAGTCTGTACACACTGGATAGTTTGCACCGACACTGGACAGATTTTATACACTGGACAGAAAGTACACACTGGACAGTCTGTACACATTGGACTGTCTATAGACACTGGACAGTGTACACACTAGACAGTCTGTACACAGTGGACAGAATGTACAAACTGGACAGTCTGTACACACTGGATTGTCTGTACAAACTGGACTGTCTGGACACAGTGTACAATGTAGACAGTCTGTATACACAATGGACAGAATGTACACAATGGACATTCAGTACACACACTGGACAGAATGTACAGACTATACAGAATATACACACTGTACAGTCTTTAAACACTGGAATGTCTGTACACACTGGACAGTTATACACACTAGACAGTCTGTACACACTGGACAGAATATACACACTGGACAGTCTCTATGCACTGGACTGTCTGTACACACTGGACAGTCTTTACAATATGGATAGAATGTACACACTGGACAGAGAATTTACACACTGGACAGTCTTACACGCTGGGCAGTCTGTACACACTGAACACATATTACACACTGTTCAGAATGTACACACTGCACAGACTGTACACACTACACAATGTAAACACTGTACAAAATGTACACCCAGGACAGAATGTAAACACTGGACAGTTTGTACACACGGGACAGTCTCTACACACTGGACAGAATGTACATTGTAGACAGTATGTACACACTGAACAGTCTGTACAAACTTGACAGTCTGTACATAGTGGAAACAATGTACAATATGGACAGTCTGTAAACAATCGACAGTCTGTACACACTGGACACAATGTACACTCTGGAGAGTCTGTACACACAAGACAGTTTTTACACACTGGACACAATGTACACTCTGGACTGTCTGAACATTCAGCATACTCTGCACACACACTGGCCAGAATGTACACACTGGACAGTCTATACAAACACAGGACAGAATGTACACACTGTAAGTCAGTACACACTGGACTCTGGACAAACTGGACAGACTTTACACACTGGAGAGAATGTACATAATGGACAGAATGTACAAACTGGACAGAAAATACACACTTGACAGTCTGTACAAACACTGGACAGAATATAAACACTGGACAGATGTACACACTGGACATTTTGTACACATTGGACTTTCTGAACATACTGGACAGTGTGTACACACTGAGCAGTCTGTACACACTAGACAGAATATACACACTGGACATTCTGTACAAACTGGATTGTATGGACTAACTGGACACTCTGTACACACTGGAAAGTATGTACACACGGAACAGTCTGTAAACACTGGACAGCATGAACACACTGGACAGTCTTGACACAATGGACTGTATGTACACACATGACAGAATGTACACACTGGACATTCTGTACATACACTGGACAGAATGTACACACTGGACAGTCTGTAAACACTGAACACAATGTACACTCTGGAGAAAATTTATACACTGGACAGAATGTACACACTGGACCGTCTGTAAACACTGGACAGAATGTACACACTGGACAGTCTCTACACACAGGACTGTCTGTACAAATTGGACTGTATACACAATGGACACAATGTGCACTCTAGACAGCCTGTACACACACTGGACAGAATGGACACAATGGACGTACAGTACACACACTGGACAGAATGTACAGACTAGACTGAATGTACACACTGTACAATCTGTACACACAGGAATGTCTGTACACACTTGAGATTGTACACACTAGACAGTCTGTACACAATGGACAGAATGTACACACTGGACAGTCTCTATGCAGTGGACTGTCTGGAAAAACTGGACAGTCTATACACACTGGACTGAATGTACACACTGGACAGAATGTACACACTGGACAGTCTCTACACACTGTACATAATGTACCAACTGGACAGTCTCTACATATTGGACACTCTGTACATACTGGACAGTCTGTAAACAGTGGACAAAATGTACACACTGGACACAGTGTACACACTGGACAGAATGTACACACCAAAGAGATTTTACACACTGGACAGTGTTTCACATTGGACAGTGTGAAAACACTAGACACCATGTACACACTGGACAGAATGCACACACTGGACAGTAGGTACACTACACAATGTACACACTGGAAAGAATATACACCCAAGACATAATGTACAAACTAGACAGTTTGTACACGGTGGACCATCTATACACACTGGAGAGAATATCCAGACTGGAGAGTCTGTACACTCTGGACACAATGTACACTCTGGACAGTCTGTACAAAATGAACAGTATGTACACACTGGACAGTCAGTAAACACAGTGGACAGAATGTATACACTGTACAGAATGTACCCACAGGACAAAATGTACACACTTTATAATCTGTACACACTGGACCATCTATACACACTGGAGAGAATTTACATAGTGGACAGTCTGTACACACTGGAGAGTCTGTACACACCGGACACAATGTACAATCTGGACTGTCTGTACACAATGGACAGTGTTTCCACACTGGACACAATGTACACACTAGACAGTCTTTACAGAGTGAACATTCTGTACATAATGGACAGTCAGTACACACAGGACAGACTGTACACACTGGACAGAATGTACACACTGGACAGAATGTACAGACTGGACAGAATGTCACACTGGACAGTCTGTACATACTACAAAATTTACACCATGGACAGAATTTACACACTGGTCATTCTGTACACACTGGAGAGTCTGGACACATTGGACAGTCTGTACACACTGGACAGTTTTGTCGGAACACACTGGACAGAATGTACACACTGGACAGAATGTACACACTAGACAGTCTGTACACACTGGATCTTCTATACAAATTGGAGAGAATGTATATACCGGAGTCCGGACACTCTGCACAGACTATACACACACTGGACAGAAGATACATCTGGAGAATCTGTACACTCTGGACCAATTGTACACACTTGACAGTCTGTAGACACTGCATTGTCTGTACACAAACTGGACAGAATGTACACACTGGACAGTCTGTACACAGTGGACATATTGTACACACTGTACAGTCTGTAGACTCTGCAGTTTCTATACACACTGGACAGAAAGTACTCATGGGACAGTTTGTAAATTCTTGACAGTCTGTAAACACTGTACAGTTTGTACACACAGGATAGAATGTACACACTGGACAGGATGTACACACTCTTCAGTCTTTACACACTGGACAGTCTCTACAGAAACGGACTCTATATACACATGGGAGACAATGTACCCTGGACAGAATGTACACACTGGACAGAATGTAGACACTGGACAGTCTGTACACAATGTACAGTCTGTACAAACTGGACTGAATGGACACACTGGACAGAATGTACTCAATGAACACAATGTTCAAACGGGACAAACTTTACACAGTAAACAGTCTGTACACACTGGACAGTCTATACAAACTGGACAGACTGTACACACTGGACAGAATGTAAAAACTGGACAAAATGTACATACTGGACATTCTGTAAACACTGGAGAATCTGTACAAACTGGACACAATGTACACAATTGACAGTCGTAACACCCTGGACAGTCTGTACACACCGGATATATTGTAAACAATGGAGAGGCTGTACACAGTGGAAAGTCTGTACACACTGGTCACATTGTAAACTCTTGACAGTCTGTACACACACTGGACAGAATGTAAAACGAGACAAAATGTGCATATTGAACAGTCTGTCCACACTGGACTGTCTGTTCCACACTGGACAGTCTGTACACACCGGACAGAAGGAAAACACTGGACAGAATGTACACACTCTACAGTCTGTTCACACTGGACTGTCTTTTCAAACTGGAAAGTCTGTACACACTGGACAGAATGTACACACTGGACAGTCTGTACACAAAGGACAGGATGTACACACTGGACAGGAAGTACACACAGGACAGAATGTACACACTGGACAGGATATACACACTGATCAGTCTTTACACACTAGACAGTCTCTACACAAAAGACAGTATATACACACGGGAAACAATGTACACTGGACAGTCTCTACACAAAGGACAGAAAGTACACATGGGACAGTCTGTACATACTTTACATTCTGTACACACTGGGCAGTCTGTTCAAACTGGACAGAATGTACACACTGGACAGTATGTACATACTGGACAGTCTTTACACACTGGACAATCTCTACACATTCGACAGTCTTTACACTAGAAACAATGTACACACTGTACGGTCTCTACACATTGGACAGTCTTTACACACTGGACAGGATATACACACTGCACAGTCTTTACACACTGGACAGTCTCTACACAAAGGACAGTATATACACACGAGAAACAAGGTACCTGGGACAGAATGTACAAACTGGACAGAATGTACACACTGGACAGTCTGTACACATTGTACAGTCTGTACACACTGGACTGAATGTACACACTGGAGAGAATGTACACACTGGACACAGTGTACACACTAGATAGTCTTTACACAGTAAACACTCTGTACACACTGGTCAGACTGTACACACCGGATAGACTGTACACACTAAACAGAATGTATACACTAGACAGAATGTACATACTGGAGAGTCTGTACACATTTTACAGTCTGTACACACTGTACAGAATGTATAGATTGGACAGAATGTCACACTGGACAGTCTGTACACACTAAAATATTTAAACAATGGACAGAATTTACACACTGGTCATTCGATAAAGTAGAGAGTCTGGACTCATTGGACAGTCTGTACACACAGAACAATCTTGTCTGAACACACTGGACAGAATGTACACACTGGACACTTGTACACACTGGATAGTCTGTACACACTGGACTGTCAATACACACTGGAGAGACTGTACATACCGGAGCCCGGACACACTGGACATACTGTACACACACTGGACAGAATATACACACTGAAGAGTCTGTACACACTTTACCGGTTGTACACACTGGACGGTCTGTAGACACCGCAGAGTCTATGCACACTGGACAGAATGTACAAACTGGACATAATGTACATACTGAACACTCTGTACACACTGGACTGTCTGTCCACACTGGACAGTCTGTACAAAAGTGACAGTCTGTCCACACTGGACAGAATGTACACACTCTATAGTCTGTTCACACTGAACAGTCTGTACAACCTGGATGGTCTGTACACACTGGACAGAATGTGCACAAAGTACAGCCTGTACACAATGGACAGGATGTACACACAGGACAGAATATACACACTGGACAGTCTGTACACACAATAGACAGAAAGTACACACTGGAGAGTCAGTACAAAAACTGGACAGAATGTACATACTGGAAAGTCTGTATACAAACTGGACATATTGTACACACTGGACAGATTGTACATACTGGCTGGTTATAGACACTGCAGAGTCTGTACACACTGAACAGAAAGTACACAGGGGACAGTCTGTACATACTTTACAGTCTGTACACACTGGACAGACTGTACATACACTGGACAGTCTGTACACACTGGATAGTCTGTACACACTGGACAGAATGTACACACAGGACAGAATGTACACAATGGACAGTCTGTACACACTGTACAGACCATACACACGGGACAGAATGTATACAATAGACAGTCTGTACACAAACTGGAGAGAATGGACACACTGGACAGTCTGTACACACTGGAAAGAACTTAAACCAAGGGCAGAATGTATAGACTTGACAGTCTGTACACACACTGGACAGAATGTACACACTGGACAGAAAGCACACACTGGACAGACTCTACACACTGGACAGTCTGTACACACTGGACCATCTCTACACACACTGGACAGATTGTACACACTGGAATGTCTGTACACACTGGACAGAATGTACACACTGGACAGTCTGTACACACTGGACAGGATGTACACACTGGACAGGATGTACACACTGGACAGGATGTACACACAGAACAGAATATACACACTGGACAGTCTGTATACACAATGGACAGAAAATACACACTGGAGAGTCTGTACACACACTGGACAGAATGTACACACTGAAGAGTCTGTACACATTGGACCGATTGTACACATTGGACAGTCTTTAGACACTTCATAGTCTGTACACAAACTGGACATAATGTACACAGTGGACAATCTGCACACACTTGACAGATTATACACTGGCCCGTTGTAGACACTGTAGAGTCTGTCCACACTGGACAGAAAGTACACACGGGACAGTCTGTACATTCTTTACAGTCTGTACATACTGGACATTCTGTGCACACTGGACAGAATGTACACACTGGACAGGATGTACATACTGGACAGTCTTTATACACTGGACAGTCTCTACACATTGGACAGTCTTTAAACTCTCGAAACAGTGTACAAACTGGAAAGAATGTACACACTGGACAGAATGTACAGTCTGTACAAAATGGACAATCTGTACAAAATGGACAGTCTGTATACAAACTGGTCTGAATGTACACACTGGACAGAATGTATAGTCTGTACAAAATGGACAATCTGTACAAAATGGACAGTCTGTATAAACACTGGTCCGAATGTACACACTAGACAGAATGTACACACCGGACAATATGAACACACTGGACAGTCTAATCACACTGGGCAGAGTGTACACACTCCACACAGTTCACACAGTGGACAATCTTTACACACTGACAGTCTGTACACACTGGACAGATTATACACAATGGAAAGTCTGTAGAAACTTGACTGTCTGTACACCCTGGACAGTCTGTACACATTGGAGAGAATGTACACACAGGGGAGTTTGTACACAATGGACAGTCTGTACACACTGGACAGACTGTACACACTGGACAGAATATATACTCTGAACAGTCTTACACACACTGGACATAATGTACACACTGGAAAGTCTGTGCACACTGGAAAGAATGTACACACTGGACACTCTGTAGACAGTGCACAGACTGTACACACTGGACAGTATGTACACTGGACATTCTGTACCCAATGGAGAGTCTGGAAACGTTGGACAGTCTGTATACATTGGACAGTCTTCTCTGAACACACTGAACAGAATATAAACAGTGTGCAGTCTGTACACACTGGGTAGTCTGTACACACTGGAACATCTATACACACTGGAGAGAATGTACATACTGGAGTCCATACACACTGGACACTCTGTACACACACGGACATAATATATACACTGGAGAGTCTGTACACAATGGACTGATTGTACAAACTGGACAGTCTGTAGACACTGCACAGTCTGTACACAAACTGGACTGAAGGTTCACACTGGACAGAAAGTACACACAGGACAGTCTGTACATACCTGTCAGTCTGTACACACTGGACAGTCTGTACACACTGGATAGAATGTACACAGGACAGGATGTACACAATGGACAGTCTTTAAACACTTGACAGTCTCTACACATAGGAATGTCTGTACACACAGGAAACAATGTACACACTGGACAGGATGTACAAACTGGACAGAAGGTACACACTGGACAGTCTGTACACACTGGACAGATTGTACACAGTGGCCAGTCTGGAGACACTGCAGAGTCAGTACACAATGGACAGACTGTACACAATGGACAGAATGTACACACTGGACAGAATGTACCTAATGGACAGTCTGAAAACACTGAAAAGTCTGTATACACTGTAGAGTCTGTACACACTGGACAAACTGTACACACTTTACAGAATGTACACACTGGATAGTCTGTACAGGAATGTAAACTTTGGAGAGTCTTACACCCTGGACAGTCTGAACACACTGAAGAGAATGTACAAACTGGACAGTAGGTACAGACTGGACAGGATGTCCACACTAGACAGTCTGAACAAACTGGACAGAATGTACTAACTGGATAGTCTGTACACAAATGTACACACTGGAGAGTCTGTCCACACTGGACAGTATGTACACACTAAACAGTCTGCACACACTGGAGAATTTGTACCCACTTGACAGTCTTGACTGTACAATCTTGACAGTCTGTACACACTGGACAGAATGTACACATTGGACAGTCTGTACACAAATGTACACACTTGACAGTCTGTACAGAATGGACAGTCTTTACACAGTGGACAGAATGTACAAAATCGACAGTCTGTACACCAATGTACACAATGGACAGAAAGTATACACTGGACAATCTAAAAACAGTGGACACATTGTAAACAGTGGACAAAATGTGCACACTGGAAATAATGCACACATTTGACAGTCTATACACACTGGACAGAATGTACACTCTGGACAAAATGTATACACTGGACAGTCTGTACAAACTGGACAGTCTGTACACACTGAACAGAATGTACACACTGGAGAGTCTGTACACACTAGACAGTCTGTAAACAAGGGACACAATGTACACACTGGAAAGTCTGTACGCACTGGAAAGTCTGTACATACTGGACAGTCTGTAGGCACACTGGACAAAATGAATACACTGGACAGAAAGGATACACTGGACAGTCTGTACTTCCAGGAGTATCTGTACACACTGAACACAATGTACAAATTGGACAGTCTTTACATAGTAAACAGTCTGTACACAATTTACATTCTATACACACTGGACACTGTACACACTGGACAGAATGTAGAAACTGAACAGAATGTACACACTGGACAGTCTGTTCACACAGGACTGTCTGTACACAATGTACAGAATGTACACTCAGGACAGAATGTACACACTGGGCCGTCTGTGCAGACACTAAACACCATGTACATACTGGACAGAAAGTACACACTGGACAGTCTGTAAACCCACTGAACAGTCTGGACACACTGGACAGTCTGTACACACTGGACAGGATGTACACTCTAGACAGTCTTTACACACTGGACAGTCTCTACACATTTGATAGTCTGTACACACTGAAAACAATGTATACCGGACAGAATGTACACACTGAACAGAATGTACATGCTGACCAGTCTGTAGACAGTGCACAGTTTCTATACACTGGACAGAATGTACAAGCTGGACAGTCTGTACATACTGCATAGTCTGTACACACTGGACAGTCTCTACACACTGGATATAATGTACAACACTGGAAAGGTTTACACACTTTACAGTATTTACACACTTGACAATCTCTACACATTTTACAGTCTGTACACATGGAAACAATATACACAAGACAGAATGTACACCCGGACAGAATGTACACAATGGACACTGTGTACACACTTGACAGTCTGTTCAAACATGAAAGAATGTACTCACTGAACAGACTTACCCACTGGACAGTCAGTACAAATACTGGAGAGCGTGTACACAAAGGAAAGAAAGTGCACACTGGACATTCTGTACACACACTGGACAGTCTGTATACACTGGACAGTATATACACACTGGAGATAAAGTACACACAGGACAGAATGTACACACTGGACAGTCTGTACACACTGAGATGTCTGTACACAATGGACAGTCTGTACACACTCGACAGTCTGTACACACTGGACAGTCTGTACACACTGAATAGTCTGCACACACTGGACAGAATGTACACACAGGACACAAAGTACACATTGGACAGTCTGTACACAAACTAGAGAGTTTATACACACTGGACAGAATTTACACACTGGACAGAATGTACATAATGGACAGTTTGTACTCACTGGACAGTCTGTATAGACTGTAGATTCTGTACACACTGAACAGACTCTACACACTTTACAGAATGTACACACTGGACAGTCTGTACACAAATGTAAACATTGGACAGTCTTACACCCTGGACAGATTGAACACACTGTAGAGAATATACACAATGGACAATAGTTACACACTGGGCAGAATGTACACACTGGACTGTCTGATCACACTGGAGAGAATGTACAAACTGGATAGTCTGTACACAAATGTACACACTGGAGAGTCTGTACATACTAGACTGTCTATACAAACTGGACTGTCTGTACATACTGGACAGAGTGTACAAACTGGACAGTCTGTATACTCTGGACACAATGTACACACTGGAAAGTCTGCACCCATTGCGCAATCTGTATATACTTTACAGTCTCCACTGTACACTCCTGACAGTCTGTACACATTGGACAGAATGTACACACTGGACATTCGGTACACAAATGTACACACTGGACACTCTGTACACAGTGGACAGAATATACACACTACACAGAATGTACACACTGGACAGAATGTAAACACTGGAAAGAAAATACACAATGGACACTCTGTACACACTGGACAGCCTTTACACACCGGACAGTCTGTACACACTGGACAAATGTACACATTGAACAGTTTTTAAACACTCAACAGTCTGTGCACACTGGACATTATGTAAACACTGGAAAGAAAGTACACGAAGGACACTCTGTACACACTGGACAGCCTTTAAACATGGGACAGTCTCTAGACACATTGGACAAAATGTACACACTGGACAAAAAGGACACACTGGACAGTCTGTACCCCCAGTAGTATCTGTACACCCAGAACACAATGGATAGTATGCACACAATGGACAGACTGTATAGACATGACAGAATATAAATAAAGAACAAAATCTACACATTGGACAGTCTGTACACACTGGAGATTCTTTACACACTCTATACAATTTAGACACTGGACAGTCTGTACACACTGGAAAGAAGGAAAACTTTGGACAGTCATTACACACTGGACAGTCTGTACACACTGGAGAGAAAGTATACACTGGACAGTCTGTACACACTGGACAATCTGTACAGACTGGACAGAATGTACACACTAGACAGTCTGTACATACAATGGACACAATGTACACTATGGACAAAATGCATACACTGGACAGTCTCTACACACTGGAAAGTCTGTACACACTGGACAGAATGTGCACACAGAAAGAATGTACACACTTTACAGTCTGCACACAAACTGGACAGAAAGTACACACTGGACAGTCTGTACACACTGCACAGTCTGTACACACTGGACAGAATGTACACACTGGACAATCTGTACACATTGGACAGTCTGCACACACTGGACAGAATGTACACACTGGACAGACTCTATACCCTGGACAGTCTGTACACACTGGACTGTCTGTACATACTGGACAGTCTGTACACACTGGACAGAATGTACACACTGGACAATCTGTACACACTGGACAATCTGTACACACTGGACAGACTGCATTGGACAGAATGTATACACAGAACAGAATGTACACACTGGACACTTTGTGCACACTGTACATACTGTACACACAGAACAGAACATACACCCAGCCCAGAATGTACACAATGGACAGTCTGTAAACACACTGGAGAGAATGTACACACTGGACAGACTCTATACCCTGGACAGTCTGTACATACTGGACTGTCTATACATACTGGACAGTCTGTACACACAGGACAGAATGTACACACTGGACAATCTGTACACTTTGGACAGTCTGCACACACTGGACAGAATGTACACACTGGACAGACTCTATACCCTGGACAGTCTGTACACACTGGAGAGTCTGTACATACTGGACAGTCTGTAAACACTGGACAGAATGTACACACTGAGCATTCTGTATACACACTGGACGTAATGTACACACTGGACAGAAAGTACACACTGGACAGTCTCTAAACACACTGGACAGTCTGTACACTCTGGACAGAATGTACACACAGGACAGAATGTACACACTGGACAGTCTGTACTCATTGACAGACTATACATACTGGACAGGATGTACAAACTGGACAGAAAATGCATAATGGACAGTCTGTACATACACTGAATAGAATGTACACACTAGAGAGTCTATACACACTGGACAGAATGTACATACTGGACAGTCTGTAAACAAATGAACTCAGTGGACAGTCTGTATACACAGTAGAGTCTGTACTCACTAGACAGACTGTACACACTGGACAGAATGTTCACACTGGACAGTCTGTACTCAAATGTAAACATTGGACAGTCTGAACACACTGAAGAGATTGTACACATTGGACAGTCAGTACACATTGGACAGAATATAAACACTGTACACTTTGAATACACTTGACAAAATGTACACACTGGACAGACTGTACACAAAATTACAAACTGGACCATCTGTACACTCTGAACAATCTGTACACATAGGACACAATGTACACAAAGGACAGTCTGTACAGGCTGTACAGTCTTTACGCACAGGGCAATCTATACACACTTGACAGTCTCGACTGAAATCCCTTGACAGTCTGTACACAAAGGACAGAATGTACACACTGGACAGTCTGTACAAAAATGTACACACTGGACAGACTGTGCACACTGGACAGTATGTACACAACCGAAATTCTGTACACAAATGTACACACTGGACAGAATGTACACTGTAGAAAGTCTCTACACACACTGGACAGAATGTACACAATGGACATTCAGTACACACACTGGACATAATGTACAGACTGGACAGGATGTACACACTGAACAGTCTGTACACATTAAAATGTCTGAACCCACGGGACAGTCTGTACACACTAGACAGTCTGTACACACTGGATAGAATATACACAATAGACAGTGTGTACACACTGGACTGACTGTACAAACTGGACAGTATGCACACACTGGAAAAAATGTATACACTGGACAGTCTGTACACACTGGAAAATCTCTACACACTGGACAGAATGTACACACAGGCAGAATGTACACACTTTACAGTCTGTACTCACACTGGACAGAAAGTACACACTGGACAGTCTGTACACACATTGGACAGTATGTACACACTGGAAAGTCTGTACAAATTAGAAAGTATGTACACACAGGACAGAATGTACACCCTGGAGAGTTTGTGCACACACTGGAGAGAATGTACACACTGGACAGAAAGTATACACTGGACAGACTCAAAACCCTGGACAGCCTGTACACTGGACTGTCTGTACATACTGAACAGTCTGTACACACTGGATAGAATGTACACACTGGAAAATCTGTACACATTGGACAGTCTGCACAAAATGGACAGAATATACACACTGGACAGAACGTACACACTGGACAGTCTCTAAAAAAAAGAACTCACTGGACAGTCTTTATATACTGTAGAGTCTGTACTCACTAGACAGACTGTACACACTGGACAGAATGTACACACTGGACAGAATGAACACACTGGACAGTCTGTACACACTGGACAGGATGTACACACTGGATAGGATGTACACACTGGACAGAATATACATACTGGACTGTCTGTACACACAATGGACAGAATGTATACACTTGAGAGTCTGTACACACACTGGACAGAATGTATACACTGGAGAATCTGTACACATTGGACTGATTTTACACATTGAACAGTCTGTAGACACTGCACAAATTGGACATAGTGTACACACTGGTTAGTCTCCAAACACAGGACAGATTGTACACACTGGCCAGTTGTAGACACTGTAGAGTCTGTACACACTGGACAGAAAGTACACACGGGACAGTCTGTACATACTTTACAGTCTGTACACACTGGACCGTCTGTACACACTGGTCCAAATGTACACACTGGACAGGATGTACATACTGGACAGTCTTATCACACTGGAGAGTCTCTACACATTGGACAGTCTTTCCACACTCGAAACAATGTACACACTGGAAAGAATGTACACACTGGACAGAATGTACAGACCTGAGAGTCTGTACACAATGGACAGTCTGTACAAAATGGACATTATACACACACTGGACTGAATGTATACACATGACAGAATGTAAAAACAGGACAGAATTTACACATTGGACAGTCTGTACACATTCTATACAATGTAGACAAGGGACTGTCTTTACACACTGGACCCTCTGTACACACTGGACAGAAGGAAAACACTGGAGAGTCTGTACACTCTGGACAGTCTGTACAAACTGGAAAGAATATACACTCTGGACAGTCTGTACACACTGTACAGTCAGTACACACAATGGACAGAATGCATACACTGTACAGAATGTACACACAGTACGGGATATAAATGCTGGATAGTCTCTACACACTGGACCGTCTATACACACTGGAGAGAATGTACATAGTTGACAGTCTGTTCACCCTGAACAGTCTGTACACACTGGACAGAATGTATACACTGGACAGTCTGTACACACTGGACAGTCTGTACACACCAGACACAGTATACACACTGGACAGTCTGTACACAATGGACAGTGTGTACACACTGGACACAATGTACACACTGGACAGAATGTACATGCTGGAGAGTCTGTACACACTGTACAGTCTGTACACACACTGGACAGAATGTACAGACTGGACAGAATGTCACACTGGACAGTCTGTGCACACAACAAAATTTAAACAATGGACAGAATTTACACACTGGTCATTCTGTACACAATGGAGAGTCTGGACATATTGGACAGTTGGTACACACTGGAAACTCTTGTCTGAACACACTGGACAAAATGTAGACACTGGACAGTCTGTACACACTAGACAGTCTGTACACACTGGACCGTCTATACATACTGGAGAGAATGTATTTACGGGAGTCTGGACACACTGGACAGACTGTACACACGCTGGACAGAATATACATCTGGAGAGTCTGTACACACTGGACATATTGTACATCCTGGACAGTCTGTAGATACTTCAGAGTCTATACACATTGGACAGAAAGTACTCACGGGACAGTCTGTACATACTTGACAGTCTGTACACAATGCAGTTTGTAAACACTGGACAGAATGTATACACTGGACAAGATGTACACACTGTTCTGTCTTTACACACTCTACAGTCTCTACACAAAGGACAGTATATACACATGGGAAACAATGTACCCCAGAGAGAATGTACACACTGGACAGTCTGTACACACTGGATAATCAATACACACTGTAAAGTCTGAGCACACTGGACACTCTGTATGCACTGGAGAGTCTGTACATGCTGGACAGTGTGCACACTGGACAGAATGCACACACTGGACAGAATGTACACACTGGACAGTCTGTACACAATGTACAGTCTGTACACACTGGACAGTCTGTACACAATGTACAGTCTGTACACACTGGACAGTCTGTACACACTGGACAGTCTATCCACACTGGAGAGAATGTACATACTGGAGTCCATACACACTGAACACTCTGTACTCACACGGACAGAATATATACACTGGAGAGTCTGTACACACTGGACCGATTGTACAAATTGGACAGTCTATAGACACTGCACAGTCTGTACACAAACTGGACAGAATTTACACACTGGTCATTCTGTACACACTGGACAGATTGTACAGACTAGTCAGCCTGTAGACACTGCAGAGTCTGTACACACTGGACAGAATGAACACAATGGACAGTCTGTATACAATGTACAGTCTGTACACACTGGACTGAATGTACACACTAGACAGAATGTATACACTGAACACAATGTACAAACTGGACAGTCTTTACATAGTAAATAGTCTGTACACACTTTACATTCTATACATATTGGACAGACTGTGCAGAACAGAACATACACCCAGGCCAGAATGTACACAATGGACAGTCTGTAAACACACTGGAGAGAATGTACACACTGGACAGACTCTATACCCTGGACAGTCTGTACACACTGGACTGTCTGTACATACTGGACAGACTGTGCACACTGGACAGAATGTACACCCTGGACAAAATGTACATACTGAACAGACTGTACACACTGGACAGTCTTTCCACACTGGACAGAGTGTACACACTCTACAGTCTGTTAACAATGGACTGTCTGTACAAACTGGATGATCTGTACACACTGGACAGAATGTACACACTGGAAAGAATATACACACTGGACAGTCTGTACACATTGGACAGTCTTGTTTGAACACAAAGAACAGAATGTACACACTGTGCATTCTGTACACACTGGACAGTCTGTACACACTGGACCGTCTATCCACAATGGAGAGAATGTACATACTAGAGTCCATACACACTGAACTCTCTGTACATACACGGACAGAATATATACACTGGAGAGTCTGTACACATTGGACTGATTGTACAAATTGGACAGTCTATAGACACTGCACAGTCTGTACACAAACTGGACAGAATTTACACACTGGTCAGTCTGTACACACTGGACAGATTGTACAGACTAGCCAGTCTGTAGACACTGCAGAGTCTGTACACCCTGGACAGAATGTACACACAGGACAGTCTGTACATACCTGACAGTCTGTACACACTGGATAGTGTGTAAACACTAGTCACAATGTACACACTGGACAGAATGTACAAACTGGACAGAAAGTACAAACTGGACAGTTAGTACACACACTGGTCAGTCGGTACAAACTGGACAGTCTGTACACATTGGACAGAATATAGACAGTGGAATATCTGTACCCACTGGACAGTCTGTACAAACTAGACAGTCTGTACACACTGGACAGAACGTAAACACAGGAAATAGGTACAAGCTGAACAGCCTGTAGACATACTGGACAGAATGTGCACACTGGACAGAAAGCAAACACTGGACAGTCTGTACATACACTGGACAGTCTGTACACACTGGACAGTCTGTACACACTGGACAAAACGTACACACAAAACAGAATGTAAACACTGGACAGTCTGTACACACTAGACAGACTGTACACACTAGACAGAATGTACACACTGAAAATTAAGTACACACTTGACAGAACATACACCCAGGGCAGAATGTACACACGGGACAGTCTCTACACACACTGGAAAGAATGTACACACTGGACAGAAGGTACACACTGGACAGACTCTACAAACTGGATAGTCTGTACACACTAGATCATCTGTACACACACTGGACAGAATGTACACACTGGACAGTCTGTAGATAGTGCACAGTCTCTACACACTGGACAGAATGTACAAACTGCATAGTCTTTACATACTGGACACTCTGTAAACACTGGACAGTCTGTACACACTGGAGAGAATGTACACACAGGACAGGATGTACACACTAGACAGAATGTATACAATAAACAGTCTGACCACACTGAAATGTCTGTACACAATGGACATTCTATACACGCTAGACAGTCTGTACACACTGGACAGTCTGTACACACTGGACTGTCTGTACAAACTGGACAATCTGTAAACACTGGACAGAATGTACACACTGGACAGTCTGTACATAATGGACAGTCGGTACTCACTGGACAGACTCTACACACTGGACGGAATGTACACACTGGACAAAAAGTACGCACAGGATAGTCTATACACACACTGGAAAGAATGTACACACTGGACAGTCTATACACACTGGACAGAACGTACACATAGGGCAGAATATACACACTGGGTAGAATGTACAAAATGGACAGTCTGTACACACTGGACAGTCTTTACACACTGGACAGTCTGTACACACTGGTCAGAATGTACACACTGGACAGTCTCTACACAGTGGATGGTCTGTACAAACTGGACAATCTATACACAGTGGACAGAATATACACACAGGACAGAATGTACATACTGGGCAGTCTGTGCACACACTGGACCGAATGTACACACTGCACAGAAAGTACACACTGGACAGTTTGTATATACACTGGAAAGTCTGTACACACTGGACAGTCTGTACACACTGGACAAAATTTACATAATTGACAGTCTGTACACACTGGACAGACTGTACACACTAAACAGAATGTACATACTGCACAGAAAGTAAACACTGTACAATCTGTACACACACTGGATAGAATGGACACATTGCACAATCTGTACACACTGGACAGAACGTACATATAGGGCAGAATGTACACAGTGGACAGAATGTACATAAAGAACAGTCTGTACACACTGGACAGTCTGTACACCAATGAACTCACTGGAGAGTCTGTATATACTGCAGAGTCTGTACACACTGGACAGACTGTACACACTTGACAGACGGTACACAATGGACAGTAGGTACACAAATGTAAACATTGGACAATCTTACAAACTGGACAGCCTGAAAACACTGAAGAGAATGTACATACTGGACAATAGGTACACACTGGACTGAATGTACACACTCGATAGACTGTACACAAATGTACACACTGGAGAGTCTGTACAAGCTCGACAGTCTGTACACACTCGACAGAATGTACACACTGAGCCGTCTGTACACACTGGACATAATGTACACACTAGAGAGTCTTTCCACACTTGACAATATGTACACACTTGAAAGTCTCGAATGTACACTCTTGACAGTCTGTAAACACTGGACAGAATGTACAAACTGGACAAATGTACACACTGGACAATCTGTACACACTGGACAGAAAGTACACACTGGACCGAATATACACACTGGACAGATGTACAAACTGGATAGAATGCACACACTGGACAGTTTGAAGTCACTGCACAGTCTCTACACACAGGACAGAATGTACAAACTGGACAGTCTGTACATACTGGACACTCTGTACACACAGGACAGTCTGTAAACATTGGACAGAATGTAGAAACTGGACAGGATATACACACTTGACAGTCTTTACTTACTGGACAGTCTTTACACATTGGACAGATTATACACACTGGAAACAATGTACACACTGGACAGAATGTACTTTCTGGACAGTCTGTACACACTATGCAATGTACACACTGGACAGAATGTACACCCAGGACGAAATGTACACTCTTGACTGTTTGTACACACTGGACCTTATATACACACTGAAGAGAATGTACGGACTGGACTGCCTGTACTCACTGGACAGTCTGTACACACCGGACAGAAGGTACAAACTGGACAGTCTGTAAAAAGAGGACAGAATGTAGAAACTGGACAGGATGTACACACTGGATTGTCTTTACGCACTGGACACTCTATAAACACTGGGCAGTCTGTACACACCAGAGAGAATGTACACACTGGACAGAATATACACACTGGAAAGTCTTTACACACTAGACAGTCTGTACACACACTAAACATCATGTACACCCTGAACAGAAAGTACACACTTGACTGTCTGAACACACACTGGACAGTCTGTACGCACTGGACAGTCTGTAAACACTGGACAGAATGTAAACACAGGACAGAATGTAGTTTGGAGAGTTTTAACACGCTGGACAGATTGTACACACTGGACAGTCTGTACACATAGGACACACTGTCGGTACACAATGTAGAGTCTGTACACACTGGAGAGAATATACACACTGGAGAGAATGTACACACTGGACAGTCTGTACACACTGGATACAGTGTACAAACTCGAGAGTCTTTACAAATTGAACAGTCTGTACACACTGGACAGTCTATACTCAATGGACCGAAAGGACACACTGGACACGATGCACACACTGGACATTCAGTACACACACTGGACAGAATGTACAAACTGGACAGAATGTACACACTGAACAGTATGTACACACTGGAATGTCTGTAAACACTGGACAGTCTGTACACACGAGACAGTCTGTACACACTGGAATGTCTGTAAAAACTGGATAGTCTGTACACACTGGACAGAATGTACACACTGGAAAGTCTGTACACACTTGACCGTCTGTACACACTAAACAGAATTTACACTCAGGACAGAATGTACACACTGGACAGTCTGTACACACTGTAAAGACTGTACACACAGGACAGAAGGTATAAACTGGACAGAAAGTACACACTAGAGAGAATGTACACCTGGACAGTCTGTACACATCTGACAGAAGGTACACACTGGACAGTCTGTAAACACTGGACAGTCTGTACACACTAGACAGAAGGTACACACTGGATGGAACGTACACAAGGGACAGTATGTACACGCATTGGAAAGAATGTACCCACTGGACAGAAAGTTTACTCTGGACAATCTCTACACACTGGACAGTCTGTACTCACACTGGACAGAATGTACACACTGGACAGTCTGTAGATAGTGCACAGTCTTTACACAATGGAAAGAATGTACAAACTAGACAGTCTGTACATACTGGACACTCTGTAAATACTGGACAGTCTGTACACACTAGGCGGACTGTACACACTGGACAGGATGTACACACTGGAAAGTCTTTACATACTGGATAGTCTGTACACACAGGAAAGAATGTACACACAGGACAGTCTCTACACATTGGGCAGTCTGTACACACTGGAAACAATTTACACACTGGACAAAATGTACACACTGGACAGTCAGTACACACTACACAATGTACACACTGGACAAAATGTACACACAAGATTGAATGTACACACTGGACAGTCTGTACACACTGGATAGTCTATACACACTGGAGAAAATGTAAATACTGGACAGTCTGTACACATAGGACAGTCTCTACATACTGTACAGTCAGTATACACTGGACACAATGTACACACTGGACAGTCTTTACAACTGGAGAGTCTTAACACTGGACAGAATGTACACACTGGACAGTCTGTACACACTGGACAGTCTTTACACACTGGACAGAACGTACACACAGGACAGAATGTACACATTGGACAGTCTGTACACACACTGGACAGAATGTACACACTGGACAGAAAGACCCCACTGGACAGTCTGTATGTACTGGACAGTCTCTAAGCACACTGGACAGTCTGTAAACACAGTGGACAGAATGTACACACTGGACAGTCTGTACACACTTAAAGTCTGTACACACTGAACACAATGTACACTATGGAAAGTTTGTACACACTGGAGAGTCTGTACACCCTTGACAATCTGTACACACTGTAGAGTCTGTACACACTGGACACAATGTACACACTGGACAGAATGTACACAGTGGACTGAAGGTACACACTATACAGACTGTACAATCTGGACAGAATGTACACACTGGACAGAATGTACCCAATGGACATTCTGTACACACTGGACAGTCTGTAAATACCAGGGAAAATGTACACACTGGCCAGTCTGTACTAACTGGACAATGTGTACACACTGGACACAATGTACACACTCGAGAGTCTTTACACAGTGAACAGTCTGTACACACTGGACAGTCTCTACACACTGGGCAGAATGTAAACACTGGATAGTCTGTACACAATGGTACACACTGAAGGGTCTGTACACACTGGACAGAATGTACACACAAGACAGTCTGTACAGACTGGACACTCTATACACTGGGCAATCTGTACACACTTGACAGTCTCGTCTGTACACTCTTGACACTTTGTGCACACTGGACAAAATGTACAAACTATACAATCTGTAAACAAATGTACACATTGGACAGTTTGTACATACTGAACAGAATGCACTCACTGGACATTCTGTAAACAAATGTACATACTGGACAGTATGCACAAAGTTGACAGTCTGTACACACTCTAGAGTTTGTACACACTAGACAGTCTATACAAAGTGGACAGTTTGTAAACAGTGGACCAAATTTACACACTGGACATTCTGTACACACTGGACAGTCTGTACACACTGTACAGGACGTACAAGAAAGACAGAATGTACACACTGGACAGTCTGTACACCCACTGGACAGAATGTACACACTGAACAGAAAGTACATACTGGACAATCTGTACACAATGGACAGTGTGTACACACTGGACAGTCTGTATACACACTGGACAGAATGTACACACTGAACAGTCTGTACACACTGGCCTGAATGTACACATTGGACAGTCTTTACACAGTGAACATTCTGTACACACTTTACAGTCTGTATACACACTGTACAGAATATACACACTGGAGAGTCTGTACACACTGGACAGATTTTACACACTGGTCAGCCTGTAGACACTGGAAAGAATGTACACACTGGACAGTCTTTACACACTCCAATGTCTCTACATATTGGACAGTTTGTACAAACTGGACAGTCTGTACACACCATACAGAATGTACACACTGGACAGTCTGTATACACTGGACAGTCTGTACACTTCAGAAAGAATGTACACACTGGACAATTTGTACACACTGGACAGTCTCTACCCACTGGATAAAATGTACAAACCAGACAGAATGAACAATCTGGACCCTCTGAACACAATGGACAGTCTGTACACAGCAGAGAGAATGTAAACACTGAATAGTCTGAGCACACTGGACAGTCTTTACACACCCGACAGAATGTACACACTGGATTGTGTGTACACACTGGACACAATGTATACACAGGACAGCCTTTACACAGAGAACAGTATGTACACACTGGACAGTCTGTACACACAGGACAAATGTATACACTGTACCCTCTGTACAAAGTGTACAGACTCTAAATTTGGACAGTCTGTACACACTCTAGAGTTTGTAAACACTGGACAGTCTAGACACATTGGACAGTCTTGACAAACTGGATAATCTTTTCACAACTGACAGTCTCATCTATACACTCTTGCCAGTCAGTACACACTGGACACAATGTACACTCTGGACTGTCTGTACACACAGCATAGTCTGCACACACACTGGATAGAATGTACACAGTGGACAGAATGTACAAACTGGAAAGTCTGTACACACTGAACACAATGTACACTCTGACTGTCTGTACACAGTGGAAAGTCTGTACACACTACATAATGTACACACTAGACAGAATGTACACAAAGGACGGAATGTACAACTGGACAGTCTGTACACAGTGTACTTTCTATAAACACTGGATAGAATGTACATAATGGACAGTCTGTAAACACTGGGCTGTCTGTACACACTGGGCAGTTTGTACACATTTGACAGAATGTAGAAATTGGACAGTCTGAAACACTGGAGAATCTGTACAGACTGAACAGTCTCTACACAATATAGAGTCTGTACTCACTGGACAGTCTGTACACACTGGAAAGAATGTACACAATGGATAATTTGTACACAAATTACACACTGAACAGTCTGACAACCCTTGGCAGAATATACACACTTGACAGTCTGTACGAACTGTAAGGAATGTACACACTGGACAGTCAGTACACACTGAGCATTGTACACACTGGACAGTGTATTCACATTGGACTGTCTGTATACACTGGACAGTGTGTACACACTAGACAGAATGTACACACTGGACATTGTGTATACACTGGAGAAAATGTACACCCAGGACAGTCTGTATACACTGTACATACTGTACACACTGGACAGAAGGTACACAATGGACAGTCTGAACACACTAGACAGAATGTACACACTGGATAGTCTGGACACAAATGTACATACTATAGAGTCTGTAGACAATGTACAGTCTGTACACATTGGACAAATGTACACATTGTACAGTCTGTACACAGTGTACAGACTCTAAATCTGGACAGTCTGGACACACTGGACAGTCTTCACAAACTGGGTAATCTATCACAATTGACAGTCTCGTCTGTACACTCCTGACAATCTGTACACACTGGACACAATATACACTATGTACAGTCTGTACACACTGGAGAGTCTGTACACACACTGGACAGAATGTACAAACTGGACAGAAAGTACACCCTGGAAAGTCTGTACACACTAGACACAATGTACAATCTGGACAGTCTGTACACAGTGGACAGTCTGTACACACTACATAATGTACACAATGGACACAATGTACACAGAGGACGGAATGTACAACTTGAGAGTCTGTACAGAGTGTACTGTCGATACACCCTGGATAGAATGTTCATACTGGACACTCTGTGCACACTGACTGTCTGTACACACAGGACAGAATGTACACACTGGACAGTCTCTACATACAGGACAGTCTGCACACATTGGACAAAATGGACACACTGAACAGTCTGTACACAATAGAAAAAATGTACATATTGGACAGTCTGCACACAATGGAGAGTCTGTCCACACTGGACAGTCTGTAAACACTGGACAGAATGTACAAACTGGGCAGCATGTAAACACTGGACAGTCTGTACACACTGGACAGTCTGTACACATGGAACACAACATACACATTGGACAGTTTGTACAGACTGGACAGGCTAGTCTGTACACACTGGACAGTCTGTACACCCTGGACAGTCTGTACACACTGGAGAGAATATACACACTGGATAGTATGTACAAACACTGGACAGAATGAACACACTAGACAGAATGTACACACTGGAGAGTCTGTACACACCGGACAGTCTGTACACACACTGGACAGATTGTACACACTGGACAGTCTGTAAACACTGGACAGAATGTACAAAATGGGCAGCATGTAAACTGGACAGTCTGTACAAACTGGACAGTCTTTACACAGTGAAAAGTCTGTAGACACTGGACAGTCTGTACCGACTGGACTGATTGTACACACTGGACAGAATGTACACACTGGACATAATGAACACACTGGACATAATATAAACCCGGGACCGTCTGTACAAACTGGACTGTTTTTACACACCGGGAAGTCTGTACACACTTTACAATCTCGCCTGTACACCCTGAACATTCTGTACACACTGGACATAATGTTCACACTGGACAGTCTGTACACAAATGTACACACTGGAAAGTCTCTACACACTGTACAGTTTAGACACACTGGAGAGAAAGTACACATTGGACAGTCCGTACACAAATGTACACACTGGACAGCCTCTACACACAGGACAATCTGTACAAAATGGACCAAATGAACACATTGGACAGTCTGTCCACACTGGACAGTCTGTCCACACTGGACAGCCTCTACACACTGGACAGAATGTACAGACTGGCCAGTATGTACAAACTGGACGGACTGTACACAAATGTACACAATGGACAATCTGTTTACAGTGGATAGTCTGTACACACAGGACACTCAGAACACACTGGAAAGTCTGTACACGTGGGACACAATGTATGCACTGGACAGTCTGTACAAAAGTGAGAGTCTGTACACACTGGACAGTCTGGATGCATTTGACAGAATGTACACACTGGGCAGAATGTAAACACTGGACAGTCTGTACACAAATGTACACACTGGACAGTCTGTACACAAATGAACACACTGGACAGTCTGTACACATTTGACAGTCTTGTCACACTAGACAGAATGTCCACACTGGACATCCTGTACATAAATGTACACACTGGACACTATGGACATACTGGAAGGTCTGTACACTGGACAGCATGTACACACTGGACAGTCTGTACAAAATGGACAGTCTGTACAGACTGGACAGTCTGTACACACCGGACAGAATGTACACACTGTATAGTCTGTATTCAAATGTACACACTGTACACTCTGTACACACTGAACAGAATATACACATTGGAGAGTCTGTACATACAGTAAAGAATATACAATGTGCACAGTGGACAATCTGTACACAGTGAAAATTCTGTAAACACTACATAGAATGGACACACTATACAGTCTATATACACTGTATATAGTGTGTAGAGAGTCTCTACACACTGAACAGAATATACACACTGGACACTGTGTACACAATGGAGAGTCTGTACACACTGGACAGTCTGGATACACTTGACAGAATGTACACATGGGCAGTCTGTACACAAATGTACACAATGGAGGGTCTATCCATGCTGGACAGTCTGTCCACACTGGACAGCCTTACACACTGGACAGAATGTACAGACTGGAGAGTATGTACAAACTGGACAGACTGTACACTAATGTACACGGACAATCTGTTTACAGTGGATAGTCGGTACACAGAGGACACTCAAAACACACTGGAAATTCAGTACACATGGGTCACAATGTACAAACTGGACAGGTTGTACAAAATGGAGAGTCTGTACACACAAGACAGTCTGGATACACTTGACAGAAGGTAGACACTTGGCAATATGTACACAAATGTACATACTGGGCAGTCTGTCCACACTGGACAGTTTGTACACCCTGGAGTGAATATACTTACTGGGCAATCTGTACACATTTGACAGTCTCGTCTCTACACACTTGACAGTCTGCACACACTGGAGAGCCTGCACACAATGGACAGAGTGTACAAACTTTACAGACTGTATACACTGGAGAGAATATACACACTGTACAGTCTGTACACACTGGACAGTCTGTACTCCCGGTAAAGTGTGGACACACTGGACAGTCTGTACACACTGGACAGAATGTACACACTGGATAGTCTGTACAAAAATGTACACACTGGACAGTCACTAAACACTGGACAGTAGTGTACACTGGACAGAATGTATACACTTGACATTCTGTACACACTGGACAGAATGTACACACTGGACAGTCTGTACACACTGGACAGAATGTACACACTGGATAGTCTCTACACAAATGTACACACTGGATAGTCTCTACACAATGGACACTCTGTCCACACTGGACAGTCTGTACAAACTGGACAGAATGTAAACACTGGACAGTCTGTACACAAATGAAGACACTGGACAGTCTGTATACATTGGACAGTCTGGACACACTGGACAGAATGTACACACTGTACATCCTGTACACAAATGTACACACTGTACACTATGGAAACACTGGAAAGTCTGTACACTGGACAGCATGTACACACTGGACAGTCTGTACAAAAAGGACAGTCTGTACAGACTGGACAGTTTGTAAACCCTGGACAGAATGTACACAGCGGACAGAATGTACACACCATATAGTCTGTATTCAAATGTACACACTGTACACTCTGTACACACTGAACAGAACGTACAAACTGGAGAATCTGTACACACAGTAAAGAATATACACACTGGACAGTCTGTACAGAGTGGACAGTCTGTACACACTTGACAGTCTGTACACAAATGTGCACAGTGGACAATCTGTACACAGTGAAATGTCTGTACACACTGGAAAGTATGGACACACTATACAGTGTATATACAATAGAGAGTCTATACACACTAGACAGAATATACACACTGGACACTATGTACACAATGGAGATTCTGTACACACTAGACAGTCTGGATACCTTTACAGAATGTACACACTGGGCAGTCTGTAAACATATGTACACGCTGGAGGGTCTATACACATTTGACAGTCTGTCCACATTGGACAACCTAACACACTGGACAGTTTGTACACAATGGACAGACTGTACACACCAGACAGTCTGTACACACTGGACAGTCTGTACACGTGGGCAGAATGTATACAATGGAGAGTCTGTAAATACTGGACAACCTGTACACACTGGAAAGAATGTACGCACTGCACAGTCTGTACACAAATGTACACAGAGGGGATTGGTGAGTTGATTCGGGCCCGCGACAGGGGACCGGCGAGGAGGTGCTAGGACTTTCCCCGACCCCATAGACTCCCAAGTCAGCCTGCTCTGCTGGCTCCACCCTGCTAGCTTCCCCGCCAGCCATCCCAGCTTCCATCCAGAGGGCCTTCGGAGTGGTGAGTAATTCGGGCCCGCGGCAGAGGCCCGGCAAGGGGGAGCTAGGACTTTCCCCGACCCCATAGACTCCCAGGTCAGCCTGCTCTGCTGGCTCCACCCTGCTAGCTTCCCCGCCAGCCATCCCAGCTTCCATCCAGAGGGCCTTCGGAGTGGTGAGTTAATTCGGGCCCGCGACAGGGGCCCGGCGAGGGGGAGCTAGGACTTTCCCCGACCCCATAGACTCCCAGGTCAGCCTGCTCTGCTGGCTCCACCCTGCTAGCTTCCCCGCTTCCATCCAGAGGGCCTTCGGAGTGGTGAGTTGATTCGGGCCAGCGGCAGGGGCCCGGCGAGGGGAAGCTAGGACTTTCCCCGACCCCATAGACTCCCAGGTCAGCCTGCTCTGCTGGCTCCACCCTGCTAGCTTCCCCGCCAGCCATCCCAGCTTTCATCCAGAGGGCCTTCGGAGTGGTGAGTTGATTCGGGCCCGCGGCAAGGGTCCGGCGAGGGGGAGCTAGGACTTTCCCCGACCCCATAGACTCCCAGGTCAGCCTGCTTTGCTGGCTCCACCCTGCGAGCTTCCCCGCCAGCCATCCCAGCTTCCATCCAGAGGGCCTTCGGAGTGGTGAGTTGATTTGGACCCACGGCAGGGGCCCGGCGAGGAGGAGCTAGGACTTTCCCCGACCCCATAGACTCCCAGGTCAGCCTGCAGTGCTGTTTCCACCCTGCTAGGCTCTCCCGCCTGCCATCCCAGCTTCCATCCAGGTACAAATTTCTATATTTCTCCCCTCCCACTGAGGCCATAAAATTTCCCCAGTTCAGCTGCCTTGCACACTGGGCCTGCTCTGTAGGGGCATCCCGGAAAGAGGGAGTGCCTGTGCTTCAATACCCTGCCTGGGGAAAGGTAGGCATTCTATCAGTGAACTCCCTGCCCAACAAGGGAACCTGACCCGATACCAGAAGTTCCAATAGAGAGCATTTGATCGAAGAGATGGGCAGACGCCAAGGCAAGACCTCCTCCAACAATCTGAAAAACAACATGAAAATATCAGATCCCAACGACCCTACAACAGAAGGATTTGAACACTCTAACCCAGATGAAGTGGAAAAAAGTGCCATTATGAAAGCAATAGAGTCCCTTAAACAGGATATGAATAACTCCCTTAAGGAACTGGTCGAGAAGTATAACAAAAAGTTTGAAGAAATGAGTATAGAAATGGACGAGAAATATAACAAAAAGTTTGAAGAAATAAGTAAATCCGTGAGTGATACCCTGAGAAACCAAGAAAAAAACAATCAAACAAGTAAAGGAAACAGTCCAAGAATTGAAAACTGAAATGTAGGCAATGAAGAAAACACAAAACGAGAACCGGCTGGATATGGAAAACCTAGGTAAACGAGCGGAGACTACAGAATCAAGCATAACCAATAGAATACAAGAGATAGAAGAACGAATCTCAGATTCTGAAGATACCATAGAGAAAATAAATGCTCTGGTCAGAGAAAACGGCAAATCCAACAAATTCTCTTCACAAAACATTCAGGAAATCTGGGACACAATAAAAAAACCAAATCTAAGAATAATAGGGATTGAAGAAGGAGAAGAACTGCAGATCAAAGGCCCAGAAAATATATTCAACAAAATTATAGAAGAAAACTTTCCCAACTTAAAGAACGATATTCCTATGAAGGTTCAAGAAGCATACAGAACACCGAATAGATTAGATCAGAAAAAAACATCCCCGCGCCATATAATAATCAAAACACAAAACATAAATATTAAAGAAAAATTTTAAGAGCTGCAAAGGAAAAAGGTCAAGTAACTTATAAAGGTAAACCTATCAGGCTTACACCGAATTTCTCTATGGAAACCATGAAAGCCAGAAGATCCTGGATAGAGGTACTGCAGAAACTAAGAGACCATGGATGCAAACCCAGACTAATATACCCAGCCAAGCTATTGTTCACTATCAAAGGAGAAAACAAAATATTCCAGGATAAAAACAAATTTAAACAATACGTAGCTACTAATCCAGCCTTACAGAGAATATTAGAAGGAAAATCACTACCGATGGAATCCAACATTCCCAACACGGCCTACAATAACTCGAACATCTAGCGACCATTCACAAGCACAAATTAAAGAAGAAAAACACATACACTCTACTACCTAAAAAAAAATGACCGGAGTCAACAACCACTGGTCATTAATATCACTTAATATCAATGGACTCAATTCACTTATAAAGAGGCACAGACTTAGAGACTGGATACGAAAACAGGATCCAACATTCTGCTGTTTACAAGAAACACACCTCAACCACAAAGACAGACACTTACTCAGAGTAAAGGGTTGGGAAAAGGTTTTCCAAGCAAATGGACCTAAGAAACAAGCGGGCGTGGCCACTCTAATATCTAACAAAATCGACTTCAAACTAAAATCAATCAGAAGAAATGGAGATGGACATTTCATACTCATAACGGGAACAATTCATCAGGAGGAAGTCTCAATCCTGAATATCTATGCTCCTAATATAAAGGCACCCACATATGTAAAAGAAACTCTTCTAGAACTCAAGGCGGTCATCAAACCACACACACTAATAGTAGGAGACTTCAACACTCCTCTCTCACCAATGGACAGGTCAATCAGACAGAAACCAAACAGAGAATTGAGAGACCTATTGGAGGTATTGAATCAAATGGACTTAACAGACATCTATAGAACACTCCACCCAAATAGGAAAGAATATACCTTTTTCTCTGCAGCTCATGGAACCTTCTCGAAAATTGACCACATACTCGGTAACAAAGCAAACTTCCACAGATACAAAAAAATATTAGTAACTACCTGTGTCTGGTCAGATCACCATGGACTAAAATTAGAATTCAACAACAATGCTCCCCCCAGGAAGCCAACAAACTCATGGAAACTGAACAGTCAACTACTAAATCACCCCTGGGTCAAGGAAGAAATAAAGAAAGAAATTAAACTCTTCCTTAAATTTAATGAAAATAAAGACACAACATACTCAAACCTATGGGACACTATGAAAGCAGTGCTAAGAGGAAAGTTCATAGCACTAAGTGCCCAATTAAAGAAAGCAGAGAAAGCACACATTGGAGACTTAACAGCACACTTGAAAGATCTAGAAAAAAAAGAAGCTGATTCACCCAGGAGGTCTAGAAGACTGGAAATAATCAAACTGAGGGCTGAAATCAACAAAATAGAAACAGAGAAAACAATCCAAAGAATCAATGAATCAAAAAGCTGGTTCTTGGAGAAAATCAACAAGATTGACAAACCCCTATCCAAGTTAATCAAACGGCAGAGAGAGAACATGCAAATTAATAAGATCAGAAATGAAAAGGGGGACATAACCACAGACACAGAGGAAATTCAAAGAATCATTAGATCTTACTATGAAAGTTTATATGCCACAAAGTTGGAAAATGTAAAAGAAATGGACACTTTTTTAGATAAGTACCATATACCAAAGTTGAACCAAGAACAGGTGAACAATCTAAATAGACCTGTTAGTCACGAAGAATTAGAAGCTGTTATCAAAAATCTCCCTACCAAAAAAAGCCCAGGACCAGATGGTTTCAATGCAGAATTCTACCAGAACTTCCAGGAAGAGCTAATACCTATACTCCTTAACGTATTCCACAATATAGAAACAGAAGAGTCATTGCCTAACTCCTTTTATGAAGCTACAGTTATCCTAATACCAAAATCACACAAAGACACAACCAAGAAAGAGAATTACAGGCCAATCTCACTCATGAACATCGATGCAAAAATTCTCAATAAAATACTGGCAAACCGAATCCAAGAGCACATTAGAAAAATTATCCATTATGATCAAGTCGGCTTCATTCCAGAGATGCAGGGCTGGTTCAACATACGCAAATCTATCAATGTAATCCATCATATAAATAAACTGAAAGAAAAAAACCATATGATCATCTCACTAGATGCTGAAAAAGCATTTGACAAAATTCAACACCCATTTATGATAAAGGTGTTGGAGAGACTGGGGATACAAGGATCATACCTAAATATAATAAAAGCAATATACAGCAAGCCGACAGCTAACATCAAACTGAATGGAGAGAAACTCAAAGCCTTTCCACTAAAATCAGGAATGCGACAAGGCTGTCCACTCTCTCCATACCTCTTCAATATAGTGCTTGAAGTTCTAGCAATAGCAATAAGATAACATAAGGAGATCAAGGGGATTCGTATTGGAAAGGATGAAGTTAAACTTTTGTTATTTGCTGACGATATGATAGTTTACATAAGTGACCCCAAAAACTCTACCAAAGAACTCCTACAGCTGATAAACACCTTTAGTAATGTGGCAGGATACAAGATCAACTCCAAAAAATCAGTGGCCCTCCTATACACAAAGGATAAAGAAGCAGAGAGGGAAATCAGAGAAGCATCACCTTTCATGATAGCCACAAATAGCATAAAATATCTTGGGGTTACTCTAACCAAGGAAGTGAAAGACCTATTTGACAAAAACTTTAAGTCATTGAAGAAAGAAATTGAGGAGGATACCAGAAAATGGAAAGACCTCCCCTGCTCTTGGATTGGGAGAATCAACATAGTAAAATTGGCAATTCTACCAAAAGCAATCTATAGATTCAATGCAATCCCCATCAAAATCCCATCAAAATTCTTCACAGACCTTGAGAGAACAATAATCAAGTTTATATGGAAAAACAAAAAACCCAGGATAGCCAAAACAATCTTATACAATAAAAGAACTTCTGGAGGCATTACCATCCCTGACTTCAAACTCTATTATAGAGCTACAGTATTGAAAACAGCTTGGTATTGGCATAAGAACAGAGAAGTCGACCTATGGAATCGAATAGAAGACCCAGATATTATTCCACAAACTTATGAACACCTAATTTTCGACAAGGGAGCTAAAGGTATACAATGGAAGAAGGAAAGCCTCTTTAACAAATGGTCCTGGCATAACTGGATGTCAACCTGTAAAAAAATGAAAGTAGATCCATATCTATCACCATGCACAAAAATCAAGTCCAAATGGATTAAAGACATCAACATTAATCCGTCCACTTTGAACCTGATAGAAGAGAAAGTGGGAAGTAGTCTACAAGATTTAGGCACAGGAGGCCTCTTCCTAAGTAGGACCCCAGCAGCACAGACAATAAGAGAAACAATAAATAAATGGGATCTACTGAAACTGGGAAGCTTCTGTAAAGCAAAGGACACTGTCAGTAGGACAAAAAGGCTGCCTTCTGACTGGGAGAAGATCTTCACCAACCCCTCATCAGACAAAGGTCTGATCTCCAAAATATACAAAGAACTCAAGAAACTAGGCACTAAAACTCTAATTAACCCAATTAAAAAATGGGGTACTGAACTTAACAGAGAATTCACAACAGATGAACTTCGAATGGCCAGAAGACACTTAAGGTCATGCTCAACCTCCTTAGCGATCAGGGAAATGCAAATCAAAACAACTTTGAGATACCATCTTACACCTGTCAGAATAGCTAAAGTCAAAAACACCAACGATAGCCTATGCTGGAGAGGATGTGGGGTGAGGGGAACACTCATCCATTGTTGGTGGGAATGCAAACTCGTGCAGCCACTGTGGAAATCTGTGTGGCGGTTTCTCAGGAAACTGGGAGTCAACCTCCCTCAGGACCCAGCAATTCCACTCTTGGGAATATACCCTAAAGATTCCCTAACATACTACAAAAGCATTTGTTCTACTATGTTCATAGCAGCACTATTTGTAATAGCCAGAACCTGGAAACAGCCTAGGTGCCCCTCAATAGAAGAATGGTTAAAAAAGGTGTGGAACATATACACATTAGAGTTTTACTCAGCGGTAAAAAACAATGACATCTTTAATTTTGCATGCAAATGGATGGAAATAGAAAATGCTTTACTGAGTGAGGTAAGCCAGACCCAAAAAGAGGAACACGGTATGTATTCACTCATAAGTGGATTCTAACCATAATTAAAGGTCTTTGAGCCTATTATTCCTGATCCTAGAGAAGCTAAATAAGATGAACCTGATGAAGATTATTTAGCTATCCACCAGGAGGTAGGAAATAGACAAGAGTCCCAGGTAACCTCGGGTGCATGGGGCGGGGGGTGGGAGGGTCGATGGAAGGGGAGAGGGTTAGAGAGAAGGGAGTAGGGGAGGAACGGGGAAAGCTTGGTGGCCTGGGATGGGGGGGAGGAAGGATGAATATGGGATCAGGGAAGAATATATTTCAACTAAGGGAGCCATTTTAGGGTTTACAGGAGACTTGATTATATATGGGATCCCAGGTAAAAGGAGAGATCCCCCAGATTGCTCTCTGGACAGAGGAGAGGTTGCCTGAATCGGCCGTGGCCCATGACCAGACTGATGTATATTTTGCTTATCACCATAGATCCTTCATTTGGCGAAGGACGGCGATACAGTCGGAGACCCACATTGGAGAACCGGACTGAGCCCCCCGAGGTCCAAATGAGGAGCAGAAGGAGGAAGAACATGAAAAATGAAATCAGTACTGCGAGGGATGCTATCACCCACTGATACAAGGGAACGGATCTGATGAGAGTTTACCAAGGCCAGTTGGACTGGGACTGAACGAGGATGTGATCTAACCAGATTCTCGGAATTTGGCCGGATTCTCTGACTGTGGCTGGCCCGAAGTCTTTCTGAAAAGCCATTGACTATGACACTGGGACCTGTTTCCTCTACATATACTGGATTTTGGGGATCCAGTCTGTTTGGACACTCACCTTCCTGGACCTGGAGGGAGGGGGAAGGAACTGGAACTTCCCACAGGGCAGGAAACCCTGACTACCCTGGGGGACGAAGAGGGAGGAGGAGGGGGAGTGGGGGGAGTAGGAGGGTGTTGGGAGGGAGGGCAGAAATGGAAACTTTTATAATTTAATAAAATTTACTTAAAAAAAAACAAATGTACACAGAGGACAATCTGTAAACAGTGGAAAGTCTGTACACACTGGAGAGTCTGTACTCAATTGTACAAACTGGACAGTCTCTAAACACAAGACAAGCTGTACACAATGGAACGAATGTAGACTTGGACAGTCTCGACATACTAGAAAGTGCGTACATTCTGGACAGAATGTACACAGCGGACAGAATGTACAAACTGTATAGTCTGTATTCAAATGTACACACTGGACAGTCTGTACACAATGAACAGAATGTACACACTGGAGAGTCCGTACACACAGTAAAGAATATACACACTAGACAGTCTGTACAGAGTGGACAGTCTGTACACACTTGACAGTCTGTACACAAATGTGCACAGTGAACAATCTGTACACAGTGAAAAGTCTGGAAACACTGGATTGAATGGACACACTATACAGTCGATATACAGTCGAGAGTCTGTACACACTGGACAGAATATACACACTGGATACTTTGTGCACAATGGAGAGTCTGTACACACTGCACTGTCTGGATAAACTTGACAGAATGTATACAATGGGCAGTCTGTTCACAAATGTACACACTAGAGAGTCTGTCCACACTGGACAGTCTGTACACACTGGAGAGTTTGTACACACTGGACAGTCTGTACACGCGGGCAGAATGTATACAATGGACAGTCTGTACAGACTGAACTGTCTGTACACATTGGAAAGAATGTACGCACTGGACAGTCTGTACACAAATATACACAGTGGACAAACTCTACACAGTGGAAGTCTATACACACTGGATAGACTGTACACAAATGTACAAACTGGACAGTCTCTACACACTGGACAATCTGTACACAATGGACTGAATGTACACATTGGAGAATCTCTACATACTGGACAGTCTGAACACACTGGACAGTTAGTACACCCTGGAGTGCATATACACACTGGGCAATCTGTACACACTTGACAATCTCGTTTGTACACACTTGACAGTCTGTACACACTGGACAGAATGTAGACACTGCATAGTCTGTACTCAAATGTACACATTGTTCAGTCTGTACACACTACACAGAATGTACACACTGAAAAATCTATACTAACTTTGAAGAATGTACACACTGGACAATCAGTACACACTGGGCAGTCTGTACACACTGGACAGTCTGTACACACTTGACAGTATCATAGTACACACTGGAGAGTCTGTACACACTGGACAGAATGTACACACTATAGAGTTAGTACACAAATTTACACACTGGACATTCGGTACACACTGGACAGTCTGTACAAACTGGACAGAATATACACAATGGACATTCTGTACACACATGTACATACTTGACCGTCTGTACACACTGGACTGTCTGTACACACTGGACAGTTTTTTCACACTGAACAGTCTGCACACAGTGGACAGTTAAACACACTAGACAGAATGCAGACACTGGACAGTCTGTACACACTGGACAGTCTGTACAGACTGGACAGCCTGTACACAATGGACAGAATGTGCACACTGGACAGTGTGTAACCAAATGTACACAGAGGACAATCTGTACACAATGGACCGAATGTACACATTGGACAGTCTGTACACACTGGACAGTTTTTTTACACTGGACAGTCTGCACACAGTGGACAGTTAAACACACTAGACAGAATGCAGACACTGT
Source organism: Myodes glareolus (assembly GCF_982192425.1). Taxonomy (NCBI): domain Eukaryota; kingdom Metazoa; phylum Chordata; class Mammalia; order Rodentia; family Cricetidae; genus Myodes; species Myodes glareolus. The sequence goes on along the minus strand of NC_142033.1, from coordinate 101,939,831 downwards.
ACAGTTTGTACACACTGGACAGCCTGTACGCAATGGACAGAATGAGCACACTGGACAGTGTGAAACCAAATGTACACAGAGGACAATCTGTACACAATGGACCGAATGTACACATTGGACAGTCTGTACACACTGGACAGTCTGTACACACTCGACAGTTTTGTACATACTGGAGAGAATATACACACTGGACAGTCTGTACACACTGGACAGATTGTATACACTTGACAGTCTGTACACACTGGACAGAATGTGCACACTGTACACTCTGTACACACTGGACAGAATGTACACACTGGATAGTCTGTACACAAATGTACACACTGGACAGTCTCTACACACTGGACACTCTGTCCACATTGGACAGTCTGTACACACTGGACAATCTCTACACACTTGACACTCTCGTTTGTACACATTTGACAGTCCGTACACACTGGACAGAATGTACACACTGGATAGTCTGTACACAAATGTACACAATTGACAGAATCTACACACGGGAAACTCTGCCCACACTGGACAGTCTGTACACACTGGGCAATCTGTACACACTTGACTGCCTTGTTTGTACCCACTTGACAGTCTGTACACACTGGACAGAATGTAAACACTGGACAGTCTGTACACAAATGTAAACACTGTACAGTCTATACACATTGGACAGTCTAGACACACTTGACAGAATGTACACTCTGGACACCTTGTACACAAATGTACAACGTGGACAGTATGGACACACTGGACAGTCTGTACACAATGGAAAGTCTGTACACAGTGGACATTCTGTACACACTGGACAGAATATGCACAGCGGAAAGAATGTACACACTGTATAGTCTGTATTCAAATGTACACACTGTACAGTCTGTACAACCTCGACAGAATGTACACACTGGAGAGTCTGTACACACAGTAAGAATATACACACTGGACATTCTCTACCGAGTGGACAATCTGTACACACTGGACTGTCTGTACACAAATGTGCACAGTGGACAATCTGTACACAGTGAAAATTATGTACACACTGGATAGAATGGACACACTATACAGTCTGTTTCCACTCAATAGTCTGTACACACTGGACAGATTATACACACTTGACACTCTGTACACAATGGAGAGTCTGTACACACTGGACAGTCTGTCCACACTGGACAGTTTGTACACTCTGGACAGTCTGTACACACTGGACAGTCTGTACACACTAGACAGTCTGTACATGTCAACAAAATGTACACAATGGACAATCTGTACACACTGAACTGTCTGTACACACTGGACACAATGTACACACTGGACAGTCTGTACACTCTGGACAGTCTGTACACACTGGACAGAATGTACGCACTGGACAGTCTGTACACAAATGTACACAGTGGACAATTTGTACACAGTGGAAAATCTGTACACACTGGACAGTCTGTATACAAATGTACACATTGTACAGTATCAACACACTCGACAATCTGTACACAATGGACCGAATGTACACATTGGACCGTCTGTACATACTGGACAGTCTGTACACACTTGTAGGACCCTGCCATCCTGTGGATACCCACACCCGATCCAGGCGCACGCTTTCCTGAACTCAGGCCCACGAGAATGGACGATCGTCCTGAGGGTTTAAAACAGACACACACAAAAGAGATCTGCTCACTTACGAAGAGTAAATGGCCACTTTATTAAACTCAAGTCGGGTATTTATACCAGTGGCCAAGGGGGATCAAAAGTTCAAAGCCTCCTTCCATCAGGAGCAGGAGAAGGAGATTAAAGGCCCTGGTACCTCAGGCAGAATCAGCTGGGAGGGGCCAGGTGTGTGGAGCCCACTGCTAGAACCTTGATTACAGGTGGAATCACCATAACAAAGAGAGAGCCAAATTTTTCCTAAGCTATCCCCTCAAGCCAGTGCTAGTGCAGAATCTCCAGGGAGCCAGAGGTCACACAGCCCTGCAAATCGCCAGGAAGAAGGGAAAAAGACCTTGGTACCTACAAGTCTCCCTTTAAATATATATATGAAATATGATGACTAGCAGCTCTCTTAGGCATGTCGGTTGTTGGGTCAGATCTCTAAACCCGTCTACGGTAATGTGTTCAGGTCCAAACGCACCCCTTGTCTTAGGCGAGACCGCCCCCCCGTGCAATAAATCCGTCATTGTTTCACTAGTCATACATTGAATGCAGCCACATTTATGCTGAAAGATACTCCAAGGCGAACGCCTACTAGGGCAAGGCCGTGGCGGACCTGAAGCCATTGGCCAGGTGAAGACGCTCCAGCGTACATACACATAAGCATTCCTAGAAGAGACAGTGCTTGCACAATATCTGAAACGTTTGCTCACAATAGAGCCCCTTGAGTAGGGCTACAGCACCGGCAAATGGGACCCCTGGTATGACTAGTCAAACTAAATTAGAGCCAATTAGTAATTTTGTATTCCGGGGTCCAAGAAAAAGCAGCAAAATCTTAACCTGTGACCAGCAGAGGTCAAAATCCACATCCAGTTGTAAAGATTAACTACAGCGTCCAATTGTGAATTTAAATTACTTGATAGTTATGGTAATTCTTTCTATCTGGCAAGGTTTTAGCCTTGAGCACCCAACACTGCAAACAGGGCAGGGGAAGTAGCTGTTTCCCCTAAGGGGGTCAAACAGCCTTGGCTGAAATGGGCAGATCGAGGCAGAGCAAGACAGAAAGCTGGGAAAGGGGTAAAATCAGGGGCTGGATCATCTCTCAAGAATCTGCCAACTCCGCCTTCGCCTCTGCCGCCATGTTCGTGGGATCTTTTGATCTCGCCTCGTCCTCAGGTCTCTGAGTAGAGGAATCCACAGTCCACACCAGACGTTCAGGGACCCAGATTGGGAGCTCTGCATCCTGTAGAAATATACAAACCGCTCCTCTTCCCCAAATCAAACCCCGGTCCGGACCATGTACCTCAGTACTTGACCTGGGCCATGCCAGACGCTACCTGAGGCAAATCCTGCCTGCGTGCGCCATTGAAATTGGCTCCCCTCGTCGGTCTCTGGGAGCAATGTGCTTAGCTGTTTAGGATCTAAACTATAACCAAGCAAGTCTTGGACACATAGAGATCTGTAGGTCTCTGTTTCCAAGGAGCAAATTCTATTGGCCTGTGCCATTGGAACCGGCCTAAATATTGGGCTGAATTAGCCAACCTCAAAACATCATTCTTTATTGGCCTGCACAATTGCAGCAGGACTATGAACTGGGCTGAACTGTCAGCCCCAAAACATCTTTTAGAATCAGCTCTGCTTGGAACTTTACCAGGGGCAGAAAATAAGTATCTGATCCAGTACATGAGCACTTACACAACTGGACAGAATTATAAAAATTGTTACCTTTATGGGGGCACATTGCCTCCCGCCAACATTAGAGAAATAATTAATAGGATCGACATATCTGGCTATAGATTTGGAAATCTTTGTCAGTCATCAATCCATATAAAATATATAAGGACTTTATAAATTGTCCTCCAAAGAGCATTTAGTCAAATAAAAATATATGCAGCAAACCTAAACTGAAAACTCTCAATAGACAGACTTAAAATGACTGAAAGACATTTAAAAAAATCCTCAATTATAACATCTTTAATCATTGGAGAAGTGTGAATCAAAATAACTCTTGACTCTATTTTATCCCTTAAACATGATTAATATTAAATACTGCTTGTAACTTTTACTTAAGAGAAACTCCTCCACCATTGGTGGAAATTCAAACTGGCACAGTTTGGATTTTTAGAAAATTAGGCAACAAACCATCCCAAGATTTAGCTAACCTCTTTTGGGTCTGTAAAACCTTTGAATCTATTACAGTTTCTAACTTAAAACTGCTGAAGCTGCACTGCACAGCGGGGGGCAGGACACAGACCCACTCCGCTCCGTCTGCAAACTACCACCTGAGTTTCAGCGGGCAGATTTTAACTATCCTTTGTACTACCAAGACCTCGCTATTGTCGCCTCCCGTGTCTGCCTCTGTTGTCCAGGCAAGCCCTCCAAGCCAGCTCAGGTGCCAGAACAGTTCACCAATATGCCGCGGGCCCCGTCGAAAGGCCGGGCACCGCACCCTATGTTGTCCTGTGCCTTCCTCCCGTAGACCCCGCCCGGGAGGCACCGGAGTCTGCCAGGCGCCTAGCGCGCCCGCCACGTCTGTGTTGCAGTCAGTTGCTGCCATGGTCACCCCCAGTCAGGCATTGCCACTTTTCCCGGCCGCCTAGCACTCTCTTTTTTTATCTGTCTGCTTGGGCGCTGCCATAACCGGCATTGTGCCCTGCCCCAGGTTCCTGCGGCCCGCCGCTCACTGGCCGCCTTGGGCTAGGGAGCCATGCAACTGCCTTTTGTGTCGCCTTTGCGACTGCCTTTCTGCATCTGGTCAGCACGGCCGTGCCTCCCGGATGAATTTGCACCCGTGGCTGAGTGTACTGGCACACTGCTGCCTTTTACCCTCCCTGGGCTGTCTGTAATGACCCTGCCACTCATAGGCAGGGCCTGGCGGCCGCCTGTGCTCCTCTCTACGCCATCCAGCAGCCTGTTTCTCTGCTCCTAAGTGCACCTTGCAGAACCTCAGCCACAGTGAAGGACCGAGTACGGTCCTGTGACCCGCATTCAAACATGCAAGGGAGCTTTCTAATCTCCCTCAAAGACAAGCTCTGTGAAGCTGTTCTTTTGTTACTCAAAAACTCTTAATAGAACTTACAAATATATCTTTATATCAGGCCTCTCTAAGCCCGAGGCCCACACCTATAAGGGCCCTCGGCAATTACTTTGCTAGTCATCAGTTACATTGGCCCTGTTGCCTTGGGAACGGATTCCCGCCAGGAGCTAACTGCGCCCAGCCTGTTCTCTTGGTAAAAATTAAAGTTCCCTGCATGTGAGATCCAGGGACTGAGTTTTAAAATCATCTAAGCGGTCTCTAATGCAGTGTCATCCAATCCTGGTGCCTAGTCTCTTTATGAAATTTAGCAGCTGATTTGACCATTGGCCTTCAGCTCTGGATCAGACCTTTCTGCAGCCATACTTCTACATATCAAGCTTATTTACCCCCTTAACACATGTGCACAATTGCACACTACAAAACTGGCCAGATTCCGGATCATGGGGGAACCCTCACCTCTTTTGGGTTTCTCGTGGTGGATCCACGAATAGCAGGACGCAGTTCTTCAGTTCTTCTTCAAGGAACACCAAGGGACGGATTCTGTAGGACCCCGTCTTCCTGTGGATACCCACACCCGATCCAGACGCGCGCTTTCCCGAACTCGGGCCCACGAGAATGGACGACCGTCCTGAAGGTTTAAAACAGACACACACAAAAGAGATCTGCTCACTTACGAAGAGTAAATGGCCAATTTATTAAACTCAAGTCGGGTATTTATACCAGTGGCCAAGGGGTATCAAAAGGGCAGGGCCTCCTCCCATCAGGAGCAGGAGAAGGAGATTAAAGGCCCCGGCGCCTCAGGCAGAATCAGCTGGGAAGGGCCAGACATGTGGAGCCCAATGCTAGAACCTTGATTACAAGTGGAATCACCATAACAAAGAGAGAGCCAAATTTTTCCTAAGCTATTCCCTCAAGCCAGTGCTAGTGCAGAATCTCCAGGGAGCCAGAGGTTACACAGCCCTGCGAATCACCAGGAAGAAGGGAAAAAGACCTTGGTACCTACACACGCTGGACAGTTTGTACACCCTGGAGTGAATATACACACTGGGCAATCTGTACACAGTTGACAGTCTTGTCTGTACACACTTGACCGTCTGTACACACTGGACAGAATGTACAAACTGGAAAGTCTGTACACAAATGTACACACTGTACAGTCTGTACACTCTAAACAGAATGAACACACTGGACAGTCTGTACTCACTTTGAAGAATGAACACACTGGACAATCAGTATACACTGGGCAGTCTGTACACACGAGAGAGAATGTACACAATGGACATTTAGTACACAAATTTGCACACTGGATAATCTATACACACTGAACAGTCTGTAAAAACTGTACAGAATATATACAGTGGACATTCTGTACACAAATGTACATACTGGACAGTATGCACACACTGCACCGTCTGTACACACTGGACAGTTTGTTCACACTGGACAGTCTGTACACAATGGACAGTTTGTACACACTAGACAAAATGTAGCCTCTGGACAGTCTGTACACACTGGACAGTCTGTACACACTGGACAGCCTGTACACACTGAACAGAAGGTACAGACTGGACAGTGTGTAAACAAACGTACACAGTGGACAATCTGTACACAGTGGACCGAATGTACACATTGGACAGTCTGCCCAAACTGGACAGTCTGTACACACTGGAGAGTTTGTACACACTGGAGAGAATAAACACACTGGACAGTCTGTACACACTGGACAGTTTGTACACCCGGTAATTTGTGGACACACTGGAGAGTGTATACACACTGGACAGAATGTACACACTGGATACTCTGTACACAAATGTACACACTGAGCAGTCTCTACAAACTGGACATTCTGTGTACACTGGACAGAATGTATACACTTGAGAGTCTGAACACACTGGACAGAATGTACACACTGGATAGTCTGTGCACAAATGTCCACACTGAAAAGTCTCTACACACTGGACAGTCTTTCCACGCAGGAAAGTATGTCCACACTGGAAAGTCTGTACACACTTGACAGTCTCCTCTGTACACACTGAACAGAAAGAAAACACTGGACAGTCTGTACACAAATGTACACACTGGACAATATGTACACATTGAACAGTCTGGACACTCTGGACAGATTGTACACACTGGACATCCTGTACACAAAAGTACACACTGGACAGTATAGTCACACTAGACAGTCTGTACACTGGACAGCTTGTACACACTGGACTGTCTGTACACAATGGACAGTCTATACACACTGGACAGTCCATACACACTGGACAGAATGTACACAGTGGACAGAATGTACACACTGTTTAGTCTGTACTCAAATGTACACACTGGACAGTCTGTAAACACTGAAGAGAATATACACACTGGAGAGTCTGTACACACATTAAAGAATATACACATTTGACAGTCTGTACAGAGTGAACAATCTGTAAGAACTAGACCGTCTGTACAGAAATGTGCACAGTGGAAAATCTGTACAAGGTGAGAAGTCTGTACACACTGGATAGAATGGACACACTATACAGTCTGTATACAATTGACAGTCTGTACACACTGTACAGAATGTACACACTGGACACTCTGTACACACTGGAGAGTCTGTACACACTGGAAAGACTGTAGACAATGGAGAGAATGTACACACTGGACAGTCTGTACAAAAATGTACATACTGAAAAGAATGTACACACTTGAGTGTTTGTACACACTGGAGAGAATGTACACACTGGACAGTCTGTACACACTGGACTGAATGTAAACACTGGACAGTCTGTACACACTGGGCAATCTGTACACACTTGACAGTATCCTCTGTACATGCTTGACAGTCTCTACACACAGGACAGAATGTACACACTGCACAATCTGTACACAAATGTACACACTGGACAGTATGAACACACTGGACACTAAGTACACACTGGACAGCCTGGACACACTGTAGAATCTGAACACAGTGGACAATCTGTACATATGGACAGAATGTACACATTGGATAGTCTGTACACAAATGCACACACTGGACAGTCTGTACACAATAGACAGAATGTACACCCTGAACAGTCTGTACACAATGCAGAGTCTGTACACACTGGACAGTTTGTTTACACTGGACAGTCTGTACACAATGGACAGTTTGTACACACCAGACAAAATGTAGACTCTGGACAGTCTGTACACACTGGACAGTCTGTACACACTGGATAGGCTGTACACACTGGACAGAATGTACAGACTGGACAGTCTGTACACACTGAACTGAATGCAAACATTGGACAGTCTGTACACACTAGGCAATCTGTACACACTTGTCATTATCCTCTGTACACGCTTGACAGTCTCTACACACAGGACAGAATGTACTGACTGCACAGTCTGTACATAAATGTACACACTGGACATTATACACACTGGACACTCTGTACACACTGGAAAGTCTGGACACACTGTAGAGTCTGAACACAGTGGACAATCTGTACATATGGACAGAATGTACACATTGGATAGTCTGTACACAAATGCACACACTGGACAGTCTGTACACAATAGACAGAATGTACACCCTGAACAGTCTGTACACAATGCAGAGTCTGTACACACTGGACATTTTGTTTACACTGGACAGTCTGTACACAATGGACAGTTTGTACACACTAGACAAAATGTAGACTCTGGACAGTCTGTACACACTGGACAGTCTGTACACACTGGATAGGCTGTACACACTGGACAGAATGCACAGACTGGACAGTCTGTACAAAAATGTACACAGTGGACCATCTTAACATAGTGGAAAATCTGTACACATTGGACAGTCTGTACACACTTGATAAGATGGACACACTATACAGTCTGTATACACTCGACAATCTGTACACACTGGACACTCTGTACACACTGGAGAGTCTGTACACACTGGACAGACTGTAGACACTGGACAGAATGTACACACTGGACAGTCTGTACACAAATGTACACTGAAAAGAATGTAGACACTTGAGTGTTTATACACACTGGACAGAATGTACACACTGGACAGTCTGTACACACTGAACTGAATGCAAACATTGTACAGTCTGTACACACTAGGCAATCTGTACACACTTGACATTATCCTCTGTACACGCTTGACAGTCTCTACACACAGGACAGAATGTACTGACTGCACAGTCTGTACACAAATGTACACACTGGACATTATACACACTGGACACTCTGTACACACTGGAAAGTCTGGACACACTGTAGAGTCTGAACACAGTGGACAATCTGTACACACTGGACAGAATGTACACATTGGATAGTCTGTACACAAATGTACACACTGGACAGTCTGTACACAATGGATAGAATGTACACCCTGGACAGTCTGTACACAATGTAGAGTCTGTACACACTGGAAAGTTTGTAAACACTGGGCATAATATGCACACTGGACAGTCTGTACTCACTGAAGAATCTGTACACACGATACACAATGTACACAGTGGACAGTTTGTACACACAGGAGTGAATGTACAAAATGGACAGTCTGTAAACACTGTACTGTCTGTACATACTGGACAGAATATACACAATGGACAGTCTGTACACACTGGAGAGTCTGTACACAAATGAACTCATTGGACAGTCTGTACACACAGAACAGTTGTACACACTGAACAGTCTGTACAAACTGGACTGTCTGTACACAAATATACACACTGAAAATATGTAAACACTGGACAGTCTGTACACATTGGACAGAAAGTACACACTGGACAGCCTGAACTAACAGGACTGAATGTAAACACTGGACAGTCTGAACACACTGGGCAATCAGTACACACTTGACAGTATCGTCTGTGAACACTTGACAGTCTCTACACACTGGACAGAATGTACACACTGTCCAGTCTGTACACAAATGTACACAAAGAACAGTATGCCCACACTGGAGAGTCTGTAAACACTGTAGAGTCTTTACACACTGGAGAGTCTGTACTCACTGGATAGTGTGTATATACTAAACATATTATAGGCACTGGACAGTTTGTAAACTGTGGACAATCTGTACACACTGGACAGTCTGTACACACTGTAGTGTCGGTACTCACTGGACAGTCTCTACACACTGGACAGGACGTACAAACTGGATAGTCTGTACATAAATGTACACACTGGTTAACCTGTACACACTGGACAGAATATACACACTGGACAGTCTGTACACACTGGACTGTCTATCCACACTGAACAGAATATACACACTGAACAGCCTGTACACCCTAGACAGGCTGTACACACTGGACAGAATGTACAGACTGGACAGTCTGTACAAATATGTACACAGTGGACCATCTTAACATAGTGGAAATTCTGTACACATTGAACAGTCTGTACACAGTGGATAGGATGGACACACTGGACAGTATATATACACTGGACAGTCTGTACACACTCTACAGAATGTACACATTAGACAGTCTCTATACGCTGGAGAGTCTGTACATACTAGACAGTCTGTACACACTGGACAGAATGTACAACCTGAACAGTCTGTATACACTGGACAGTCTGTACACAGAAGACAGTGTCATCTGAACACACTGGAGAGTCTTACACACTGGAAAGTATGTACACACTGGACAGAATGAACAAACCAGACAGAATGTACACACTGGATAGTCTATTCAAATGTACACACTGGACAGTCTGTACAAACTGGACAGGACGTACACACTGGATAGTCTGTACACAAATGTACACACTGGTCAACCTGTACACACTGGACAGAATGTACACACTGGACAGTCTGTACACACTGGACAGTCTGTACACACTGGACAGTCTATACACACTGGACAGAATGTACAGAGCAGACAGAATGTACACACTATTTAGTCTGTACTCAAATATGCACACTGGACAGTCTGTAAACACTGAAGAGTATGTACACACTGGAGAATCTGTACACACATTAAAGAATATACACACTTGACAGTCTGTACAGAGTGGACAGTCTGTAAACACTAGACTGTCTTTACAGAAATGTGCACAGTGGAAAATGTGTACACAGTGATAAGTCTGTACAAACTGGATAGAATAAACACACTATACAGTCTGTATACACTGGACAGAATATACACACTGGACACTCTGTACACACTGGAGAGTCTGTACACACTCCACAGTCTGTACACACTGAACAGTCTGTAACACTGGACAGTCTGTACACGCTGGACACAAGGTAAACACAGGACAGTCTGTACACACTGGACAGTCTGTACACACTGGAAAGGCTGTACACACTGGACAGAATGTACACAGTGGACCATCTTAACATAGTGGAAAATCTGTACACATTGGACAGTCTGTACACACTTGATAAGATGGACACACTATACAGTCTGTATACACTCGACAGTCTGTACACACTGGACACTCTGTACACACTGGAGAGTCTGTACACACTGGACACACTGTAGACACTGGACAGAATGTACACACTGGTCAGTCAACACAAATGTACACTGAAAAGAATGTAGACACTTGAGTGTTTATACTCACTGGACAGAATGTACACACTGGACAGTCTGTACACACTAGACTGCATGCAAACATTGGACAGTCTGTACACACTAGGCAATCTGTACACACTTGTCATTATCCTCTGTACACGCTTGACAGTCTCTACACACAGGACAGAATGTACTGACTGCACAGTCTGTACACAAATGTACATACTGGACATTATACACATTGGACAATCTGTACACACTGGAAAGTCTGGACACACTGTAGAGTCTGAACACAGTGGACAATCTGTACACACTGGACAGAATGTACACATTGGATAGTCTGTACACAAATGTACACACTGGACAGTCTGTACACAATGGATAGAATGTACACCCTGGACAGTCTGTACACAATGTAGAGTCTGTACACACTGGAAAGTTTGTAAACACTGGACTGTCTGTACATACTGGACAGAATATACACAATGGACAGTCTGGACACACTGGACAGTCTGTACACAAATGAACTCATTGGACAGTCTGTACACACAGTACAGTTGTACACACTGGACAGTCTGTACAAACTGGAATGTCTGTACACAAATATACAGACTGAACATATGTAAACACTGGACAGTCTGTACACATTGGACAGAATGTACACACTGGACAGCCTCAACAAACTGGACTGAATGTAAACACTGGACAGTCTGAACACACTGGGCATTCAGTACAAACTTGACAGTATCGTCTGTACACACTTGACAGTCTCTACACACTGGACAGAATGTATACACTGTACAGTCTGTACACAATGTAGAGTCTGTACACACTGGAAAGTTTGTAAACACTGGACTGTCTGTACATACTGGACAGAATATACACAATGGACAGTCTGGACACACTGGACAGTCTGTACACAAATGAACTCATTGGACAGTCTGTACACACAGTACAGTTGTACACACTGGACAGTCTGTACAAACTGGAATGTCTGTACACAAATATACAGACTGAACATATGTAAACACTGGACAGTCTGTACACATTGGACAGAATGTACACACTGGACAGCCTGAACAAACTGGACTGAATGTAAACACTGGACAGTCTGAACACACTGGGCATTCAGTACAAACTTGACAGTATCGTCTGTACACACTTGACAGTCTCTACACACTGGACAGAATGTATACACTGTACAGTCTGTACACAAATGTACACACTGAACAGTATGCCCACACTGGAGAGTCTGTACACACTGGATAGTGTGTATAAACTAAACATATTATAGACACTGGACAGTTTGTAAGATGTGGACAATCTGTACACACTGTAGTGTCTGTACTCACTGGACAATCTCTACACAATGGACAGGACGTGCACACTGGATAGTCTGTACATAAATGTACACACTGGTTAACCTGTACACACTTGACAGAATATACACACTGGACAGTCTGTACACACTGTAGTGTCTGTATTCACTGGACAGTCTCTACACACTGGACAGGACGTACACACTGGATAGTTTGTACACACTGAACAGAATATACACACTGGACAGTCGGTACACACTGGACTGTCTATCCACACTGGACATAATGTACACACTGAACAGTCTGTACACCCTGGACAGGCTGTACACACTGGCCAGAATGTACAGACTGGACAGTCTGTACAAAAATGTACACAGTGGACCATCTTAACATAGTGGAAAGTCTGTACACATTGGACAGTCTGTACACAGTGGATAGGATGGACACACTGGACAGTATATATACACTGGACAGTCTGTACACACTCTACAGAATGTACACATTAGACAGTCTCTATACGCTGGAGAGTCTGTACATACTAGACAGTCTGTACACACTGGACAGAATGTACAACCTGAACAGTCTGTACACACTGGACAGTCTGTACACAGAAGACAGAGTCGTCTGAACACACTGGAGAGTCTGTACACACTGGAAAGTATGTACACACTGGACAGAATGTACAAACCGGACAATATATACACACTGGATAGTCTGTATTCAAATGTACACACTGGACAGTCTGGACACACTGGACAGTCTGGACACACTGTACTGTCTGTACAGAACTGTGCACAGTGGACAATCTGTAGAAAGTGGAAAGTCCGTAAACACTGGACAGAATGGACACACTATACAGTCTTTACACAGTGGACAGTCTGTACACACTGGAAAATCTGTTAAACTGGACAGCCTGTACAAACTTGACAGAATGTACACATGAGACAGTCTGTACACATTGTACAGAGTATACACAAATGTACACAGTGGAAAATCTGTACCTATTTTAAAATCTGTACACACTGGACACTCTGTACACACTGGATAGTCTGTACACACTGAACCTTCTGTTCACACTGGATATATGTACACACTTGATAGTCTGTACACACTATTCAGAATGTACTCATTGGACAGGCTGTACACACGGGACAGTCTGTACACACTGGACAGAATGCATACACTGGACAGAATGTGAACACTGGACAGTCTGTACATCCTGCACAGTCTACTCTGTACACACTGGAGAATGTGTACACACTGGACAGTCTGTACACACTGGAGAGTCTTACACAATACACAGAATGTACAAGCTGTACAGAATTTACACACTGAACATTCTGTACACAATGGAGAGTCTGTAACACACTGGACAAAATATACACACTGGACAGAATGTGCAAATGGACAGTCTCTACACACTCGACAGAATGTACACACTTGACAGAATGTACACACTAGATAGTCTTTACACACTGAACAGTCTGTACACACTGGACAGTCTGGACAAAATGGACAGAATGTGCACACTGCACAGTCGCTACACACTGGACAGAATGTACACACTAGATATAATGTACACACTGGACAGATTATTAATCCTGGAGAGTCTCATCTGTACACCCTGGACTGTCTGTACACAGTGGACAGTCTGTACAGAGTGGACAGTTTGTACACACTGGAATTTCTGTACACTCTGGACAGTCTGAACCCTCTGGACAGTCTCATCTATATATACTGGACATTCTGTATACACTGGGCAGAATGTACACACTGTATAAACTGTCCACATATGTACACACTGTACAGTCTGTACACACTCGACAGTCTGGAAACATTAGACAGAATGTACGCATTGTACAGTCTATACACAAATGTACACACTGTAGCGTCTGTACACAGTGGACTATCTGGATACACTGGACACAATGTACACAATAGAATGTCTGTACAGATTGGACAGTCTGTACACACAGGACAGGCTCTAAACACAGGACAGTATGTACAAACTGGATAGTCGGTACACACTGGACACACTTTGCACACTGTACAGTCTGTACACACTGGACATTATGTACACACTGGACATTTTGTACACAAATGTACACATTGGACCGTCTTTCATAGTGGACAGTCTGTAAAATTGGACAGAAGTACACCCTGGACAGTCTGAACATACTGTAAAGAATGTACAACGGGACAGTCTGTACACACTGGAAAGTCTGAACTCACTGTACCGTCTGTACAGAACTGTGCACAGTGGACCAAATGTACATAGTGGACAGTCTGTACACACGGCACAGTCTGTACACACAGGTCAGTCTATACACAAACGTACACAGTGGAAAATCTGAACACAGTGCAAAGTCTGTACATACTGTAGAGTCTGTACATACTGGACAGTAAGTACACACTGGACAGTCTATACACAAATGTACACATTAGGCAGTCTTACACAGTGGACAGTCTGTACACATTGTAAAGAATGTACACACAGGACAGTCTGTAAACTCTGGACAGTGTGTAAACAAATGTACACAGTGGAAAATCTGTACACAGTGGAAAGTTTGTACACACTGGACACAATGGACACACGATACAGTCTGTACACACAGGACAGTCTGTACACCCTGCACAGCATGTACAAACTGGCCTGTCTGTAAACTCTAGACAGTTTGTACACACTGTACAGTCTTTAAACAGTGAACAGCCTGTGCACACTGGACTTTCTGTACACAATGAACAGACTGTAAACACTAGGCAGAATGTACACACTGGACAGAATGTACACTGGACAGTCTGTACACACTGGACAGTCTTTACACAGGGAACAGTCTGTAAACACTGGGCAATCTGTAATCACTGGATACAGTGGACACACTATACAGTCTGTACCCACAGGACTACACACTGTCTGTACCACAGTCTACACACTGTTCACCCTGGACAGTCTGGAAACACTAGACAGTCTGTACGTACTGGACAGAAAGAACACATTGAACAGTCTGTACACACTGGAGAGTATGTACACAATGGACAAACTGAACAATCACAACAGTCTCATCTTTGCACACTGGACAGTTGTAAACACTGGATAGAATGTACACACTGGAAAGTCTGTTCAGAAATATACACAATGGATTGACAATACACAGTGGACTGTTTGTACACATTGGAGGGTCAGTACACACTGGAAAGTCTTTACACAATGGACAGTCTGTAAAGCCTGGACAGTCCGTACACAGTAGACTGTCTGTACACACTGGACAGTCTGTACACACTGTACAGTCTGTACTCAAATGTACACA
Organism: Myodes glareolus; assembly: GCF_982192425.1. Classification (NCBI taxonomy): domain Eukaryota; kingdom Metazoa; phylum Chordata; class Mammalia; order Rodentia; family Cricetidae; genus Myodes; species Myodes glareolus. The sequence continues at coordinate 101,924,029 of NC_142033.1, read as the reverse complement.
GTGGATAATCTGTTCACAGTAGAAGTCTGTACACAGTGGACAGAAAGGACACACTGAACAGTTTGTGCACACTGGACAGTCTGTACACACTGGACAGTCTTTAAACACTGGACAGTCTGTAAAGCCTGGACAGTCTTACACACTGGACTGTCTGTACACACTGGACAGTCTGTACACACTGGACAGTCTGTACTCAAATGTACACAGTGGACAATCTGTTCACAGTGGAAAGTCTGTACACACTGGACAGAAAGGACACATTGAACAGTTTGTGCACACAGGAAAGTCTGTACAGATTGGACAGTCCATTCACACTGGACAGTCTTTTCACACTTGACAGTTTGTACAAACTTGACAGTCTGTACAGGATGGACAGAATGTGCACACTGAACAGTTGTACACAAAGGAGAATCTGTACACACTGGACAGTCTGTACACACTTGACAGTCTCATCTTTACACAATGGACAGTCTGATCACAAATGTACACACTGGACAAACTATACACATTGAGCAGCTTGGTCAAATTGGACAGATGTACACACTGGAGAGTCTGTAAACACTGGACAGTCTGTACACACTTGACAGTCTTATCTGAACACACTGGACAGAATGTCCACTAGACAGTCTGTACACTCTGGACACAATGTACACACTGGACAGTCTGTACTCAAATGTACACAGTGGACAATCTGTTCACAGTGGAAAGTCTGTAAACACTGGACAGAAAGGACACACTGAACAGTTTGTGGACACTGGACAGTCTATACAAAATGGACAGTCTGTAAAGGCTAGACAGTCTGTACACACTGGACTGTCTGTACACACTGGACAGTCTGTACACACTGTACAGTCTATACTCAAATGTACACAATGGACAATGTGTTCACAGTGGAAAGTCTGTACACACTGAACAAAAAGGACACAATGAACAGTTTTTGCATACTGGACAGTCTGTACAGACTGGACAGTCTATTCAAACTGGACAGTCTGTACACTCTTGGCAGTTTGTACATACTTGACAGTCTATACAGAATGGACAGAATGTGACACTGAACAGTTGTACACAAAGGAGAGTCTGTACACACTGGACAGTCTGTACATACTTGACAGTCTCATCTATACACACTGGACAGTCTATTCACAAATGTGCACACTGGATAGACTATACACACTGAACAGTTTGGTCACATTGGACAGATGTACACACTGGAGAGACTGTACACGCTGGAGAGCCTGTACACACTGGACAGTCTGTACACACTTGACAGTCTTGTCTGAACACACTGGAGAGTCTGTACACACTGGACAGAATGTACACATTGGACAGAAAGTACACACTGGACAGAGTGTACACACTGGATATTCTATATGCAAATGTACATACTGGAGAGTCTGTAAAACCTGGAGAGTCTCTCCACACTTTACAGAATGTACACACTGGACAGTCTGTACACACTATGAAGAATGTACACACTGAACAGTGTACTCATTGGGCAGTCTGTACACACTGGACAGTCTCATCTGTACACACTGAACAGTCTGTACACACTGGACAGAATGTACATACTGTACAGTCTGTACACATTTGTACACACTGTACAGTCTATACAAATTGGACAGTCTGGATACACTGGACAGAACGTACACACTAGAATATCTGTACATATTGGACAGTTTGTACAGACTGGACAGAATGTACACACTGTGCAGATTGTACACACTGCACAGTCTGTACACACTGGAAACTCTGTACACACTGGATAGAGTGTATACACTGGATAGTCTGTATGCAAGTGTACACACTGTACAGTCTGTACACACTGGACAGCCTGTACACACTTGTTAATGTGTGTACACTGTAGAGTTTGTACGCACTAGATGGTCTGTACACTCTGGACAGCTTGTACACACTGGACAAAATGTTCACAGTGTACATTCTGTACACACTGGACAGTATGTACAACTGGACCGTCTGTGAACACTGGACAGTCATTACACACTGCACAGTCTGTACACAAATGTACACAGTGGACAGTATGTACATAGTGGATAGTCTGTACACAATGGACAGAATGTACTTACTGCACAGTCTGTACGCAATGGACAGTCTGTTCACACTTTAAAAAATGTACACACTGGACCATCTGTACACACTGTCCAGAAAGTACAAACTGAACAGTCTAGTCTGTTCACACTGGACAGAATGTGACACAATTCGGAGTCTCGTGTATACACTCTGGACAGTCTGCACACTGGATAGAATGTATACACTTGACAGAATGTACACACTGGGCATTCTGTACACACTGGACAGTCTGCACACACTGGACAGAATGTAGACACTGGACAATCTGTACACACTGGACATTCTATTCACATTGGAGTGTCTGTACAGACTTTAGAGTCTGTACACACTGGACAGAATGTACACCATGGACAGAATGTACACAATGGATAGTCTGAACACAAACGTACACACTGGACAGTCTGTACATACTGGACAACGTGCACACACTGGACAGTCTGTACGCACTGTATGGTGTGTATACAATGAACAGCCTGTGCACACTGGACAGAATGAACACACTGGAGAGTCTGTACACACTGGATGATCTGTAAACACTGGAAAGTCTGTATACACTGGACAGTCTTTATACACTGGACAGTCTGTACACAAATGAACACAGTGGACAATATGTACAAGGTAGAAACTCTGTACACAATGGACAAAATGTACACACTGGACATTCTGTACACAATTGATAGTCTGTACACACTGGACAGTCTATACACACTTGACTTTCTGTACACAATGTACAGAATTTACACACTGGAGAGTCTATACACATTGGAGAGTCTGTATACACTTGAGAGTCTGTACGCATTGGATGTCCTGTACACACTGGATAGCCTCTATACACTGGACAGAATTTACACACTGGACAGAATATACACACTGGAAAGTCTGTCCACACTGGACAGAATGTACACAGTTGACAGTCTGTACACACTGGATCGTCTGTGCACACTGGACAGTCTTTAAACACTGGACAGTCTGTACACAGATGCACACAGTGTACAATCTGTAAACACTGGAACGTCGGTACACACTGGACAGAATGTACACACTGCACCGTCTGTACACAATGGACAGTCTGTACACAAATGGACCATCTGTACACACTTGACTTTGTGTACACGATGTACAGAATGTACAAACTGAACAGTCTAGTCTGTACACACTGGAGAGAATGCGTACACTGGAGAGTCTGGACACACTTGACAGTCTGGACACACTGGACAGAATGTACACACTGGACAGTCTGTACAAAAAGAACAACACTGGACAGTCTGTACACACAGGACAGTCTGTACACAGTGGAGAGAATGTACACACTGGACAGTCTGTACACACTGGACAGTCTGACACACCGGACAGTTTGTACACACTGAAATGAATGTAGACACTGGACAGAGTGTACACACTGGACAGCCTATACACACTGGACAGTCTGTAAACACTGGACTATATGCACACACTGGACAGTCTGTACGTACTGTATGATGTGTACAAAATTGATATCCAGTATACACTGGATAGAATGTACACACAGAAGAGTCTGTACACACTGGATAGTCTGTACACACTGGACAATCTTATACACTCTACAGTTTTTATACACTCGACATTAGTATACAAATGTACACAGTAAAAAATCTGTACACCGTGGAAATTCTGTACACAATGGACAGAATGTACACACTGGACACTCTGTAAAAAATGGACAGTCGGTACACACTGGACATTATGTTCACACTGGACAGTCTGTACAAACTTGACAGTCTGTACACACTGCAAAGAGTGTAAACACTAGGAAGTTTGTACACAATCTGTAGAATCTATACACACTGGTCAGAATGTAAACACTCTAAAGTCTGTTCACGATGGACAGAATATACACACTGGACAGAATGTACACACTGGACACAATGTTCACACTGGACACAATATACACACTGGAAAGAATGTACACACTGGACTGAATGTATACACTGGACAGAATGTACACAGTGGACAGTCTGTACTCTTGACCGAATGTACACACTGGACAGTCTGTACAAATTGAACAGTATGTACACACTCGACAGTCTGTAAACGCTGTACAAGCTGTACACACTGGACAGTTTATACACACAAAACAGAATATACAAACTGGACAGTATGTACACACTGGAAAATCTGTACAAACTGGATAGTCTGTATTCCCTGGACTGTCTGGCTTGTGCACACTGGATTGTCTGTACACACTGGACAGAATGTACACATTGAACAGTCTGTACACACTGTACAGTCTCATCTGTAGACACGGAACAGTCTGTAAACACTGGACAGAATCTACACAATGTTCAGTCTGTACACAAATGTACATACTATACAGTCTGTAGACACTGGTCAGTCTGGATACACTGGACAGAATGTAGAAACTAGAATGTCTGTACATATTAGACAGTCTGTACACACTGTAAATGCTATACTCACAGAACAGAATGTACAAAAAGGACAGACTGTACACACTGGACACTCTTTGCGCACTGGACAGTCTGTACACAAATATGCACATTGGACAGTCTAACACACTGAACAGTCTGTATTCAATGGACAGAACGTACACACTGGAGAGATTGCAAACACAGAACAAATTGTACACACTGGACAGTCTGTACACAGTACCCAGTCTGTTCACACTGGACACTGTACACACTTGACTGTCTAGCCACTCTGGGCAGAATGCACACAATGGACAGTCTGTTCACACTGGATAGTCTGTAAAAACTGGACAGTCTGTACACACTGGAAAGTCTGTACACACTGGAAAGAATGTACACACTGGAAAGAATGTACATACTGCATAGTCTGTACACAATGGACAGTCTGTTCACACTGGACCGTCTGTACACACTTGACTTTCTGTACATGATGAACAGAATGTAAATACTGGACAGTCGGTACACGCAGGACAGAATGTACATACTTGAAACAATGTACACAATGAAGAGTCTAATCTGTACACAATGTACAGAATGTAAAAACTGAGCAGTCTAGTCTGTACACACTGGAGAGAATGTGCACACTGGACAGTCTGGAAACACTGGACAGTCTGGACACACTGTAAAGAATGTACACACTGAAGAGGTTGTACACAGTGGACAGTCTGTATACACAGATAGTCCCTACAAACTGGACAGTGTCGTCTGTACACACTGGACAGTCTGTACACACTTAACAGAATGTACACACTGGACAGTCTCTACACACTGGACAGTCTGTACACACTGGACAGCCTGTACACACTGGACAGAATGTACACACTGGACAGAATGTTCACAAAGGACAGTCTGTACACATTGGACAGTATGTACACACTGGACAGTCTGTACACATTGGACAGTCTATATACACAAAAGAGAATTTAAAAATTGGACAGTATGTACAAACTGGAAAGTCTGTACTCACTGGACAGTCTGTATACACTTAACAGAATGTACACACTGGACAGTCTGTACACACTGGACAGTCTGTACACACTGGACAGCCTGTATACACTGGACAGAATGTATACACTGGACAGAATATACCCACTGGACAGATTATGCAGAAATGTACACAGTGGACAGTCTTGTCTGAACATACTGGACAATCTGTGCACACTAGACAGAATGTTCACAATGGACAGTCTGTACACATTGGACAGTATGTACACACTCGAAAATCTGTACACACTGGACAAGCTGTACACACTTGACAATCTGTACACAATGGACAGTCTATACACACAAAACAGAATATACAAATTGGACAGTATGTACACACTGGACAGTCTTTACACACTGGACAGTCTGTATACCCTGGACTGTCTGGTCTGTGCACATTGGTTTTTCTGTACACACTGGACAGAATATACACTTTGGACAGTCTGTACACACTGTACAGTCTCATCTGTAGACACTGGATAGTCTGTAAACACTGGACAGAATCTACGCAATGTTCAGTCTGCACACAAATGTACATTCTGTACAGTCTGTAGACACTGGTCAGTCTGGATACACTGGACAGAATGTAGAAACTAGAATGTCTGTACATATTAGACAGTCTGTACACACTGTACATTCTATACTCACAGAACAGAATGTACAAACTGGACAGACTGTACACACTGGACACTCTTTGCGCAATGGACAGTCTGTACACAAATATACACATTGGAGAGTCTAACACAGTGAACAGTCTGTATTCAATGGTCAGAACGTACACACTGGAGAGAATGTACACACTGAACAAATTGTACACACTGGACAGTCTGTACACATTACACAGTCTGTTCACACTGAACACTCTGTACACACTTGACAGTCCAGATACTCTGGGCAGAAGGTACACAATGGATAGTCGATTCACACTGGATAGTCTGTACGCACTTTACATTTTGGACACACTGGAAAGAATGTACACACTAGAAAGTCTGTACAGACTTGACAGTCTATACACACCGGACAGAATGAACAAAATGGACAGAATGTACACACTGGAAAGTGTGTACACACTGGACATTCTCTACAAACTGGACAGTCTGTACACAGTGGACAGACTCGTATGTACACACTGGACAGTCTTACAAACTGGACAGTGTGTATACACTGGACACACTCGTATGTACACACTGCACAGTATGTAAACATGGGATAGGATGTACACACTGAACAGTCTGTTCAAAAATGTACACACTGAACCGTCTGTACCCACTGGACAGTCTGGAAACACTGGACAGTCTCCTCTGAACACACTGAACAAGCTGTACATAGTGAACCGAATGAACACTGGAATTTCTGTATACAGTGGACACAATGTACGCACTGTACAGTCTGTATACACTGGACACTCTGGTCTGTACACACTAGATTGTCTGTACACACTGGACAGAATGTACACATTGGACAGTCTGTATACACTGTAGAGTCTGTACACACTGGACAGTCTGTACACACTGGACAGAATCTACACACTGTTCAGTCTGTACAAAAATGTACCCAGTGTACAGTCTGTACACACTGGTCAGATTGGATACACAGGACAGAATGTACACACTAGAATATCTGTATAGATTGGACACTCTGTACACACTGGATAGTCTATACACACTGGACATAGTATACAATGGACAGTCTGTAGACACTGAACAGTCTGTACGCAGTGGATAGTCTGTACACATTGGACAGAATGTACACACTGTACAGATTGTACACACTGGACAGTCTGTACACACTGGACAGTCTGTTTACACTGGACAGTCTGTACACAAGTGACAGTCTATAGACACTGGATGGAATGTACACTCTGCCCATTCAGTACACACTGGACAGTCTGTTCATATAGGAAATTCTCGTCTGTTCACACTGGACAGTCTGTACGCACTGAACAGAATGTACACACTGGACAGTCTGTAAATAAATGTACACACTGGACAGTCTGTACACACTGAACATTTTGTAGACAGTGGAGAGTCTTTACATAATGGAGAATCTGGTCTGAAGACACTGGACAGTCTGTACATACTGAACAGATTGAACACTAGAGAGTCTGTACACATTGGACACAATGTAAACAGTGGACCATCTGTACACCTTGGACAGTCTAGTCTGTACACACTGGACAGTCTGTACACAATGGATGGAATGTACACACTGCATAGACTGTACACATTGGACAGAATGCACACAGTGGATAGTATTTTCACACTGAACAGTCTGTACACACTGGACAGCCTCTAAACACTGGACAGTCTGTACACACTGGACAGTCTGTACAAACTGCACAGAGTGTACATACTGGAATGCCTGTACACAAACTGTACAGTCTAAACATACTGGACAAAATGTAAACACTCTGCAGACTGTGCACGCTGGACAGAATATACACACTGGACAGAATGTACACACTGGACAGTATGTACACACTAGACACTGTCTTCACACTGGACCCAATATACACACTGGACAGAATGTACACACTGGACTGAATGTACACACTAGACAGAATGTACACACTTGACTGAATGTACACACTGGAGAGAATTTACAAAGTGGACACTCTTTACACTTAGGCAGAATGTACACACTGGACAGTCTGTAAACATTGGACAGTATGTACACACTGGACAGTCTGTACAAACTGGACAGTCTATACACACAGGACAGAATGTACACACTGGAAAGTCTGTACACACAGGACAGTCTGTAAACACTGGACAGAATCGTATGTACACACTGGACAGTCTTACAAACTGGACAATCTGTACACACTGGACAGACTCGTATGTACACACTGGACAGTCTGTAAACATGGGTTAGGATGTACAAACTGAACAGTATCTACTAAAATGTACACACTGGACAGTCTGTACCCACTCGAGAGTCTGGAAACAATGGACAGTCTCCACTGAACACACTGGACAGTGTGAACATAGAGAACAGAATGAACACTGGAATTTCTGTATACAGTGGACCCAATGTGCACACTGGACAGTCTGTATACCCTGTGCTGTCTGCTCTGTGCAGACTGGATTGTCTATACACAGGGGACAGAATGAACACATTGGACAGTATGTACACACTGGACAGTCTGTACACACTGGACAGTCTGTACACACTGGAAAGTCTGTACAAACTGTACAGTCTCATCTGTAGACACTGGACAGTCTGTACACACTGGACAGAATCTACACACTGTTCAGTCTGTACACAAATATGCACACTGTACATTCTTTACACACTGGTTAGTCTGGATACACTGGATAGTATGTACAAACTAGAATGTCTGTACAGATTGGACAGTCTGTACACATTGTACATTCTATACTCACAGAACAGAATGTTCAAACTGGACAGCCTGTACACACTGGAAACTCTTTGCACACTGGACAGCCTGCACACACTGGACACAATATACACACTGGACAGTTGTACACAAAAGTACACATTGGACAGTATTACACAGTGAACAGTCTGTGCTCACTGGACAGAATGTACACACTGGAAAGAATGTACACACTGTACAGATTGTACACACTGGACCGTCTCAACACACTATTCAGTCAGTTCACAATGGACAGTCTGTACACCCTTGGCAGTCTATACACACTGGATAGAATATACACAGTGGATAATCTGTTCGCACTGGACAGTCTGTATACACTGGACATTCTGTTCACACTGGACAGTCTGGACACACTTGACAGTCTGGACACACTGGAAAGAATGTACACAATAGAAAGTCTGTATAGACTGGACAGTCTATACATAAAGGACAGTCTGTACACTGGCAGTCTGTACATAATGGACAGAATGTACACACTGAACAGATTGTAAACACTGGACATTCTGTACACACTGAACAGTCTGTATATACTGTACAGTCTGTACAAACTGGACCGTCTGTACGTACTGGCCAGGCTGTACACACTGAAGTGTTTGTACACAATGGACCGTCTGTACAACTGGACTGTCTGTACACACACTGGAGTTTGTACACACTGGACAGTCTGTACCCACTAGACAATCTATTCTATACTCACAGGACCGTCCATACACACTGGACAGTCTCAAAACACCGGACAGTCTGTACATATTGTATAGAATGTACACACTGGACAGTCTGTACACGTTGGACAGTCTGTACCAAATGGATAGTCTATTATAAACACTGGACAGTCTGCACACATTGGAGAGGCTGTACAAACTGGACAGTCTGTACACACTGGAGAGCCGGTATAGCGTGGACATTCTGTACACAAATGTACACACTGAACAATTTGTAAACACTGGACAGAATGCACACACTAGACAGTCTGTACACACTTGACCATCTGTACACACTGGACAGTTTGTTTACACTGGACAGTCTGTACACACTGGAAAGTCTCTGCACACTGTACAGTCTGTATACACTTGACAGTGTTGTCTGAACATCCTGTACAGCCTGTTAAAAAATGTATGCACTGGACAGTCTGTACACACTGGACAGTCTGTACACAGTTGTACACACTGGACAGACTGTAGAAACTGAACAGTTTGGACACACTGGACAGAATGTACACACTGGGCAGTCTATACACACTGGACAGTCTGTACACACAGGACAGACTGTACACACTGGAAAGTCTCGTCATAACACACTGGACAGTCTGTACATACTGAACAGAATGAACACTGGACAATCTGTACACACTGGAAACAGTGTACACACTGGACACTCTGTACAAAAATGTACGCATTGGACATTCTTACACAGTGAAGAATCTCCACACTAGACAGAATATAAACACTGTAAAGTCTGTAAACAATTTACAGAATGTACACACTAGACAGTCTGTACACACTGGACAATCTGTACACAAAGGACAGTCTGTACACCCTTGACAGACTGTAATCACTGGACAATCTGTACACACTGTAGAGTCTATACACACTCGATGGCTTGTACATGTTGGAAAGCCAGTACACACTGGACAGAAAGTACATCCTTGAGAGTCTGGACACTGGACAGTCTGTACACGCTAGACAGTCTTTACACAATGGAGAGTCTGTACACACTGGACAGTGAATACACGCTGGAAAGTCTGTTCATACTGGACAGAATATACACACTGGGCAGTCCCTACACACAGGAGATTTTGTATACACTGGACAGTCGGTACACACTGGACAGTCTGTATACCCTGGACAGTCTCTAGACAAATGTACTCACTGAAATATCTGTAAACACTGGACCATCTGTACACACTGATCAGTCTGTACAAACATCAGTCTGTACACACTGGAGTGTTTGTACAGACTGGACAGTCTGTACACACTGGACAATCTGTATAGCATGGACGGTTTGTAAAGCCTGGACAGTCTGTAAACAAATATACAAACTGAAAAATCTGTACACACTGGACCGTCTGTAGACACTGCCAGGCTGTCCACACTGAAGAGTTTGTAAACACTGGACAATCTGGAACACTCGACTGTCTGTACACACTGGAGTTTGTACCCACTGGTCAGTCTGTACCCACTTGACACTCTATTCTGTACTCACAGGACAGTCCATACACACTGGACAATCTCTAAACACTGGAGAGTCTGTACCCACTGGATAGATTGTACACACTGGACAGTCTGTAAACGTTGGACAGTCTGTACCAACTGGATAGTCCATAAACACTGGACAGTCTGCACACATTGGAGAGGCTGTACAAACTGGACAGTCTGTACACACTGGAGAGTCGGAATAGCCTGGACAGTCTGTACACAAATGTACACACTGAACAATCTGTAAACACTGGATATTCTGTATACACTGGAGAGAATGTACACACTGGACAGTCTGTACACACTGTAAAGAAAGTACACATTGAACAAAAAGTACAAAAATGTACACACTGAACACTCTATACCTGCTAGAATGAATGTACACACTGGACAGTCTGTACACACTGAACAGAATGTACACATGTACAGAATGTACACACTGAACAGATTGCAAACACTGGATAACTGTACACATTGAACAGTCGGTATATACTGTACAGTCTGTACACACTGGACGGTCTGTAAACACTGGACAGACTGTGCACACTGGAGAGTTTGTACACACTGGATCGTCTGTACACAATGGACAGTCTATAGATGAATGTACACACTAAAATATCTGTACAAACTGGACTGTCTATACACACTGGAGTGTTTGTACACACTGGACAGTCTGTACATAATGGACAGAATGTACACACTGAACAGATTGTAAACACTGGACATTCTGTACACACTGAACAGTCTGTATATACTGTACAGTCTGTACAAACTGGACCGTCTGTACGTACTGGCCAGGCTGTACACATGAAGTGTTTGTACACAATGGACCGTCTGTACAACTGGACTGTCTGTACACACACTGGAGTTTGTACACACTGGACAGTCTGTACCCACTAGACAATCTATTCTATACGCACAGGACCGTCCATACACACTGGACAGTCTCAAAACACCGGACAGTCTGTACATATTATATAGAATGTACACATTGGACAGTCTGTACACGTTGGACAGTCTGTACCAAATGGATAGTCTATTATAAACACTGGACAGTCTGCACACATTGGAGAGTCTGTACAAACTGGACAGTCTGTACCTAATGGAGAGCCGGAATAGCGTGGACATTCTGTACACAAATGTACACACTGAACAATTTGTAAACACTGGACAGTCTGTACACACTGGACAGAATGCACACACTAGACAGTCTGTACACACTTGACCATCTGTACACACTGGACAGTTTGTTTACACTGGACAGTCTGTACACACTGGACCTTCTGTACACAGTTGTACACACTGGACAGACTGTAGACACTGACCTGTTTGGACACACTGGACAGAATGTACACACTGGGCAATTTATACACACTGGACAGTCTGTACACACAGGACAGACTGTACACACTAGACAGTCTCTTCATAACACACTGGACAGTCTGTACATACTGAAGAGAATGAACACTGGACAGTCTGTACACACTGGAAACAGTGTACACACTGGACACTCTGTACACAAATGTACACATTGGACATTCTTACACAGTGAAGTATCTCCACACTAGACAGAATATATACATTGTAAAATCTGTAAACACTTTACAGAATGTACACACTAGACAGTCTGTACACACTGGACAATCTGTACACAAAGGTCAGTCTGTACACCCTCAACAGACTGGAATCACTGGACAATCTGTACACACTGGAGAGTCTATACACACTCGATGGCTTGTACATGCTGGAAAGCAAGTACACACTGGACAGAATGTACATACTGGAGAGTCTGTACACACTGGACAGTCTGTACACACTGGACAGTCTGTAAACCCTGGACTGTCTGTACTCAAATGTACACACTGAATAATCTGTACACACTGGACCGTCTGTACACACTGGACCATCTGAGAACACTGTACTGTCTGTACACAGTGGAGTTTGTACACACTGGACAGTCTGTACCCACTGGACAGTCTATTCTGTACTCACAGGACAGTCCATGAACACTGGACAGTCTCTAAACACTGGACAGTCTGTACACACTGGATAGAATGTACACACTGGACAGTCTGTACACGTTGGACAGTCTGTACCAACTGGATAGTCTATAAACACTGGACAGTCTGCACACATTGGAGAGTCTGTACAAACTGGACAGTCTGTACATACTGGAGAGTCAGTATAGCCTGAACAGTCTGTACACAAATGTGCACACAGAACAATCTGTAAACACTGGACAGTCTGTAAATACTGGAGAGAATGTACACACAGGACAGTCTGTACACAGTTGATCGTCTTTACACACTGGACAGTCTGTACACACTGGAGAGTTTGTACACACTGGAGAGTCTGTACACACTGGAGAGAATGTACACACTGGACGGTCTTTACATACTGGACAGTCCGTACACACTGGAAAGAAAGTAAAAACTGAACACTAAGTACACAAATGTACACACTGAACACTCTATACAAGCGAGACCGAATGTACACACTGGACAGTCTGTACACACTGGACAGAATGTATTCACTGGACAGTCTATACACACTGAACAGTCTGTACAACTGGCAGTCTGTACACACTGGAGAGTCTGTACACACTGGACACTCTGTAAACCCTGGACTGTCTGTACTCAAATGTACCCACTGAACAATCTGTGCACACTGGACCGTCTGTACACACTGGACAGACTGTAGAAACTGGAAAATCTGTGCACACTGGACATTCTGTACACACCGGAGATTTTGTAAACACTGGACAGTCTGTACACACTGGACAGAATGTACACATGGACAGAATGTACACACTGAACAGTTTGTAAACACGGGACATTCGGTATACACTGAACAGTCGGTATATACTGTACAGTCTGTACACACTGGACCGTCTGTACACACTGGACAGTCTGTACACACTGGAGAGTTTGTACACACTGGACTGTCTGTACACACTGGCCAGGCTGTACACTGAAAAGTTTGTACACACTGGACCGTCTGTACACACTGGACTGTCTGTAAACACTGGAATTTGTATGCACTGGACAGTCTTTACCCACTGGAAAGTCTATTCTGTACTCACAGGACACTCCATACACACTGGACAGTCTTTAAACACTGGACAGTCTGTACACACTGGAGAGTTGGTATAGCCTGGACAGTCTGTACACAAATGTACACACTGAACAATCTGTAAACACTGGACAGTCTGTATACACTGGAGAGAATGTACACACTGGACAGTCTATACACACTGGAGAATGTGTACACACTGGACAGTCTGTACATGCTGGATAGTCTGTACACACTTGACAGAATGTACACACTGAACATTCTGTACACACTGGAGAGTCTGTATACGCTGGATAGTCTGTCCACACTGGACAGGATGTACACACTGGACAGAATCTACACAGTGGAGAGTCTGTACACACTGGAGAGTCTGTACACACTGGAATGTCTGTCCACGCTGGACAGTCTGTATACACTGGACATAGTATACACACAGGACAGTCTGTACACACTGAAGAGTTTTACACACTGGACCATCTGTACACACTAGACAGTCTGTACACACTGGAGTCTATACAGACTGAGCATTTGTACACACTGGACAGAATGTTCACACTGGACATTCTGTACACACTGGACAGTCTGTATATACTGGACAGTCTGTACACACTGGAGAGTCTGTACACACTGGAGAGAATGTACACACTGGACAGTCTGTACAAGTGGAAAGAATGTACACACTGGACACTAAGTACACAAACATACACACTGAAGTGTCGATACATACTAGACAGAATGCACACACTGGACAGTCTGGACAAAGTGGACCGTCTTTACACACTGGACAGTCTGTACACACTGGAGAGTTTGTACACACTGGACAGTCTGTACACACTGGAGAGAATGTATACACTGGACAGCTATACACACTGGAAAGAATGTACACACTGGACACTACATACACAAATGTACACACTGAAGAGTCTATACATACTAGACATAATGTACACACTGGACAGTCTGTACACAGTGGATTGTCTTTACACACTGGATAGTCTTTACACACTGGAGAGTCGGTATACCCTGAACAGTCTGTATTCAACTGTACACACTGAACAATCTGTACACACTGGAGAGTCTTTACACACTGGAGAGTCTGTACACACTGCAGAAAATGTACAAACTGGACAGTCTGTATTCACTGGACAGTCTGTACACACTGGAAACAATAAACACACTGGACAGTCTGTACAAACTGGACGGAATGTGCAAATGGATAATCTGTACACCCTGGAGAGTCGGTATACCCTGGAAAGTCTGTACACAAATGTATACACTGAACAATCTGTACACACTTGGCCGTCTGTACACACTAGACAGTCTGTACTCACTTGAATCTCTACAGACTGGGCAATGTGTAAACACTGGACAGAATGTTCACACTGGATATTCTGGACACACTGGACAGTCTGTATATACGGGACAGTCTGTAAACACTAGACTGTCTGTACACACTGTACACTCTGTACACACCTGAAAGAATATACACACTGAACATTCTGTACACAATGGACAGATTAACACACTGGACAGTCTGTATACACTGGAGAATCGGTATACCCTCTACAGTCTGTACACAAAGGTACACACTGAACAATCTGTACACACTGGACATTCTGTACACACTGGAGAGAATGTACACACTGGACAGTTTTTACACACTGGAGATTCTGTATACACAGCAGAAAATGTACACACTGGACAGTTTGTACTCACTGAAGAGTCTGTACACACAGGACAGTCTGTACACACTGGACAAAATGTACACACCGGTCAATCTGTACACAATGGAGAGAATGTCCACACCGAAGAGTCTGTACAACTGACAGTCTGTTCATACTGGACAGTCAGTCCAAACTGGAGAGTCTGTAAACCCTGGACAATATGTACACAAATGTACACACTGAACAATCTGTACAAACTGGAACGTCTGTAAACACTGGACAGTTTGTACACACTGGAGAGTTTGTGCACACTGGATCGTCTGTAAACACTGGAGAGTCTGAACACACTGGAGTTTGTACACTGGATAACCTGTCTCCACTGTACAGTCTATTCTGTACTCATAGGACAGTCCGTAAACACTGGACAGTCTCTAAATACTAGACAGTCTGTAGACACTGGAGAGAATGTACACACTGCACAGTCTGTACACACTGGGAAGAATGTACACACTCGACACTAAGCACACAAATGTACACACTGAACAGTCTCTATATACTAGACAGACTGTACACACTGGAAAGTCTGTACAAAGTGGATCATCTTTACACAATGGACAGTCTGTACACATTGGAGAGTTTGTACACACTGGAGAGTCTGTACAAACTGGAGAGAATGTTCACACTGGACAGTCTTTACACACTGGACAGTCTCTACACAATGAACAGTCTGCACACACTAGACTGTCTGTACACACTGTACATTTTGTACACAATGGACACACTGTACACACTGGACAGTCTGTACACACAGGAGAGTCGGTATACACTGTACAGTCTGTACACAAATGTACACACTGAACAATCTGTACACACTGGACCATCTATACACACTGGACAGTCTGTACACACTGGAGAGGTTGTACACACTGGACCGTCTGTTCACACTGGACACTCTGTACTCACTGGAATCTGAACAGACTGATCACTTTGTACACACTAGACAGAATGTTCATACTAGACATTCTGTACACACACACTGGACTGTTTGCATATATTGGAAAGTCTTTACACACTAGATTGTCTGTACACACTGTACAATCTGTACACACCTGACAGAATGGACACACTGAAAAGTCTTCACACACTTTAAAGTTTGTACACACTGGACAGTCTGTATACACTGGAGAGTCGGTATACCCTGTACAGTCTGTACACAAATGTACACACTGAATATCTGTACACACTGGACCGTCTGTACTCACTGGTCATTCTGTACACACTGGAGTGTTTGTACACACTGGACAGTCTGTACGCACTGGACAGAATGTACACACTGGACATTCTGTACACATTAGACCGAATAAAAAGACTGAACAGTATGTACAACTCGCACTCTGTACACACTGGACAGTATGTCCACACTGGACAGTCTGTAAACCCTGGACAATATGTACACAAATGTACACACTGAACAATCTGTACACACTATACTGAATGTACACACTGGACAGTCTGTACACACTGGAGAGTATGTACATGCTGGACAGTCTGTACAAACATGACAGTCTGTACACACTGGAGTTTGTACACACTGGACAGTCTGTACCCACTGGACAGTCTATTCTGTACTCACAGGACACTCCGTACACACTGGACAGTCTCTAAACACTGGACAGTCTGTACACACTGGACAGAATGTACACACTGGACAGTCTGTACACGTTGGACAGTCTGTACACACTGGACAGTATATACACACTGAAAAGTCTTTACACATTGGAGAGTCTAGACACACTGGACAGTCTGTACAAACTGGACAAAATGAAAAACCTGGACAGTATCAACCCAAATGTACACACTGGACAGTCTATACAAAATGGACAGCCTGTACACACTGGATATTCAATACACACTGTAAAGTCTGTGCACACTGGACACTCTTTATGCATTGGAGAGACTGTACACACTGGACAGTCTGCACACTGGACAGAATGTACTAACTGGACAGAATGTACATACTGGACAGTCTGTACACATTTATAGTCTCTAAACATTGAAGAGGATATACACACTGAACAGTCTGTATACACTGGAGAGTCTGTACACACTGGACAGTCTGTACACACTGGACAGTCTGTACACACAGGACAGTCTGTACATATTGCAGAGTATGTACACACTGGACAGTCTGTACACACTGGACAGAATGAAAACACTGGACAGTTTTAACACAAATGTACACACTGGAGAGTCTATACACAATGGACAGTCTGTACACACTGGACAGTCTGTACACACTGGACACGCTGTAAGCACTGGACAGTCTGTACACGCTGGACAGTCTGCACCAACTGGACAGAATACACACACTGGACAGAATGTACACCAGGGATAGTCTGTACACATTGGACTGTCTCTAAACACTGAACAGAATGTACACACTGAACAGTCTGTTTACACTGAACAGTCTGTACACACTGGACATTCTGTACACACCGGACAGTCTGTACAAACTAGACAGAGTGTACACACTGAACAGTCTACACATACTGGACAGAATATACACAATGGACAGACTGTACACACTGGACTGCCTCTACTCATGGACAGTCTGTACACACTGGAGAGTTTGTACACACTAGACAGTCTGTACACACTGGACAGAATGTACATACCGGACAGTCTGTACACAGTGGGTGGTTTGTACACACTGGACAGAAAGTACACTCTGGACAGTCTGTACACACTGAACAGTGTATATACTGGGCAGTCTGTATACACCAGACAGTCTGCACACACTGGAGAGTTTGCACACAATGGATAGAATGTACACACTGAACAGTCTGTACATACTGGACAGTCTCTACACACAGGACAGTCTGTACACACTGGACAGATGTACACACTGGATAGTCTGTAAAAAATGAACTCATGGACAGTCTGTACACAATGTGAAGTCTGTACACACTGGACAGTCAGTACACACTGCACATAAGGTGGAAACTGGACAATCTGTACACAAATGTAAACATTGGACAGTCTTACACACAGGACAATCTCAACACATTGGAGAGAATATACACACTGCACAGTCTGTGCACACTAGACAGAATGTACGCACTGGACAGAGAGTACACACTGAACCGTCTGTACACATTGGACAATCTGTACACACTGGACAGTCTGTACAAACTGGACTGAATGTGCACACTGGACAGTCTGTGCACACTGGACATTCTGTACACCCTGGACAGTTTGTACACAAATGTACACACTGAACAGTCTGCACACACTGGACAGTCTCTAAACACTGGACAGTCTGTACACACTGGACAGATGTACACACTGGACAGTCTGTACACAACTGAACTCATGTACAGTCTGTACACAATGTGAAGTCTGTACACACTTGACTTTCTGTATACACTGACCAGTCTGAATATTGGACACACTGTACAAACTGGACATTCTGTGCACACTGGGCAGTTTGTACACACTGGACATAATGTACACACTGGACATTCTGTACACACTGGACAGTCTCTATATACTGGATAGTCTGTAAACACAAGACAGTCTGTAGACACTGGACAGATTGTGCACAATGGACAATATGTACAAAAATGAACATACTGAGCAGTCTTTACGTACTCTACAGAATGTACACACTGGACAGTCTGTACACACTGGACGGTCTTGACACACTGGACAGTTGTACACACTAGAGAGTTTGTAATCAATGGAAAGTCTGTATACCTTGGACAGAATGCACAAACTGGACATTCTGTACACACTGGACAGTCTCAACACACTAAACAGTCTATGCACACTGGACAGTCTGTACACACTTGGACAGTCTTTAGATATTAGACAGTCTGTGCATACTGGACAGTCTGCAGACACTGGACAGTCTGCAGACATTGGACTGTCTGTACACACTAGACAGTCTGTGCACACTGGGAAGTTTTTACACACTGGAGAGAATGTTCACACTGTACAATCTGTACACACTGGACAGTCTGTATTCACTGTACACTGTGTACACACTGGATAGTCTGTACACACTGGACTTTCTGTACACATTGAATATTCTGAACAATGGACAGTCAGTAAACACTGGACAGTCTGTACACACTGGGAAGTTTGTACTCACTGGACAGAAAGTTCACACTGAACATTCTGTACACACTGGACAGTCTGTATATACTCGACAGTATGTACACACTAGGCAGTCTGTACAAACTGGACAGTCTGTACACATTGGACAGTCTGTACACACTGGACAGTCTTTACACCCTGGACAGTCTGTACAGAAATATACAGAATGAACAATCTGTACACACTGGACACATAGTACATACTGGATTGTCTGTACACACTTCAAAGTCTATACACACTGGACAGAAAGTTCACACGGACATTCTGTACACACTGAACAGTCTGTATACAGTGAACAGAATGTACACACTGGACACTCTGTACACAAATGTACACACTGAACAGTCTATACATACTGGAGAGAATGTACACACTGGACAGTTTGTACACACTGGCCAGTCTGTACACGCTGAACAGTTTGTACACAGTGGACATTCTGTACCCACTGGATAGTCTATTCTGTACTCACTGTACAATCCGTACACACTGGATCGTCTACTCTGTACACAGTTGGCTGTCTGTACACACTGGACAGTCTCTACACATTGGACAGTCTGTACACACTGGACAGTCTCTACAAAATGGTATTCTGTAGACACTGGAGAGTCTGTACACACTGGACAGTCTGTACACACTGGACAGAATGTACACACTGGACACTCTGTACACACTGGATAGTCTGTAAAATCTGGACAGTCTGTACACACAGGACAGTCTGTCCAAACTGTACAATCTGTACATATTGAACAGTCTATACACTATAAAGTCTGTACACACTGGAGTGTCTGTAAACACTGGACTGAATGTACACACTGGACAGAATGTACACACTGGACAGTCTTTACAGACAGGAAAGTCTGTATTCACTGTACAGTATGTACACACTATATAGTCTGTACACACTGGACTTACTGTACACACTGAACAGTCTGAACACTGGAAAGTCTCTAAACACTGGACAATCTGTACACACTGGAGAGAATGTACACACTGGACAGTCTCTACAAACTGGACAATCTGTACACAATGGATAGTCTGTACAAACTGGACAGTCTGTACACACTGGATAGTCTGAATACACTGGACAGAATGTACATACTGGACGGTCTGTACACACTAGACATTCCCTAAAAACTGGGCAGTCTCTACGCACTTGACAGTCTGTACACACTGAAGAGTCTGAACACTGGACAGTCTGTACAGAGAACAGTCTGTGAACACTGGGCAGTTTGTACACACTGGACAGAATATACACACTCTAGATTCTGTACACACTGGACAGTCTGAACGTACTGGACTGTCTGGAGACACTAGACAGTCAATACACACGAGAGTCTGTACACATTGGACCTAATGTACACACTGAACAGTCTGTACACAATAAACAGTCTGTACACACTGGACAGAATGGACACACTGGACAGTCTTTACACACTGGAGAGTCTCTACAGACTAAACAGTCTGTACACACTAGACAGTCTGTACACACTGGCCAGTCTGTAAACACTGGACCGTCTGTAAACACTGAACATTCTGTACACACTGGGTTGTTTGTACACACTGTACAGTCTGTGCACAAAGGACAGAAAGTACACACTGGGGAGTTTGTACACACTGGACAGTCTGTGCACAAGGGACAGAATGTACACACTGGAGAAAATGTACACACTGGACAGAATGTACACATTTTACAGTCTGTACACACTGGACAGTCAGTATAAACTGGGCAGAATGCACAAACTGAACAGTCTCTACACACTTTATAGTCTGTACACACTTGTCAGCATGTACACACTGAACAATCTGAACACTGGACAGTCTGTACACAATGGACATTCTGTGCACACTGGGCAGTTTGTACAAAGAGGACAGAATGTACATACTGGGCAGTCTGTATACACTGGACAGTCTGTACGTACTTGACAGTCTGTACAGAATGGACAGAAGTGACAAACAGGAAAGAATGTACACACTGGACTTTCTGTACAAAAATGAACTCACTGGACACAGTTTAAACACAGTAGAGTCTGTACACACTGGACAGCATGTACACACTGGACAGAATGAACACACTGGACAGTCTGTACACACTGGAAATATTATAAACTGGACAGCCTGTACACACTGGAAGAATGAAAACACTGGACAGTCTGTACTCACTGGATTCTCTGTACACACTGGAAAGTCTGGACACACCTCGCAGAATGTTCACACCGGACAGCTGAACACAAATGTACACACTGGACAATCTCTACACAATAAACTGAATGCACACTGGACAATCTGTACACAATGGACAGTCTGTACAAATTGGACAATTTGTAAACATGGACAGAATAAACACAATGCACATTTTGTACACACTGGAGAGTCTTTACACCCTGTAAAGTCTGTACACACTGGACAGTCTGTACACACTGGACAGATGTACACACTGGACAGTCTGTACACAAATGAACTCATAGGCATTCTGTACACACTGTAGAGTCTGTACACATTGCACAGTCTGTACACACTGCACATAAGGTACACACTGGACAGTCTGTACACAAATGTAAACATTGGACAGTCTAACACACAGGACACTCAGAACACACAGGACAGCATGTACACACTGAACAGAGTGTACACTCTGAACAGTCTGTATACACTGGACAGTCTGTACACACTTGACAGTCTGTACAAACTGGACTGAATGTACACATTGGACAGTCTGTACACACTGGGAGGTTTGTACACCCTGGATAGAATGTACACACTGGACATTCTCTACACACTGGAAAGTCTGTATATACTGGACACTCTGTACAAACTACACAGTCTGTACACACTGGACAGTCTGCACACAATGAATAGAATATACACACTGAACAGTCTGTACACAATGGACAGTCTGTACACACTGGACATTCTGTACATCCTGCACAGTCTGTACACAAATGTACACACTGAACAATCTGTACACACTGCACAGTCTGTACACACTGGACACTGTGTACACCCTGGACAGTCTGTACACAAATGGACACACTGAACAATCTGTACACACTGGGCAGTTTGTACTCACTGGACAGAATGTACACACTTAACATTCTGTACAACTGGCAATC
Source organism: Myodes glareolus (assembly GCF_982192425.1). NCBI lineage: Eukaryota > Metazoa > Chordata > Mammalia > Rodentia > Cricetidae > Myodes > Myodes glareolus. The sequence continues at coordinate 101,900,896 of NC_142033.1, read as the reverse complement.
TGTACACACTGGACAGTCTGTACACACTGGACAGTCTGTACACACTGGACAGTCTGTAAACCCTGGACGGTCTCTACACAAAGAACACAGTGCACAATCTGTTCACACTGGACTGTTTGTACACACTGGACAGGCTGTACACATGGAGAGTTTGTACACACTAGACCGTATGTACACACTGGACAGTCTGTAAACACTGGACAGTCTGTTAACCCTGGACGGTCTGTAAACCCTAGACGGTCTGTACACAATTGAATACACTGAACAATCTGTGCACATTGGACCATCTGTACACACTGGATAGGCTGTACACATGGTGAGTTTGTACACACTGAACACTCTGTACACACTGGACAGTTTTTAGACACTGGACAGTCTGTACACACTGGAGATTCGGTAAGCCTGGACAGTCTGTACACAAATGTACACACTGAACAATCTGTAAACACTGGACAGTCTGTATACACTGGAGAGAATGTACACACTGGACAGTCTGTACACACTGAAAAGAAAGTACACACTGAACACTAAGTATACAAATGTACACACTGAACACTCTATACATACTATACCGAATGTGCACACTGGTCAGTTTGTACACAGTGGACCATCTTTAGACACTGGACAGTCTGTGCACACTGAACCGCCTGTACAACTGGCAGTCTGTACATACTGGAGAGTCTGTACACACGGGAGAGTTTGGAAATGCTGGACTGTCTGTACTCAAATATACACAATGAACAATCTGTACACATTGGACCATCTGTACACATTGGACAGTCTGAAGACACTGGAACATGTGTAAAAACTGAACATTCTGTAGACATTGAGAGTTTGTACACACTGGATAGTCTGTACATTCTTGACAGAATATACACATGGACAGAATGTACACACTGAACAGTTTGTAAACACTGGACAGTTTGTACATACTGGACAGTCTGTACATACTGGACAGTCTGTATATCGCGGACCATCTGTACACACTAGACAGTCTATACACACTGGACAGATTGTACACACTGCATAGAATGTAAACACTGAAAAGTCTGTACAAACTGGGCAATCTATACACATTGGACAATCTATACACACTGTACAGTCTTTACACCCTGGACAGTCTGTACACAAATGTACACAATGAACAATCTGTACACATTGGACCGACTGTAGACACTGGACAGTCTGTACATACTGGATAGTTTGTACAAACTTTACCGTCTGTACACCCTGAACAGTCTGTAGACACTGGAGTCTGTACAGACTGGGCTGTTTGTGCATACTGGACAGAATGTTCACAATAGACATTCTGTACACACTAGACAGTCTGTGTATACTGTAAACTCTGTACACACTAGACAGTCTTTACACACTGTACAGTCTGTACACACCTGACAGAATGTACACACTGAAGAGTCTGTACACACTGGACAGTTTGTAGACACTTGACAGTCTGTACACAGTGGAGAGTCGGTATAGCCTGGACAGTATGTACACAAATGTACACACTGAACAATCTGTACACACTGGACAGTCTGTACACTGGAGTGAATGAACACTCTGGACAGTCTATACACATTGGACAGTCGGAATACCCTGGACAGTCTGGACATAAATGTACACACTGAACAATCTGTACATACTGGACCTTCTGTACACTCTGAAGAGTTTGTTCACACTGGACTGTCTGTACACACTGGACAGTCTGTACACACTGCAGTCTTTACAGAATGGGCAGTTTGTACACACAGAACAGAATGTTCACACTGGATATTCTGTACACACTGGACAGTCTGTATATACTGTACAGTCTGAACACACTAGACAGTCTGTACACACTGTACAGTCTGTACACACCTGACAGAATGCACACACTGAACAGTCTGTACATACTGGACAGTTTGTAGACATTTCACAGTCTGTAAACACTGGAGAGTCGGTATAGCCTGGACAGTCTGTACACAACTGTACACACTGAACAATCTGTACACAATCGACAGTATGTACACACCTGAGAGAATGAACACACTGGAGAGTCTTTACACAATGGAGAGTCTGTACACACTGGACAGTCTGTACATACTGGTTAGTCTGTATAGAATGGACAGTCTGTACACAAATGTACACACTGAACAATCTGTAAACACTTGACAGTCTGTATACACTGGAGAGAATGTACACACTGGACAGCCTTTACACAATGGAGAGTCTGTACACACTGGACAGTCTTACACGCTGGACAGTCTGTACAAACTGGATAGAATATACACACTGGACAGAATCTACACACTGGAGATTTTGTACACACTGGACAGTCTGTAGACAAATGTACACACTGTACACAGTGTGTACAATCTGTACACACTGGATCCTCTGTACACACTAGTCAGTCTGTACAAACTGGAGTGTTTCTAAAACCTGGACAGTGTGTACACACTGGACAGAATGTACACACTGGACAATTGGTACACACTGAACAGAATATAAACACTGAACGTTCTGTACAACTGGCAATAAGTACACACTGGACAGTCTGTACACTTTGGACAGTCTGTAAACCCTGGACGGTCTGTAGAGAAATGAACACACTGCACAATCTGTCCACACTGGACTGTCTGTACAAACTGGGCAGGCTGTACACATGGAGCGTCTGTACACACTAGACCATCTGTACACACTGGACATTCTGTACACACTGAAAAGTCTGTAAACCCTGGACGGTCTGAACACAAATGAATAAACTGAACAAACTGTGCACGCTGGACCGTCTGTACACACTGGATAGGCTCTACACATGGAGAGTTTGTACACACTGTACACTCTGTACACACTGGACAGTTTGTAGACACTGGAGAGTCTGTACACACTGGAGATTTGGTATAACCTGGACATTCTGTACACAAATGCACACACCGAACAATCTTTAAACACTGGACAGTCTGTATACACTGGAGAGAATGTACACACTGTACAGTCTGTACACACCGGATAGAAAGTACACACTGAACACTAAGTACACAAATATACACACTGAACACTCTATACATACTAGATCGAATGTACACACTGGACAGTCTGTACACAGTGCATAGAATGTACACACTGAACAGTCTTTACAAACTGGACAGTCTTTACACAATGGTCCAAGTCTGTACACACTGGAGAGTTTGTACACACTGGACCATCTGTAAACACTGGACAGTCTATACACACTGGAGTCTGTACAGACTGGGCAGTTTGTACACAGTGGACAGAATGTTGACACTGGACATTCTGTAAACACTGGGCAGTCTGTATATACTGTACAGTCTGTACACACCAGACAGTCTGTACACACTACACAGTCTGTACACACCACAGAATGTGCTCACTGAACAGTCTGTACAGAATGGACAGTTTGTAGACACTAGATAGTCTGCACACACTGGAGAGTCGGTATACCCTGGACAGTCTGTACACAAATGTACACACTGAACAATCTGTACACACTGGATCGTCTGTATACTAGAGAGAATATACACTCTGGACAGCCTTTACACAATGGAAAGTCTGTACACACTGGACAGTCTGTACATGCTGGACAGTCTGTACACACTGGACATTTTGTACACATTGTACAGTCTGTAAACACTGGACACTCTGTACAAAATGGACTGAATGTGCAGACTGGACAGTCTGTACACACTGGAGAGTCGGTATACCCTGGACAGTCTGCACATAAATGTACACACTGAACAAAATGTACACACTGGACCGTCTGTAAACACTGGACAGTCTGTACACAATGGAGAGTTTGTACACACTGGACCGTCTGTACACACTAGACATTCTGTACACACTGGAGTCTGTAGAGACTGGGCAGTTTTTACAAACTGGACAGAATGTTCACACTGGACATTCTGTACTCACTGGACAGTCTGTATATACTTTACAGTATGTACACACTAGAAAGTCTGTACACACTGTACAGGATGTACAAACCTGACAGAATGTACCACACTGAACAGTGTGTACACACTGGACAGTTTGTAGACGCTGGACAGTCTGTAGACACTGGAGAGTCGGTATAGCCTGGACAGTCTGTACACAAATGTACACACTGAACAATCTGTAAACACTGGACAGTCTGTATACAACAGAGAGAACGTACACACTGGACAGTCTGTACACACTGGAAAGAAAGTACACACTGAATACCAAGTACAAAAATGTACACCCTGAACACTCTATACATACTAGACCGAATATACACACTGGACAGTCTGTATAGAGTGGACTGTCTTTATATACTGGACAGTCTATGCATGCTGAACAGTCTGTACACACTGGAGAGTGTACACCCTGGACAGTCTGTAAACCCTGGACTGTCTGTACTCAAATGTACACACTGAACAATCTGTATACACTGGACCGTCTTTACACACTGGACAGTCTGTAGACACTGGAACATCTGTACACATTAGACATTCTGTGAACATTGGAGCGTTTGTACACACTGGACACTCTGTACACTCTGAACAGAATTTACTAATGGACAGAATGTACACACTGAACAGTTTGTAAACACTGGACAGTCTGTAAACACTGGACAGTCTGCATATACTGGATAGACTCTACACACTAAACAGTCTGTACACACTGAACAGTCTGTACACACTGCATAGGATGCACACACTGAACATTCTGTACAAACTGGACAGTCCATACACATTGGACCGTCTGTACACACTGGACAGTCTTTACACCCTGGGCAGTCTGTACACACTAGACAGTCTGTACACACTGGAGAGTTTGTACACACTGGACCGTCTGTACACACTGGACAGTCTGTACACACTGGAGTCTGTACAGACTGGGAAGTTTGACTACATTGGACAGAATGTTCACAATGGATATTCTGTACACAATTGACATTTTGTATATACTGCACAGTCTGTACACACTAGACAGTCTGTCCACACTGTACAGTCTGTACAGACCTGACAGAATGTATGCGCTGAACAGTCTCTAAACACTGGACTGTTTGTACACACTGGACAAAATGTACACACTGGACAGTCTGTACGCGTTGGACAGTCTGTACCCACTGGATTGTCTATAAACACTGGACAGTCTGCACACATTGGAGAGTCTGTACAAACAGGACAGTCTGTACATAAATGTACACACTGAAAAATCTGTACACACTGGACCGTCTGTAAACACTGGACAGTCTGTACACACTGGTGTGTTTGTACACACTGGACCATCTGAATTCACTGGACAGTCTGTACAAACTGGAGTCTGGACAGTATGTACACACTAGACAATCTGTACACACTGGGCAGTCTGTACACAGTGCATAGAATGTACACACTGATCAGTCTTTACAAACTGGACAGTCTTTACACAATGGACCAAGTCTGTACACACTGGACAGAATGTCCACACTGGACATTCTGTAAACACTGGACAGTCAGTATACACTAGAGAGAATGTACACACTAGACAGTCTGTACACACTGTACAGTCTGTACACACCTGACAAAATGTACACACTGAACAGTCTGCACACACTGGACACTTTGTAGACACTGGACAGTCTGTACACACTGGAGAGTCGGTATACCCTGTACAGTCTGTACACAAATGCACACATTGGACAATTTGTGCACACTGGACAGTCTGTATAGGCTGGACAGTCTGTACAAACTGGACAGAATATACACACTGGAGAGACTCCACACACTGGACAGTTTTTAGACACTGGACAATATGAATAACCTGGACAGTCTGTAGACAAATGTACACACTGAAATATCTGTACACACTATACTGTCTGTACACACTGGTAAGTCTGTACACACTGGAGTGTTTGTACACAGTGGACAGTATGTACACACTGGACAGAATGTACACACTGGTCAATGTGTATACACTGGACATAATGTACACACTGAACAGTCTGTACAACTGGCAGTCTGTACATACTGGACAGTCTGTACACACTGGACAGTCTGTAAACCCTGGATGGTCTGTACACAAATGTACACACTGAACAATCTGTACACACTGGACCTTCTGTACACAATGGACAGGCTGTACACACTAGAGATTTTGAACACACTGGACTGTCTGTACACACTGGACAGTCTGTACACATTGGAGATTTTACACACTGGACAGTCTGTCCCCACTGGACAGTCTATTCTGTACTCACAGGACAGTCCGTACACACTGGACAGTCTCTAATTACTGGACAGTGTGTACACACTGGACAGAAAGTACACACTAGACAGTCTGTACACGTTGGACAGCCTGTACACACTGGATACTCTAAAAACACTGGACAATCTGCACACCTTGGAGAGTCTGTAAAAACTGGACAGTCTGTACACACTGGACAGAATGAAAACACTTGACAGTCTGAACACAAATGTACATACTGGATAGTCTATACACAATGGACAGTCTGTACACACAGGAGAGTCTGTATACACTTGAACGTATGTACACACTGGACAGTCTGTACACACTGGAGAGAATGTACACACTGGACAGTCTTTACACACTGGACAGTCTCTACACACTGAATAGTCTGTACATACTAGACATTCTATATACACTGCTCATTCTGTACACACTGGACCTTCTCTATATACTGGACAGTCTCTACACACTAGACAGTGTGTAGTGTCTACTACACACTGGACAGATTGTACACACTGGACAGAATGTACACACTGAAACGTCTGCACACCCTGGACAGTTTGTTCACCCTGGACAGTCTGTACACACTCGACATTCTGTACACAAATGAACACACTGAACAATCTGTACACACTGGACAGTCTGTAAACACTGATCATAATGTACACACTGGACAGGCTTTACAAAATGGAGAGTCTGTACACACAGGACAGTCTGTACACGCTGAATAGTCTGTACACTCAGGACAGAATGTACACACTGGACAGAATCTACACACTGGAGAGTCCGAACACATTGGAGAGTCTGTACACACTGGATAGTGTGTACATGGTGGACAGTGTGTACCCTGAACAGAATATACACTCTGGACAGTCTGTACACACTGGACCATCTGTCACACTGTAAAGTCTGTACACAATGGAGAATTTGTTCAGATTGGACCGTCTTACACACTCGAAGTCTGTACACACTAGAAGTGTGCACACACTGGACAGACTGTTCCCAAAGGACAGTCTATTCTGTACTCAATTTACAGTCTGCACACACTGGACAGTCTCTACAAACTAGAGAGTATGGACACACTGGACAGTCTGTAAACACTGGACAGTCTGTACAACCTGGACATAATGTACACACTGGAGTTTCTCTACACAAATGTACACACTGAACAGTCTACACATACTGGACAGAATATACACAATGGACAGATTGTACACACTGGACCTCCTGTACTCACTGGACAGTCTGTACACACTGGACAGTCTGTAGACTCTGGAGAGTTTTTACAAACTGGACAGTCTGTACACACTGCACAGAATGTACACAAGGGACAAAATGTACACAATGCAACATCTTTATATACAGGAGAGTCTGTACACACTGGACGTGTCTGTACACACTGGACAGAATGGACATACTGAACAGTCTGTACACACTGGAGAGTCTCTAAAAATTGGACAATCTGTACACACTTGACACTCTGTATACCCTGAAGAGTCTGAACACTGGACAGTCTATACACATCTGGACAGACTGTGCACACTGGGCAGTTTTTACACATGGACAGAATGTAAACAATCTAGATTCTGTACAAACAGGACAGTCTGTATACACTGGAGAGTCTGTACACACTGGACAGTCTGTACACACTGGACAGTCTGTACACACTGGACAGAATGTACAGACTGCACAGTCTGTACACAATGGCCCATCTGTACACACTGGACCGTCTGTACACACTGGACATTCTGTACACATTGTAAAGTTTGTACACACTGGACAGTCTGTACACAATGGACAGAATATACAAACTGGAAAAAATGTACACACTGAACAGTTATTACACATTGAGCAGACTTTACACACTGGAGAGTCAGTATACACTGGGCAGAATGCACACACTGTACATTCTCTACACACTGTACAGCCTGTACACACTGGACAGTCTGTTCACACCGAACAATCTGAATACTGGACAGTCTCTACACACTGGACAGTCTGTGCACACTGGGCAGTTTGAACACAAAGGACAGAATGTACAGACTGGGCAGTCTGTACACACTGGACAGTCTATACGCCCATGACAGTCTGTAAAGAATAGACAAAATGTACAAACAGGAAAGAATGTACACACTGGACTGTCTGTACAAAAATGAACTCACTGGACACACATTACACACAGTAGAGTCTGTACACACTGGACAGCATGTACACACTAAACAGAATGCACACACTGGACAGTCTGTATGCACTGGACACATTTATAAACTGGACAGCCTGTACACACACTAAAGAATGAACACACTGGACAGTCTGTACACACTGTGCAGAATGTTCACACCGGACAGCTGTACAGAAATGTACACACTGGACAATCTGTACAAAATGGAATGAATGCACACACTGGACAATCTTTGCACACTGGACAGTCTGTATGCATTGGACACTTTGTACACACTTGAGAGAATAAACACACGCCACAGTTTGTACCCACTGGAGTGTCTGTACACCCTGTAAATTCAGTACACAATGGACAGTCTGTACACACTGGAGAGATGTACACACTGGACAGATGTACACAATGGACAGTCTGTACACACTGGAGAGAATGTACACACTGTACAGTCTTTACACACTGGAGAGTCTCTACACACTGCAGAAAATGTACACATTGGACAGTCTGTGCTACTAGAGAGTCTGGACACACTGGACAGAAGGCACACACTCTACATTCTGCACACTGTACAGTTTGAATATACTGGTAAGTCTGTGGACATTGGACAATCTGTACACACTGGACATTCTGTAGACTCTGGACAGCATGTACAGACTGAAAATCTGTACACATTGGACCGACTGTACTCACTGGACAGTCTGTACACTGGGCAGTCTTTACACCCTGGACAGTCTGTACACAGTGGACCATCTTTACACACTGGACAGTCTGTACACACTGGAGAGTTTGTATAAACTGGACAGTCTATACACTGGACAGAATGTACACATTTGACAGTCATTAGACACTGGACAGTCTCTACAAACTGAACAGTCTGTACACACTAGACAGTCTGTACTCACTGGACATTTTGTACACAATGGACAGTCTTTAATAACTCGACAGTCTGTAAAAACTGGACGGAATGTACACACTGGACACTCTGTACATACTGGACCATCTGTACACACTCGACATTCTGTACACACTGGAGAGTTTGGACACGCTGGACAGTGTGTAAACACTGGAGAGAATGAACACAATGGAGAGAATTTTACAGTCTGTACACTCTGCACAGTCTGTACACACTGGGCAGAATGTACACACTGGACAGTCTGTACACACTGGAGAGTCTCTACACACTGTACGGTCTATACACACTGGACAGTCTGTACACACTGGACACTCTGGACACACTGCGCAGAATGTTCACACCGGACAGCTGTACACATATGTACACACTGGACAATCTGTACACAATGGACTGAATGCACACACTGGACAATCTGTACAGACTGGACAGTCTGTACACTTTGGACACTTTGTACACACTGGAAAGAATAAACACACTGGACAGTTTGTACACACTGGAGGTTCTGTACACCCTGTAAAGTCTGTATACATTGGGCATTCTGTATAAACTGGACAGATGTTCAAACTGGACAGTCTATACACAAATGAACTCATGGACAGTCTGTACACACTGTGGAGTCTGTACTCACTAGACAGTCTATACACTGTGCATAAGGTAGAAACTGGACAGTCTGTACACAAATGTAAACATTGGACATTCTTAAACATAGGGCAATCTGAACGCATTGTGGAGAATATACACACTGAACAGTCTGTACTCAATGGAAAGTCTGTACACATTGGACAGTCTGTACAAACTGGACCAAATGTACACAAAAGGACAGTCTTTACACACTACACAGTCTGTATATAGTGGACAGTTTGTACACATTAGCAGTCTGTACGCACTGGACAGTTTGCACACAATGGATAGAATATACACACTGAACACTTTGTACACACTGGATAGTCTGTACACACTGGACAGTCTGTACACACTGGAGAGTTTGTACACAGTGGAAAGTCTGTACACACTGGACAGAATGTACAAACTGTACAGTCTGTACACATGGAACAGTCTCTACACACTGGACAGTCTGTAGACACTGAACATTCTGTACACACTGGACAGTCTGTATATACTGGACAGTCTGTCCACACTGTACAATCTGTACACATTGGACAGTCTTTACACACTTGAGAGTGTGTATACACTGGAAAGTCTGTAAACACTGGACTGAATGTACACACTGGACAGAATATACACACTGGACAGTCTGTACACACTGGTCAGTCTGTATTAGCTGTAGAGTATGTACACACTGGGTAGTCTGTACACACTGGACTTTCTGTACATACTGAACAGTCTGAACACTGGACAGTCAGTACACACTGGACAGTCTCTGCACACTGGGAAGTTTGTACACACTAGACAGAATGTACACACTTAACAATATGTACACACTGGACAGTTTGTACACACCGGACAGTCTGTACACCCTGGAGAGATGGAATACCCTGGACAGTCTGTACACAAATGTACACACTGAACAATCTGAACACACTGGACAGTCTGTACACACTGGAGAGTCTCTACACACTGCAGAAAATGTACACATTGGACAGTCTGTGCTACTGGAGAGTCTGTACACACTGGAAGAATGAACCCACTCTACATTCTGCACAATGAACAGTCTGAATATACTGGTAAGTCTGTAGATATTGGACAATCTGTACACACTGGACATTCTGTAGACTCTGGACAACGTGTACAGACTGAAAAGTATGTACACACTGTACCGTCTGTACTCACTGGATAGTCTGTACACTGGGCAGTCTTTACACCCTGGACACTCTGGACAGTCTTTACACACTGGATAATCTGTACACACTGGAGAGTTTGTTTAAACTGGACAGTCTTTCCACACTGGACAGAATGTACACACTGGATAGTCATTACACACTGGACAGTCTCTACACACTGAACTGTCTGTACACACTAGACAGTCTGAACACACTGGACATTTTGTACACAATGGACAGTCTGTAATCACTCGACAGTCTGTAAAAAATGGACAGAATGTACACACTAGACAGTCTGTACATACTGGACCATCTGTACACACTCAACATTCTGTACACACTGGAGAGTTTGGACACGCTGGTCAGTATGTAAACACTGGACAGAATAAACATAGTGGAGAGAATGTTCACACTGAGCAGTTTGTACACATTTTACAGTCTGTACACACTACACAGTATGCACACACTGAGCAGAATGTATACACTGGACAGTCTGTACATACTAGACAGTCTGGACACACTGCACAGAATGTTCACACCGGACAGTATACACAAATGTACACACTGGTTTATCTGTACACAATGGACTGAATGCACACACTGGACAATCTGTACATACTGGACAGAATGTACACTTTGGACACTTTGTACACACTGGAAAGAATAAACACACTGCAGCGTTGTACACACTGGAGGGTCTGTACACCCTGTAAAGTCTGTATACACTGGACAGTCTGTACACACTGGACAGATGCTCAAACTGAACAGTCTGTACACAAATGAACTCATGGATGTCTGTACACACTATGGAGTCTGTACACACTGGACAGTCTATACACACTGCGCATAAGGAACAAACTGAACAGCCTGTACACAAATGTAAACATTGTACATTCTTAAACACAGGAAAATCTGAACATATTGGAGAGAATATACAAACTGAACAGTCTGTACACATTGGACTGTCTGTACACACTGGACAGTCTGTACATATTGGAGAATCTGTACACACTGGACAGTCTGTACTCACTGGACAGAATGAAAACACTGGACAGTCTGAACACAAATGTACACACTGGAGGGTCTGTACATAATGGACAGTCTGTATACACTGGAGTTTCTGTACAAACTGGACAGTCTGTACAGACTGGACAGTCTGTATGCACTGGAGAGTCTCTACAGGCTGGACAGTCTGCACAAACTGGACAGAATACACACACTGGACAGAATGTACACACTGGAAACTCTTGACACAAATGTACACACTGAACTGTCTACACATACTGGACAGAATATACATGTTGGACAGATTGTACATACTGGACCGCCTTTACTCCCTGGAAAGTCTGTACACACTGGAGAGTTTGTACACACTAGACAGTCTGTACACACTGGACAGTCTCTACACACTAGAAAGAATATACATACTGGACAGTATGTACACACTGGACAATCTTTACACATTGGACGTTCTGTGTACACTGGACAGTCTGTACACAAATGTACACACTGAACAATCTGTACACACTGGACAGTCTGTACACACTGGACAGTCTGTATTCACTGAACAGTATGTACACACTGGATAATCTGTACACACTGGATTTTCTGTACACACTGACCAGTCTGAACACTGGATACTCTGTAAAAACTGGACATCCTGTGCACACTGGGCAGTTTGTACATACTGGACAGAATGTACACACAGGACATTCCTTACAGACTGGACAGTCTCTATGTCCTGGACAGTCTGTACACACTAGACAGTCTGTACCCACTGGACAAATTGTACACACAGGACAGAATGTACACACTGAACCGACTGTACACCCTGCACAGTCTGTTCACACTGGACAGTCTGTACACACTGGACAGTCTGTAAACAAATGTACATACTGAACAATCTGTACACCCTGGACAGTCTGTACATACTGAGGTGTCTGTCCACACTGGACAGTCTGTACATGCTGGATAGCCTTTACACACTGGACAGAATGTACACACTGGACAGAATCTACACACTGGAAAATCTGAAAACACTGAAGAGTCTGTAAACACTGGACAGTCTGTACATGATGGACAGTGTGTACACTGAACAGAATATACACCCTGGACAGTCTGTACACACTGCACCGTTTCTACACACTGGAAAGTCTATACACAATGGAGAGTTTGTTCAGAATGGACCGTCTGTACATACTAGACCGTCTGTACACACAGGAGAGTTTGTACACACTGGACAATCTGTACCCACTGGACAGTCTCCACACACTAGACAGTCTGGCCAGACTAGACTGAATATACACACAGGACAGTCTGTACACGTTCGACACTCTGTACATACTGGACATTCTGTACACATTCGAGAGTCTGTACACACTGGACAGTCTGTACACACTGGACAGAATGAAAAAACTGGACAGTCCGAACACAAATGTACACACTGGAGAGTCTGTACAAAATGAACGGTCTGTACACACTGGATATTCTGTACACACTGGACAGTATGTACACACTGAACAGAATGCACACACTACACAATCTGTACAAAAATGATCACAATGAACAATCTATACATACTGTTCAAAATTAACACACTGGACAGTGTATAAACACTGGACGGTCTGTACACACTGGACAGTTGTGCACACTGGAGATTTTGTATACACTGGAAAGTCTGTACATACTGGACAGAATGTACAAACTGGACAGTCTGTACACACTGGACTGGCCCTACACACTGGACAGTCTCTAGTCAATGAACAGTCTGTAAACACTTGGACAGTCTGTAGATGTAATACAGTCTGTCCAGACTGTTCAATCTGTACAAAATGGACAGTCTGTACACAGTGGAGAGTCTGTGCACACTGGGAAGTTTGTACACACTGGTCAGAAAGTTCACACTGGATATTCTGTACACACTGGACTGTCTGTATATACTCGACAGTCTATACACACTAGACATTCTGTACACACAGGAAGGAATGTACACACTGGACATTCTGTACACACTGGACAATCTCTATATACTGGACAGTCTGTACACATTAGGCAGTCTGTACACCTGGACAGTCTTTACAACATGGAAACTCTGTACACAAAAGTACAACTGAACAATCTGTACACAATGGACAGTCTGTACACACTGTACATATTGTACACACTGGACCCTCTGTACACACTTCAGAGTCTGTACACACTGGACAAAATGTACACACTGAACAGTCTATACATACTGCAGAGAATGTAAACACTGGACAGTCTCTACACACTAGACAGTCTGGACACACTGGACCGAATGTACACACTGGGCAGTCTGTACACTTTCGACACTCTGTACATACTGGACAGTCTGTACACATTCGAGAGTCTGTACACACTGGACAGTGTGTACAGTGTGTACACACTGGACAGAATCAAAACACTGGACAGTCTGAACACAATGTACTAAATGGAGAGTCTATACACTATGAAGAGTCTGTGCAAACTGGAGATTCTGTACACACTGGACAGTCTGTACATACTGGACAGAATGAACACACTATACAATCTGTACAAAAATGTACACACTGAAGAGTCTATACATACAGTACAGAATGTACACACTAGAGAGTCTGTATACACTTGACCGTTTGTACACACTGGAGATTTGTACTCATGGGAGAGTTTGTACACACTGGACAGAATGTACAAACTCGACAGTCTGTACACACTGGACAGTCTCTACACACTGGACAGTCTGTAGACACTGGACATTCTGTACACACAGGACAGTCTGTACACACTTGGACAATCTGTAGATATTGGACAGTCTGTCCACACTTTACAATCTGTACACATTGGACAGTCTGTACACACTGGACAGTCTGTGCACAGTGGGAAGTTTGACACACTGGACAGAATGTTCACACTGGATGTTCTGCACACACTGGACAGTCTGCATTCACTGTACACTATGTACACACTGGATAGTCTGTACACACTGGACTTTCTGTACACAGTGAACAGTCTGAACACTGGACAGTCAGTACACACTGGACAGTCAGTGCACACTGGGAAGTTTGTACACACTGGACAGAATGTTCAAACTGGACATTCTGTACACACTGGACAGACTGTATATACTCGACAGACTGTACACATTGGACAGTCTCTATATACTGGACAGTCTGTACACACTAGGCAGTCTGTACACACTGGACATTCTGTACACACTGGACACTCACTATATACTGGACAGTCTGTACTCAAGAGGCAGTCTGTACACACTGGACAGTCTGTACATATTGGATAGAATGTACACAGTGAAGAGTCTGTACAAACTGGACAGTCTCTACACATCAGACAGTCTGTGCACACTGAACAGTCTTTACACCCTAGACAGTCTGTACACAAATGTACAGACTGAACTATCTGTACACACTGGAGAGTCTGTACACACTGGACATATTGTACACACTAGATCGTCTGTACACACTTCAGAGTCTGTACACACTGGAAAGAATGCACACACTGAACAGTATGTACACACTGAACAGCCTGTATACACTGGACAGAATGTACACATTGGACACTCTCTACACAAATGTACACACTGAACAATCTATACATACTGGAGAGCATGTACACACTGGACAGTCTGTACACACTGGACAGTCTGTACACACTGGACAGTCTGTACACACTGGACAGTCTGTTCACACTGGAGGGTTTGTACACACTGGACATTCTGTACGCACTGGACAGCCGATTCTGTACTCACTGGACAGTCTGTACACACTGGACAGTCTATTCTGTACTCACTGAACTTTCTGTACACACTGGACAGTCTGTACATGCTGGATAGTCTTTACCCACTGGACAGAATGTACACACTGGACAGAATATACACCCTGGAGAGTCTGAACACCTTGAAGAGTCTGTAAACACTGGACAGTCTGTACACACTGGACAGTCAGTGCACACTGGGAAGTTTGTACACACTGGACAGAATGTTCAAACTGGACATTCTGTACACACTGGACAGACTGTATATACTCGACAGTCTGTACACATTGGACAGTCTCTATATACTGGACAGTCTGTACACACTAGGCAGTCTGTACACACTGGACATTCTGTACACACTGGACACTCACTATATACTGGACAGTCTGTACTCAAGAGGCAGTCTGTACACACTGGACAGTCTGTACATATTGGATAGAATGTACACAGTGAAGAGTCTGTACAAACTGGACAGTCTCTACACATCAGACAGTCTGTGCACACTGAACAGTCTTTACACCCTAGACAGTCTGTACACAAATGTACAGACTGAACTATCTGTACACACTGGAGAGTCTGTACACACTGGACATATTGTACACACTGGATCGTCTGTACACACTTCAGAGTCTGTACACACTGGAAAGAATGCACACACTGAACAGTATGTACACACTGAACAGCCTGTATACACTGGACAGAATGTACACATTGGACACTCTCTACACAAATGTACACACTGAACAATCTATACATACTGGAGAGCATGTACACACTGGACAGTCTGTACACACTGGACAGTCTGTACACACTGGACAGTCTGTTCACACTGGAGGGTTTGTACACACTGGACATTCTGTACGCACTGGACAGCCGATTCTGTACTCACTGGACAGTCTGTACACACTGGACAGTCTATTCTGTACTCACTGAACTTTCTGTACACACTGGACAGTCTGTACATGCTGGATAGTCTTTACCCACTGGACAGAATGTACACACTGGACAGAATATACACCCTGGAGAGTCTGAACACCTTGAAGAGTCTGTAAACACTGGACAGTCTGTACATGCTGGACAGTGTGTACCCTGGACAGAATATACACACTGGACAGTCTGTACACACTGGACCGTCTGTACACAGTGGAAAGTCTGTAAGCAAGGGAGAGTTTGTTCAGACTGGACCGTCGGTACACACAGGACCATCTGTGCACAATGGAGAGTTTGTACACACTGGACAGTCTGTACCCATTGGACAGTCTCTCTATACTCACTGGACAGTCTGTACACACTGGACAGTCTCTACACACTAGACTGTCTCGACACACTGGACCGAATGTACACACTGGACAGTCTGTACACGTTCGACACTCTGTACATACTGCACAGTCTGTACACATTCGAGAGTCTGTACACACTGGACAGTGTGTACACACTGGACAGAATGAAAACACTGTACAGTATGAACAAAAATGTACTCACTGGAGAGTCTATACACTATGAAGTGTCTGTACACACTGGAGATTCTGTACACTCTGGACAGTCTGTACACACTGGACAGAATGGACACACTAGACAATCTGTACAAAAATGTACACACTGAGCAATCAATACATACTGGAGAGAATGTACACACTGGACAGTCTGTACACACTGGACAATCTGTAAACACTGGACATTCTGTTCACACTGGAGAGTTTGTACACACTGAACATTCTGTACCCACTGGACAGTCGATTCTGTACTCACTAGACTGTCCGTACAAACTGGACAGTCTATTCTGTACTTACAGAACTGTGTGTACACACTGGACAGTCTCTTCACACTGGACAGTCTGTACACACTAGACATTCTCTACAGAGTGGTAGTCTGTAGACACTTGACAGTCTGTACACACTGGACAGTCTGTACACACTGGACCTAATGTACACAATGAACAATCTGTAAACACTAGATAATATGTACAAATGGGACAGAATGTACACACAGGACAGTTTGTACACACTGGACCGTCTCTACACACTGGACATGCTGCACATCCTGGAGAGATTGTACACACTGGACAGTCTGTACACACTGGACAGAATTTACAAATTGGAAAAAATGTACATACTGAATAGCTTTTACACATTGGACAGTCTTAACACACTGGACAGTCAGTATACACTGGGCAGAATGCACAAACTGTACAGTCTCTACACACTGGACAATCTGTACACACTGGACAGTCTGTACACACTGAACAATCTGAACACTGGACAGTGTCTACACACTGCACCGTTTTTGAACACTGGGCAGTTTGAACACACAAGACAGAATATACATACTGGGCAGTCTGTACACACTGGACAGTCTATACGCCCATGACAGTCTGTAAAGAATAGAAAAAATGGACAAACAGGAAAGAATGTACACACTGGACTGTCTGTACAAAAATGAACTCACTGGACGTGCTTTACACACAATAGAGTCTGTACACACTGGACAGCATATACACACTAAACAGAATGTACACACTGGACAGTCTGTACAAACTGGACAGATTTATAAACTGGACAGCCTGTACACACTGTAAAGAATGAACACACTGGACAGTCTGGACACACTGTGCAGAATGTTCACACCACACAGCTGTACAGAAATGTACACACTGGACAATCTGTACATTTTGGAATGAATGCACACACTGGACAATCTGTGCACACTGGAAAATCTGTACACATTGGATACTTTGTACACACTGGAGAGTCTGAACACCCTGTAAAGTCTCTGCACCCTGGACAGTCTGTACACACTGGACAGATGTACACATTGGACAGTCTGTACACAAATGAACTCATGAATATTCTGTACACACTGTAGAGTCTGTACACGCTGGACAGTCTATACATGCTGCAAAAAAGGAACACACTGGACAGTCTGTACACAAATGTAAACATTGGACAGTCTTACACACAGAACACTCTGAACACACTGAACAGAATGTACACACTGGACAGAGTGCACACACTGAACAGTCTGTACACACTGGACAGTCTGTACAAACTGGACCGAATGTACACACTGGACAGTCTGTACAGACTTGAAATTCTGTACACACTGGAGAGTAGGTACAGACTGAACAGTCTTTACACCCTGGACAGTCTGTACACAAATGTAAACACTGAAAAATCTGCACACACTGGACAGTCTGTACACACTGGGCAGTCTGTTCACGCTGGAAAGTGTGTACACACTGGAGAGAATGCACACACTGGACAGAATATACTCACTGGAGAGTCTGTACACACTGGAGAGTTTGTACATACTGGACAGTCTGTACAAGCTGGACAATGAGTACACTGCACAGAATATACACACTGGACAGTCTGTACACACTGGACTGTCTGTACACACTGGAAAGCCTGTACACACTGCAGAGTTTGTACAAACTAGACAGTATGTACCATCTGGAGAGTCTATTCTGCACTCACTGGACAGTATGTACACACTGGACAGTCTCTACAAACTAGACAGCCTGTACACACTGGACCAAATGTACACACTGGACATTCTGTACACGTTCGACAGTCTCTACATACTGGACAGTCTGTACACATTCGAAAGTCTGTACACACTGGACAGTCTGTACACACTGAACAGATGAAAACACTCTACAGTCTGAACACAAATGTATACACTGGACAGTCTGTACACTATGAACAGTCTGTACACACTGGAAATTCCGTACACACTTGACAGTCTGTAAAGACTGGACAGAATGTACACACTGGACAATCTGTACAAAAAATGTACACACAGATAAGTCTATACATACTGTACATAATGTACGCTATGGACACTCTGTACACACTGGACGGTCTGTACACACTGGAAGATCTGTACACACTGGAAAGTTTGTACACACTGGAAAGTCTGTACACACTGGTCAGAATGTACATACTGGACAGTCTGTACACATGGGACAGTCTCTGCACACTGGACAGTCTGTAGACACTGGACAGTCTATACTCAATGGACCATCTGTGCACATTTGAAAGTCTGTACACACTTGAGAGTCTGTACACACTGGAGAGTCTGTAAACACTGGACTGAATGTACATACTGGACAGAATATACACACTGGACAGTCTGTACACACTGGACCATCTGTACACACTGGAATTAACTGTATAGTATGTACACACTGGATAATCTGTATACACTGGACGTTCTGTACACACTGAACAGTCTGAACACTGCACTGTCAGTACACACTGGAGAGTCTCTGCACACTGGGAAGTTTGTAAACACTGGACAGAATGTTCACACTGGACATTCTGTACACACTGGACATTCTGTATATACTGGACAGTCTGTACATGCTAGACATTCTGTACACACTGGAGAGTCTGTACACACTAGACAAAATGTACACATTGAACAATCTGTACACACTGGACAGTTTGTACACACTGGACAGTCTGTACACACTGGAGAGACGGTATAGCCTTGACAGTCTGTACATAAATGTACACACTGAACAATCTGAACACACTGGACAGTCTGTACACACTGGAGAGAATGTCCACACTGGACAGTCTTTACACACTGGAGAGTCTCCACACACTGCAGAAAATGAACACATCGGACAGTCTGTGCTACTGGAGAGTCTGTACACACTGGACAGAATGCACACACTCTACGTTCTGCACACTGTGCAGTCTGAATATACTGGTAAGTCTGTAAACATTGAACAATCTGTACACACTGGACATTCTGAAGACTCTGGAAAGCATGTACAGACTGAAAAGTCTGTACACACTGGAACATCTGTACTCACTGTACAGTCTGTACACAGGACAGTCTTTACACTCTGGACAGTATGTACACAGTGGACCATCCTTACACACTGAACAGTCTGTACACACTGGAGAGTCTGTAATACTCGACAGTTTGTAAAAACTGGACGGAATGTACACACTGGACAGTCTGTACACACTGGAGAGTCTCTACACACTGTACAGTCTATACACACTGGACAGTCTGCACACACTGGACAGTCTGGACACACTGCGCAGAATGTTCACACTGGACAGTGTACACAAATGTACACACTGGACATTCTGTACACAATGGACTGAATGCACACACTGGATAATCTGTACAGACTGGACAGTCTGTACACTTTGGACACTTTGTACACACTGGAAAGAATAAACACACTGGACAGTTTGTACACACTGGAGGGTCTGTACAACCTGTAAAGTCTGTATACACTGGACAGTCTATAAACACTGCGCATAAGGTACTAACTGGACTGTCTGTACACAAATGTAAACATTGTACATTCTTAAACACAGAACAATCTGAACACATTGGAGAAAATATACACACTGAACAGTCTGTACACATTGGACAGACTGTACACACTGGACAGTGTGTACAATCTTTACCAAATGTACACACTGGACAGTCTCTACACACTAAACAGTCTCTATATACTGGACAGTTTGTACACAGTAGCAGTCTGTACACACTAAACAGTCTCTATATACTGGACAGTTTGTACACAGTAGCAGTCTGTACACACTGGACAGTTTGCACACAATGGATAGAATGTACACACTGAACAGTCTGTATACACTGAATAGTCTGTGCACACTGGACGTTCTGTACACACTGGACATTTGTACACACTGGAGAGTTTGTGAACACTGGAAAGTCTGTACACACTGGACAGAATGTACAAACTGGACAGTCTGTACACACTGGACAGTCTGTACACACTGGACAATCTGTATACACTGGACAGTCTGTAGACACTGGACAGTTTGTCCAAATTGTACAATCTGTACACACTGGACAGTCTGTACACACTGGACAGTGTGTGCAAACTGGGAAGTTAGTACGCAATGGACAGAATGTTCACACTGGACAATCTGTACACTGCACAGTCTGTATTCACTGTACACTATGAACACACTGGATAGTATGTTCACACTGGACTTTCTGTACAAACTGAACATTTTGAACACTGGACAGTGAGTACACCCAAGACAGTCTGTGCACACTGGGAAGTTTGTACACTCTGGACAGAATGTTCACTCTGGACATTCTGTACACATTTAGAGTCTCTAAACCTTGAACAGAATGTACACAATGAACAGTCTCTATACACTGGAGATTCTGTACACACTGGACAGTCTGTACACACAGGACAGTCTGTACATATTGGAGAGACTGTACACACTGGACAGTCTGCACAAACTGGACAGAACGAAAACACTGGACAGTCTGAACACAAATGTACACACTGGAGAATCTGTACACAGTGGACAGTCTGTACACACTGGAGTTTCTGTACACACTGGACAGTCTGTACAGACTGGACAGTCTGTATGCACCGGAGAGTCTCTACACGCTGGACAGTCTGCACAAACTGGACAGAATACACACACTGGACAGAATGTACACAATGGATAGTCTGTACACATTGGACAGTCTCTAAACATTGAATAAAATATACACTCTGAACAGTCTTTATATACTGGACAGTCTGTACATACTGGACAGTCTGTAAACACTGCACAATCTTTACAAACTAGACAGAATGTACTCACTATACAGTCTGTACACATTGGACAGTATGAAAACACTGGACAGTCTGTACAAACTGGACATAATGTACACACTCAAAACTCTCTACACAAATGTACACACTGAACTGTCTACACATACTGGACAGAATATACACGTTGGACAGATTGTACACACTGGACCGCCTTTACTCACTGGAAATTCTGTACACACTGGAGAGTTTGTATACTCTAGACAGTCTGCACACACTGGACAGTCTCTACATTCTAGACAGAATATACATACTGGACAGTCTGTACACACTGGACAGTCTGTACATATTGGACATTCTGTACACTCTGGACAGTCTGTACACAAATGTACAAACTAAACAATCTGTACACACTGGACAGCCTGTACACACTGGACAGTCTGTACACACTGGGAGGTTTGTATACACTGGAGCGAATATACACACTGGACAGTCTGTACATACTGGACAATCTGTATATACTGAACAGTCTGTACACACTAGACAGTCTGTACACACTGGACAGTTTGCACACAATGGATAGAATTTACACACTGAACAGTCTGTACACACTGCATATTCTTTACACCCTGGGCAGTCTGTACAAACAGGACAATCTGTACATATTGGAGAGTCTGTTAACACTGGACAGTCTGTACACACTGGACAGAATGAAAACACTGGACAGTCTGAACACAAATGTACACACTGGATAGTCTGTACACAATGGACAGTCAGTACACACTGGAGTTTCTGTACACACTGGACAGTCTGTACACACTGGACAGTCTGTATTCACTGGAGAGTCTCTACACGCTGGACAGGCTGCACAAACTGGACAGAATAGACACGCTGGAGAGAATGTACACAATGGATAGTGTGTACACATTGGACAGTTTATAAAAATTGAACAAAATATACACTCTAAACAATCTTTATACACTGGACATTCTGTACATACTGAACAGTCTGTAAACACTGCACAGTCTGTACAAACTAGACAGAATGTACACACTGGACAGTCTGTAAACACTGGACAGTCTGTACAAACTGGGCATAATGTACATATTGGAAACTCTCTACACAAATGTACACACTGAACTGCCTTTACATAATGGACAGAATATACACGTTGGACAGATTGTACACACTGGACCACCTTTACTCACTGGAAAGTCTGTACACACTGGAGAGTTTGTACACACTAGACAGTCTGTACACACTGGACAGTCTCTACACACTAGAGAGAATATACATACTGGACAGTCTGTACACACTGGACATTCTGTACACCCTGGACAGTCTGTACACAAATAGACACACTGAACAATCTGTACACACTGGACAGTATGTACACACTGGACAGTCTGTACACACTGGGAGGTTTGTACACACTGGACAGAATATACACACTGGACAGTCGGTACACACTGGACAGTCTGTTATACTGAACAGACTGTACACACTAGACAGTCTGTACACACTGGACAGTTTGCACACAATGGATATTCTGTACACCCTGGACAGTCTGTACACAAATGTACACACTGAACAATCTGTGCATACTGAACAGTCTGTAATCACTGGACAGTCGGTACACACTGGATATTCTGTACACCCTGGACAGTCTGTACACAAATGTACACACTGAATAATCTGTACACACTGGACAGTCTGTACACACTGGGCAGTCTTTATTCACTGAACAGTATGTACACACTGGATAATCTGTACATACTGAATTATCTGTACACACTGACCAGTCTGAACACTGGATACTCTGTACAAAATGGACATTCTGTGCCCACTGGGCAGTTTGTACACACTGGACAGAATGTACACACTGGACATTCCTTACAGACTGGACATCTCTATATACTGGACAGACTTACACACTAGACAGTCTGTTCACACTGGACAGATTGTACACACTGGACAGAATGTACACACTGAACCGATTGTACACCCTGCACAGTCTGTTCACACTGGACAGTCTGTACACCCTGGACATTCTGTAAACAAATGTACATACTGAACAATCTGTACACCCTGGAGAGTTTGTACACACTGAAGAGTCTGTACACACTGGACAGTCTGTACATGCTGGATAGCCTTTAAACACTGGACAGAATGTACACACTGGACAGAATCTACACACTGGAGAGTCTGAACACACTGGAGAGTCTAAAAACACTGGACAGACTGTACACGCTAGACAGTGTTTACCCTGGATAGAATATACACACTTGACAGTCTGTACACACTGGACCATCTGTACACACTGGAAAGCCTATACACAATGGAGAGTTTGTTCAGAATCTACCATTTGTATGCACTGGACCGTCTGTACACAGAAGTGAGTTTGTACAGACTGGACAGTCTGTACCCAGTGGACAGTCTTTCTGTACTCACTGGACAGTCTGTACACACTGGACAGTCTCTACACACTAGACAGTCTGGACACACTGGACCGAATGTACACACTGGACAGTCTGTTCACGTTCGACACTCTGTACATACTGGACAGTCTGTATACATTAGTGAGTCTGAACACACTGGACAGTCTGTATACACTGGACAGAATGAAAACACTGGACAGTCTGAACACAAATGTACACACTGGAGAGTCTGTACACTATCAACAGTCTGTACACACTAGAGATTCTGTACACACTGGACAGTCTGTACACACTGAACAGAATGTACATACTAGACAATCTTTACAAAAATGTACACCCTGAACAGTCTATACATACTGTACAGATTTTACACACTGGACAGTCTGTAAACACTGGATGATCTGTACACACTGGACAGTTGTACACAATGGAGAGTTTGTACACACTGGAAAGTTTATACACACTGGACAGAATGTACAAACTGTACAGTCTGTACACATTGGACTGTCACTACACACTGGACAGTCTGTAGGCACTGGACAGTCTGTACACACTTGGACAGTCTGTAGGTGTAAGACAGTCTGTCCACACTGTACAATCTGTACAAATTGGACAGTCTGTACACAGTGGACAGTCTGTAAACACTTTGAAGTTTGTACACACTGGAGAGAATGTTCACACTGGACATTCAATACACACTGGACAGTCTGTATATACTCGATAGTCAATACACTCTAGACATTCTGTACACATGGGATGGAATGTACACACAGGACATTGTGTACACACTGGACAGTCTCTATATACTGGACAGTCTGTACACACAAGTCAGTCTGTATATACTGGACAGTTTGTACACACTGGATAGAATGTATACACTGAACAGTCTGTACAAAAGGGACAGTCTCTACACATTGGACAGTCTGTACACACTGGACAGTCTCTACACACTAGACAGTCTGGACACACTGGACCGAATGTACACACTGGACAGTCTGTACATGTTCGACACTCTGTACATACTGGACAGTGTGTACACATTCGACAGTCTGAACACACTGGACAGTCTGTATACACTGGACAGAATGAAAACACTGGACAGTCTGAACACAAATGTCCACACTGGAGAGTCTGTACACTATCAACAGTCTGTCCACACTGGAGATTCTGTACAGACTGGACAGTCTGTACACACTGAACAAAATGTACACACTAGACAATCTGTACAAAAATGTACACACTGAACAGTCTATACGTACTATACAGATTTTACACACTGGACAGTCTGTAAAAACTGGATGGTCTTTACACACTGGACAGTTGTACACAATGGAGAGTTTGTACACACTGGAAAGTCTATACACACTGGACAGAATGTACAAACTGGACAGTCTGTACACATTGGGCAGTCTGTACACACTGGACAGTCTTTACACCCTGGACAGTCTGTACACACTTCAGAGTCTGTACACACTGGACAAAATGTACACACTGGACAGTCTGTACACACTGAACAGAATGTACACACTGGACACTCTGTACACACTGGATAGTCTGTACACTCTGAACAGTCTGTAAACACAGGACAGTCTGTCCACACTGTACAATCTGTACACATTGGACAGTCTGTACACACTGGAGTGTCTGTAAACACTGGACTGAGTGTACACACTGGACAGAATGTACACACTGGACAGTCTGTACAAACTGGAAAGTCTCTATTCACTGTACAGTATGTTCACACTGGATACTCTGTACACACTGGACTTTCTGTACACACTGAACAGTCTGAACACTGGACAGTCTTTAAGCACTGGACAATCTGTACACAATGGAGAAAATGTAAACACTGGACAGTCTCTACACACTGGACAGTCTGTACACAATGGAGATTTTGTATAAACTGTACAGTCTGTACACACTGGACAATCTGAAAACACTGGACAGAATGTACATACTGGATGGTCTGTACACACTGGAGAGTTTCAACAAAATGGACAATCTCTACACACTTGACAGTCTGTACACACTGAAGATTCTGAACACTGGACAGTCTGTAAACACAGGACAGTCTGTAAACACAGGACAGTCTGTGAACACTGGGCTGTTTGTACACACTGGACAGAATGTACACACTCTAAATTCTGTACACACTGGACAGTCTGAATATACTGGACTGTCTGGAGAAACTAGACAGTCGATAAGCACTGGAGAGTCTGTACACACTGGACATAATGTACACACTCAATAGTCTGTACACACTGGACCATCTGTACACAATGGACAGGATGTACACACTGGACAGAATGTATACACTGGACAGTCTGTACACACTGGAGAGTTTGCACACACTGGAAAGTCTGTAAACACTAGACAGAATGTACAAACTCGACAGTCTGTACACACTGGACAGTCTCTACACACTGTACAGACTGTAGACACTGGACAGTCTGTACACACTGGACAGTCTGTACACATTGGACAGTCTGTGCACACTGGGAAGTGTTACACACTGGACAGAATGTTCACACTAGAAATTCTGTACACACTGGATAGTCTGTATTTACTGTACACTGTGTACACACTGGACAGTGTGTGCACACTGGGAAGTTTTTACAGACTGCAAAGAAAGTCTATTCTGTACTCAATTGACAGTCCGTACACACTGGACAGTCTATTCTGTACTCACTGAACTGTCTGTACACACAGGACAGTCTGTACATGCTGGATAGTCTTTACACCTTGGACAGAATGAACACACTGGACAGAATCTACACACTGGAGAGTCTGAATACACTGGAGAGTCTGTAAACACTGGACAGTCTGTTCATGCTGGACAGTGTGTACCTTGAACAGAATATACACACTGGACAGTCTGTACATACTATACCGTCTGTACACAGTGGAAAGTATATAAACAATGGAGAGTTTGTTCAGACTGCACCGTCTGTACACACTGGACCGTCTGTGCACACTGGAGAGTTAGTACACACTGGACAGTCTGTACCCACTGGACAGTCTTTCTTTACTCACTGGACAGTCTGTACACAATGGACAGTCTGTACACACTAGACAGTTTGGACACACTGGACAAATTGTACACACTGGATAGTCTGTACACGTTCGACACTCTGTACATACTGGACGGTGTACACATTCTAGAGTCTGCACACACTCTACAGTGTGTACACAATGGACAGAATGAAAACACTGGACAGTCTGAACACAAATGTACACACTGGAGAGTCTGTACACTATGAACTGTCTTTTCACACTGGAGATTCTGTACACATGGACAGTCTGTACACACTGGACAGAATGTACACACTAGACAATCTGTACAAAAATGTACAGTCTATACATACAGTACAGAATGTACACACTGGACAGTCTGTACACACTGGACAGTCTGTACACACTGGAGTGTTGTACACACTGGAGAGTTTGTACACACTCTAAAGTCTGTACACACTGAACAGAATGTACAACCTCGACAGTCTGTACACACTGGATAGTCTCTATACACTGAACAGTCTGTAGACACTGGACACTCTGTACACACTTGACAGTCTGTACACACTTGGACAGTCTGTAGATATTGGACAGTCGGTCCACACTGTACAATCTGTACACATTGGACAGTCTGTACACACTATAAAGTCTGTGCACACTGGGAAGTTTGACCCACTGGACAGAATGTTCACACTGGATATTCTATACACACTGAACAGTCTGTATTCACTGTACACTATGTACACACTGGGTATTCTGTACACACTGGACTTTCTGTACACACTGAACAGTCTGATCACTGGACTGTCAACACACACTGGACACTCTGTAATCCCTGAACAGTCTTTAAACAAATGTACACTTGGAACAATCTGTACACACTGGACCGTCTGTACACACTGTACAGTCTGTACAAAGTGGAGAGTTTGGACACACTAGACTGTCTGTTCAAACTAGACAGTCTGTACAAACTGGAGTTTGTTAACACTGGACAGTCTTTACACACTGGACAATCTTCTGTAATAACAGGACAGTCCGTACACAATGGACAGTCTCTAAACACTGGACAGCCTCTACACACTGGACAGAATGTACACACTGGACAGTCTGTACACATGTGAGTCTACAGTGTCTGTAGACACTGGACAGTCTATTCACACTGGACAGTCTGTACACATTGGAGAGTCTGTACACACTGGAGAGTCTGTAAACACTGGACAGAATATATACACTGGACAGTCTGTACACACTAGAGAGTCTGTGCACACTGGAAAGTCTGTACACACTGGAGAGCTAGTAAAAACTGGACTGTCTGTACACACTGAACCGTCTGTTCACACAGGAGTGTTTGTACACCCTGGACAGTCTTTACCCACTGGACATTCACTTCTGTACTCACTGGAAAGTCTTTACACACTGGACCATTTCTACACACTAGATAGTCTGTACACGCTGCAACGAATGTACACACTAGACAGTCTGTACACATTTGACAGACTGTACACACTGGACAGTCTGTACTCTCTGGAGAGTCTGTACACACTGTACAGTCTGTACATGCTTGACAATCGGTACAAACTGGACAAAATGTACACACTGGACAGAATCTAAACAATGGAGATTTTGTACACACTAGACAGTTTGTACACAATGGACATTCTGTATACCCTGAACAGTCTGTACACAAATGTACAAACTGAAATATCTGCACACATTGGACCGTCTGTACACCCTGGTCATTCTGAAAACAATGGAGTGTTTGTACACACTGGACAGACTGAACACACTGGACAGAATGTAAACACTGGACAGTCTGTACACACTGGACAGAATGTCCAAACTGAACATTCTGTACAACTTGCAGTCTGTACAAACTGGACAGTCAGTACACACTGGACAGTCTGTAAACCCTGAACATTCTTTACACAAATGTACTCACTGAACAAGCTGTACACACTGGACAGTCTGTACACACTGGAGAGTTTGGACACACTAGACTGTCTGCTCACACTGGACAGTCTGAACACACTGGAGTTTGTAGACACTGGACAGTCTGTAACCACTGGACAGTCTATTCTGTCATAACAGGACTGTCCGTACACACTGGACATTCTCTAAACACTGGACAGCTTCTACAAACAGGACAGAATTTACACACTGGACAGCCTGTACACGTTAGACAGTCTGTAGACACTGGAAAGTCTATACACACTGACTGTCTGTACACATTGGAGAGTGTGTACACACTGGACAGACTGTACACACTGGACAAAATGAAAACACGGGACATTTTGAACACAAATGTACACACGGGAGAGTCTATACACAATGGACAGTCTGTACACACTGGAGAGTCTGTTCACACTGGAGAAAATGTACACACTAGACAGTCTGTACACACTGGAAATAATGTACACACTGGACACTAGGTACAAAAATGTAAACACTGAAGAGTCTATACATACTAGACAGAATGAACACACTGGACAGTCTGTACACAGTGGACCGTCTTTACACACTGGACAGTCTGTACACACTGGAGAGTTTGTACACACTGGACAGACTGTACACATTGGAGAAAATATACAAACTGGACAGCCTTTACACACTGGACAGTCTCTACACCCTGAAGAGTCCATACACACTAGACAGTGTGTACACACTGGATATATTGTACACACTGGCAGTCTGTAAACACTGGACAGTATGTACAAACTGGAGGGAATGTATACACTGGACAGTCTGTACACACTGGAGAGTCGGTATACCCTGGACAGTCTGTACACAAATGTACACACTGTAAAATCTGTACACACTGGACCTTCTGTACACAATGGACAGTCTGTACACACTGGAGTCTCTACAGACTGGGCAGTTTGTACACACTGGACAGAATGTTCACACTGGACATTCTGTAAACACTAGATAGTCTGTGTAAACTAGACAGTCTATACACACTAGATTGTCTGTAAACACTGTACAGTCTGTACACACCTGACAGAATGTATACACTGAACAGTCTGTACACACTGAACAGTTTATACACACTGGACATTCTGTTCACACGGGAGAGTCGGTATACCCTTTACAGTCTGTACACAAATGTTCACACTGAACAATCTGCAAGCACTAGACATTCTGTACACTACGGAGAGAATGTACATATGAGACATTCTTTACAAAATGGAGTGTCTGTACACACTGCAGATAATGTACACACTGGACAGTCTGTACTCACTGGAGAGTCTGTATACACTGGAGAGTATGTACATGGTGAACAGTCTGTACAAACTGGACAGAATGTACAAACTGGACAGAATCTACACAATGGAGATTTTGTTCACACTGGACAGTCTGTACACACTGGACAGTCTTTATACACTAGACAGTATGCACACAAATGTACACACTGAAATATCTGTAAACACTGGACCGTCTGTAAACACTGGTCAGTCTGTACACACTGGAGTGTTTGTACAAACTTTAGAGTCTGTACACCCTGGACAGAATGAACACACTGGATAATCTGTACACACTAGAGAGAATGTACAAACTGAACAGTCTTTACAACTGGCAGTTTGTACATACTGGACAGTATGTACACACTAGACAGTCTGTAAACACTGGACAGTCTGTACACAAATGTACACACTGAACAATCTGTACACACTGGACTGTCTGTACACACTGGACAGTCTGTATACACTGGAGTGTTTATACACAATGGACCATCTGTACACACTGGACAGTCTATACACACTGGAGTTTGTACCCAGTGGACACTCTGTACCCACTGGACAGTCTATTCTGTACTCACGGGACAGTCTGTACACATGGGACAGTCTCTAAACACTGGACAGTCTGTACACTGGACAGAATGTACAGAAGACAGTGTGTACACGTTGGACAGTCTGTACACACTGGACAGTCTATACACACTGGACAGTCTTTACACTTTGGAGAGTCTGGACACACTGGACAGTTTGTAAACATTGAACAGAATGAAAACACTGGACAGTCTGAACACAAATGCACACCCTGGAGAGTCTATACACAATGGACAGTCTGTACACACTGGATATTCTGTACATAGTGTAAAGTCTGTGCTCACTGGACACTCAGTTTGCACTGGAGAGTCTAAACACACTGGACAGTCTGCACACACTGGACAGAATTCACACACTGGAGAGAATATACACACTGGACAGTCTGTACACACTTGACAGTCTGTACACACAGGACAGTCTGTACATATTGGAAAGTCTGTACATAAAGGAAAGTCTGTACAACCTGGACAGAGAAAAAACACTGGACAGTATGAACACAAATGTACACACTGGAGAGTCTTTACACAATGGACAATTTGTACACACTGGAGTTTCTATAAACACTGGAGAGTCAGTACACACAGGGCAGTCTGTATGCACGGACAGTATGTACACGCTGGACAGTCTGGACAATATGGACACAGTACACACGCTGGACAGAATATACACAATGGATAGTCTGTACAAATTGGACAGTCTTTAAACAATGAACACAATGTACACACTGAACAGTCTGTATACACTGGACAGTCTGTACACACTGAACAATCTTTACAAACTGGACAGATTGTACACACTGGACAAAATCTACACAATGGACATTTTCTTCACACTGGACAGTCTGTACACACTGGACATTTTATACTCTAGACAGTCTGTACACAAATGTACACAGTGAAATATCTGTAAACACTGGACCGTCTGTACACACGGGTCAGTCTGTACACACTGGAGTGTTTGTACACACTGGACAGACTATACACACTGGACAGAATGTACACACTGGACAATCTGTACACACTAGACAGAATGTACACACTCAACAGTCTGTACAACTGGCAGTCTGTACATACTGGACAGTCTGTACACATGGACAGTCTTTATACTCTAGACAGTCTGTACACCAATGTACACACTGAACAATCTGTACACACTGGACTGTCTGTACACAATGGACAGTCTGTACACACTGGAGTTTGTACCCACTGGACAATCTGTACCCACTGGACAGTCTATTCTGTACTCACAGGACAGTCCGTACACACTGGACTGTCTCTAAACACTGCATAGGCTGTAGACACTGTAAATGTTGGACAGTCTGTACACACTGGCCAGTCTATACACACTGGACAGTCTGTACACATTGTAAAGTCTGTACACACTGGGCAGAATGAAAACACTGGACAGTCTGAACACAAATGTACAAACTGGAGAGTCTATACACAATGGACAGTCTGTACACACTGGATATTCTGTACACACAGTAAAGTCTGTGCAAACTGGACAATCTGTATGCAGTGGAGAGTCTATACACGGTGGACAGTCTGCACACACTGGACAGAATGCACACACTGGACAGAATATACATACTGGACACTCTGTGCAATTTAGAGTCTCTAGACATTGAACAGAATGTACACACTGAACAATCTGTATATCCTGGACACTATGTACACCCTGGACAGTCTGTACACACTGGACAACCTGTACAAACAGGACAGTCTGTACATATTGGACAGTCTGTACACTCTAGACAGTCTGTACACACTGGACAGAATGAAAACACAGGACCGTCTGAACACAAATGTACACACTGGAGAGTCTGTACACAATGTACAAACTGTACACACTGGAGTTTCTATACACACTGGACAGTCTGTATGCATTGACAGTATGTACACGCTGGACAGTTTGCACAAACTGGACACAATACACACACTGGACAGAATGTACACAATGAACAGTCTGATTACACTGGACAGTCTGTACACACTGTAAAATCTGTAAACACTGGACAGTCTGTACAAACAAGGCAGAATGTACACACTGGACAGTCAGTACACACTGGACAATCTGTAAACACTGAACAGTCTTTACACAAATGTACACAATGAAAAATCTGTGTAGTATGAGGGCCGGCTTGTTGGGGTTTCTGTCCTTCCCAGCACCCCAACAGCCGGCAAGCAGCAAAGAAAAATTACACACAGGACTCCATAAGGTTATAAACTGAATGGCGCATTAGGTCAGGCTTCTTGTTAATTCTTATAACTTATGTTACCCCATTATCCTTATCTATGTTAGCCACATGGGCTCAGTACCTTTCTCAGTGTGACAGCTTACATGTTGCCTCTTCGGTGGTCTGCCCAGGAATGGTGAGGGAGCTCTGCTTCCAGAATACTCCCAGTCTCTTTGCTCCACCCCTACTTCCTGTCTGGCTTTTCCGCCTATACTGCCTGCCTGGCCAATCAGCGTTTTATTAAAATACATGATTGACAGAATACAAACAATTCTCCCACACCATTTCCCTCTTTTTTTTTTTTTTAACAAAGGAAAATACCCATAGTCCATTTGTTGGGAATGTGGGCGTAGTATTTCAGGCTACTTCCTGCTGGTTGGGGGCGCTGATAATCTTATGAGGACCTAAAAAAATTTAGAGTTATAATCAAGTCATGACTGGAGTATCCTGTGAGTCTCGATCATCTCAGGCAGCAGTCTTGGATCAGTTCTGGATGTAGACCTCTGTCATCTGGGCCATCTGTTCCTATCGGAGATTTTTCAGGTGGCCTCCCTTGGTCAAAGGTGATTATTCTTAACTCTGAATAAATCCAGAGACTCTCGTTTTCTGTGGAAACAAAAGCAAAATCTCTTCTCCAAAGTAACATACCTTTTGACTTCAGTTTTGAAGCCAAGGTATTTTCAAAATTTCTATCTTGGGTTAGTTCAGCAGCATTTATAAACAAAAGTCTTTTAGCAGTTGTTGCTCCTTCCTCAACAATCAAACAATTTAAAGAGAGCATAATAGCATACAGTATGAAGATTCTCTGTGCATTTTCCATCTTTATGTGGCTTTATTTTAACCTCTATTTCTTTTATTTTTACTTTTACTTTTTGAGACAGGATCTTTGTATATCTTTGTCCTGGAATAACACTGTAGACCAGGCTGTCTTTGAACTCACAGAGATCCTCCTGTCTCTGCCTCCCCAGTGCTGGGATTAAAGGTGTATGCTACCACACCTTGAACTCACAGAGATCTGTCTCTGCCTCCCTGGCATTGGGATTAAAGGCGTGTACTACCACACCTTGAGGTCACAGAGGTCAATCTACCTCTACCCCTTGAAGTCACAGAGGTCAATATGCCTCTGCCTCCCAGGCATTGGGATTAAAGGTGTGTACCACCACACCCAACTACTCTCTTTCTTTCCTTTTAACTTTAAGAACTTTAACTTTTAGCCTGCATATACACACTGTAAACCATTTAGAGGTTTTCTTCATCTTTGAATCTCTCTTTACTATATATCTCCCTTTTCTGACCACATGAGCCTTTAATTTACTAAGCAATATGGAGAGCAGTGGCTTTGACGGCTAGATCCAACCCACTCCCCAGCTCTCCAGTCTCATGGCTGAGATACCAGCCAGAGCTATGTTCATTGCCACAACTCTATGGTGTTTCAAGGTCCTTGCCAGCAAGCAAGCTGCAGCATTCTGCTCACAGACCACACTCAGTCGGACTGCCTGCCTGAAAGAGTCAGAGTTTGCTCTGGCAGGACAGCCCAGATAGCCGGCATTTTAAAACAGCACAGCTTTTCTCCTGCTACAGCTGAAAACTGAAAAGAATGCGTTCAGCTTGTCATCAACAACATTTAAGTGTTTTGTGGCAGGACCTCTTTAAAGAGCTGCAAGGTTTTGCAGCTAAAGCTGAGTCAGGAAGCCTCTCTCAGATGAGAGCGCTTGCTTGCCTCTAGCAAGCAAAGTAGACCTGAGAAATTGCTGCCACCAAGAAGCCATGCTTTACTCTATTCTTTTACAAGCTTTCTCAGGCTTTCTGTGGATTCAGTTATCCACGTCTGGGCGCCATATGTAGTATGAGGGCCGGCTTGTTGGGGTTTCTGTCCTTCCCAGCACCCCAACAGCCGGCAAGCAGCAAAGAAAAATTACACACAGGACTCCATAAGGTTATAAACTGAATGGCGCATTAGGTCAGGCTTCTTGTTAATTCTTATAACTTATGTTACCCCATTATCCTTATCTATGTTAGCCACATGGGCTCAGTACCTTTCTCAGTGTGACAGCTTACATGTTGCCTCTTCGGTGGTCTGCCCAGGAATGGTGAGGGAGCTCTGCTTCCAGAATACTCCCAGTCTCTTTGCTCCACCCCTACTTCCTGTCTGGCTTTTCCGCCTATACTGCCTGCCTGGCCAATCAGCGTTTTATTAAAATACATGATTGACAGAATACAAACAATTCTCCCACACCAAATCTGTACACACTGGACCGTCTCTACACACTGGAGAGTCTGTACACACTGGAGAGTTTGGACACACTGGACTGTTTGTTCACACTGGACAGTCTGTACACACTGAAGTTTGTAGACACTGGACAGTCTGTACCCACTGGACAGTCTATTCTGTAATAACAGGACAGTCCGCACACACTGGACAGTCTCTAAACACTGGACAGCCTCTACATACTGGACAGAATGTACACACTGGAATGTCTGTACACGTTGGACAGTATGTACACACTGGACAGTTTATACACACTGGACAGTTTGTACTTATTGGAGAGTCTGTACACACTGGAAGAGACTGTACAAACAGGACAGAATTAAAACACAGGACATTCTGAACACAAATGTACACATGGGAGAGTCAATACACAATGGACGGTCTGTACACCCTGGAGAGTCTGTACACACTGGAAAGAATGTACACACTGGACACTAAGTATACAAATGTACACACTGAACAGTCTCTCCATACTAGACAGAATGTACACACCTGACGGTCTGTACACAGTGGTCCGTCTTTACACAGTGGACAGTCTGTACACACTGGAGAGTTTGTACACACTGGACAGTCTGTACACACTGGAGAGAATGTACACACTAGACAGTCTTTACACCCTGGACAGTCTCAACACACTGAAAAGTCTGTACACACTAGACAGTGTGCACACACTGGATATATTGTACACACCTGACAGTCTGTACAGACTGGGCAGTTTGTACACACAGGACAGAATGTTCACACTGGACATTCTGTAAACACTGGATAGTCTGTGTATTCTTGACAGTCTGTACACACTAGACTGTCTGTACACACTGTACAGTCTGTACACACCTGACAGATTGTACACACTGAAGAGTCTGTACACACTGGACAGTTTGTACACACTGAACAGTCTTTCACACTGGAGAGTCGGTACACCTTGGACAGTCTGTACACAAATCTACACACTGAACAATCTATAAACACTAGACAGTTTGCACACAATGGAGAGAATGTACACAAGAGACAGTCTTTACACATTGGAGAGTCTGTACACACTGCAGAAAATGTACACACTGGACAGTCTGTACTCACTGGAGAGTCTGTGTACAATGGACAGTCTGTACACACTGAACAATCTTCACAAACTGGACTAATGTACACACTGGACAGAATCTACACAATGGACATTTTGTACACAGACTGTACAGACTGGACAGTCTATACATGTTGGACAGTCTGTACACACTGTCCAGTCTATACACACTGGACAGTCTTTACACATTGGAGAGTGTGTACACACTGGACAGTCTGTACACACTGGACAGAATGAAAACACTAGACAGTCTGAACACAAATGTACACACTGGAGAGTCTATACACAATGGACAGTCTGTACACACCGGATATTCTGTACACAGTGTAAAGTCTGTGCACACTGGACACTCTGTATGCACTGGAGGGTCTATACACGTTGGACAGTCTGCACACACTGGACAGAATGCACACACTGGACAGAATATACACACTGGACAGTCTGTACACATTTAGAGTCTCTAAACATTGAACAGAATGTACACACTGAACAACCTGTATACACTGGACACTCTGTACACACTGGACAGTCTGGACACACTGGACAGTCTGGACACACAGTACACTGGACAAAATGTAAACACTCTGCAGACTGTGCACGCTGGACAGATTTTACACACTGAACAGAATGTACACACTGGACAGTATGTACACACTGGACACAGTCTTCACACTGGACCCAATATACACACTGGACAGATTGTACACACTGGACTGAATGTACACACTAGACAGAATGTACACAGTTGACTGAATGTACACACTGGACAGAATTTACACAGTGGACACTCTTCACACTTACGCAGAATGTACACACTGGACAGTCTGTAAACATTGGACAGTATGTACACACTGGACAGTCTGTACACACTGGACACGCTGTCCACACTGGACAGTCTGTACACACTGGACAGTCTATACACACAGGACAGAATTTCCAAAGGACAGAATGTACACACTGGAAAGTCTGTATACACAGGAGAGTCTGTAAACACTGGACAGAATCGTATGTACACACTGGACAGTCTTACAAACTGGACAATCTGTACACACTGGACAGACTTGTATGTACACACTGGACAATCTGTAAACATGTGATAGGATGTACAAACTGAACAGTATCTACTAAAATGTACACACTGGACAGTCTGTACCCACTGGACAGTCTGGAAACAATGGACAGTCTCCACTGAACACACTAGACAGTCTGAACGTAGAGAACAGAATGAACACTGGAATTTCTGTATACAGTGGACCCAATGTGCACACTGGACAGTCTGTATACCCTGGACTGTCTGCTCTGTGCACACTGGATTGTCTATACACAGGGGACAGAATGACACATTGGACAGTCTGTACACACTGGACAGTCTGTACATACTGGAAAGTCTGTACAAACTGTACAGTCTCATACATAGACACTGGACAGTCTGTGCAAACTGGACAGAATCTGAATACTGTTCAGTCTGTATACAAATATAAACACTATACATTTTATACACACTGGTCAGTCTGGATACACTGGACAATATGTACAAACTAGAATGTCTGTACAGATTGGACAGTCTGTACACATTGTACATTCTATCCTCACAGAACAGAATGTTCAAACTGGACAGCCTGCACACACTGGAAACAATGTACATACTGGACAGTCTGTACACAAATGTACACATTGGACAGTATTACACAGTGAACAATCTGTGCTCACTGGACAGAATGTACACACTGGACAGAATGTACACACTGTACAGATTGTACACACTGGACAGTCTCAACACACTACACAGTCAGTTCACAATTGACAGTCTGTACACCCTTGACAGTCTATACACAATGGACAGAATGTACAAAGTGGATAGTCTGTTCAGACTGGACAGTTTGTATACACTGGACAATCTGTATACACTGGACATTCTGTTCACACTGGACTGTCTGGACATACTTGACAGTCTGGACACACTGGAAAGAATGTACACAATAGAAAGTCTGTACAGACTGGACAGTCTATACACACAGGACAGAATGTACAAAATGGACAGAATGTACACACTGGAAAGTCTGTACACACTGGACAGAATGTACACACTGGATAGTCTGTACAAACTGGACATAATATACACTGGACAGTCTGTAAAAACTGGACTTTCTGTACACAAATGTACACAGTGGACACTCTGAACACAGTGGAAATTCTGTATACACTGAACAGTCTATACACACTGGACAGTCTGTACACACTGTACAGCATGTACACAGTGGATAGTCTGTACACACTGGACATAATACACACTGGACAGTCTGTGCACACTGGACAGAATGTATACACTGTACAGATTGTACACACTGGACTGTTTGTTCACACTGGACAATCTGTACACACTTGACAGTCTATACACACTGGACAGAATGTACACAGTGGACAGCCTGTACACACAGGAAAGTCTGTACATAGTGGAAATTCGCATCTGTTCACACTGGACAGTCTGTACCCACTGGACAGAATGTACACACTGGACAGTTGTGGGACCCTGTCCTCCCTGATCCTTGAGACCAAAATACTGGATGCAAATAATGTTTACGCTAACCAGCTAAGCTTCCTGCTAGTTCTGTCCTTGGTTTTGCTACAGCCTGGTACATTAGCCTGAGGGATCTATTTTACTTTAAAATGGTAATTTATCAACCTGCCTCAGTGAAGCTCAGGCGCCAAGGCCCATCTATCTGTCTGACATTGCCTCGTACCCTCGACCAACTGCCTGAGGAAAAACTCCCACAGAGGCCAGTTTCCTCAGCCCCCTCTGGGTGGGAGGAGTTTTCCTTTACTGGGACCTTTATTCCCCTTCTCCTGCTCCTGGATGGGAGGAGGCCTTGCCTTTTTGATCCGCTTGCCCACTTCTATAAATACCCGACTTGTGTTTAATAAAGTTGCCATTTACTCTTGGTAAATGAGCAAAGGTCTCTTTTTTGTGTGTGTCTGTTTTTAACCCTCAGGACAATCATCCATTCTCGTGGGTCCGAGTTCGGGAAGGCGCGCGCCTGGGTCGGGTGTGGATATCCACTGGAAGTCGGGGTCTAACAGACAGTCTGTACACAAATGTACACACTGGACAGTTTGTACACACTTGACAGACTGTACATACTGGAGGGTCTCGTATGAAGAACGTGGACAGTCTGTACATACTGAACAGAAAGAATACTGGACAGTCTGTACACTGGACACCATGTAAAGAGTACACTGTCTCTACACCCTGGATAGTCTAGTCTGTACACACTGCAGAGTCTGTACACAGTGGACAGTCTGTACACAATGTACAGAATGTACACACTGGACAGTTCGTACAAAAATGTATACAGTGGTCAATCTGTACACACTGGACAGTCTGTACACACTGGAAAGACTGCACACATTGGACAGAATATGCACAATGGATAAGCTGTTCACACTGGATATTCTGTTCACACTGTCCAGTCTGTACACACTTGACAATCTATACACACAGGACCGAATTTACAAAATGGACAGAATATGCACACTTGAAAGTCTGTACACACTGGAGAGTCTGTAAAATCTGGACAGTCTGTACACACTGCACAGCTAGCACAAATTCGACAGAATGTACAAACTGAACAGACTGTACAAACTGGACTGTCTGTGCACAAATGTAAACAGTGGGCAATCTGTACACAGTGGAAGGTCTGTACACACTGAACAGTCTTTACACACTGGACAGTCTGTACACACTAGACATTCTGTTCACACTGTACAATCTGCACACACATGACAGTCTGTACACACTGGACAGAATGTACAAACTGGACAGTCTGTACACACTGGAAAGAATGTACACACTGGACAATCTGTACAAAAATGTACACAGTGGTCAATCTGTACACACTGGGAAGTCTAAACACACTGGACAGAATCCACACACTGGACAGTCTGTACACACAGGACAGAATGTATACCCTGGACATATTGTACACAATGGACCATCTGTACACACTGGACAGTCTCCTCACACTTGACAGTCTGGACACACTAGACAGTCTGTTCACACTGTACAGTCTGCACAAACTTGACAGTCTGTATACACTTTACAGAATGTACACACTGAGCAGTCTGTGCACAATGGACAGAATGTACACACTGGACAGTTTGTACATAAATATACACAGTGGTCAGTCTGTACACACTGGAAAGTCTGTACAAAAAAGACAGAATGCACACACTGGACAGTTTATACACACCGAGCAGTCTGTATACACTGGACTGTCTGCACACACTGGACAGACTGTACACACTGGACAGTCTGGACACACTTGAAAGTCTGAACACACTGGACTGAATGTACACACTAGAAATTCTGTACAGACTCGTCAGTCACTACACACTGGACAGTCTGTACACTCAGGAGAGAATGTACAAAAGGGACAGTATGTACAACATTGGACAGTCTTGCACACTGGACTGGCTGTACACACTGGACA
This sequence comes from Myodes glareolus, assembly GCF_982192425.1. Taxonomy (NCBI): domain Eukaryota; kingdom Metazoa; phylum Chordata; class Mammalia; order Rodentia; family Cricetidae; genus Myodes; species Myodes glareolus. Next base: position 101,859,173 of record NC_142033.1, on the reverse strand, counting down.
GAATGTACACACTGTACAGTCTGTACACCCTACAGAATCTTCTCTGTACAGATTGGAGAGTCTGTACACACTGGACTGTTTGTACACATTGCACAGAGTGTACAAACTGAACAAAAAGTACACACTGGAGAGTCTGCAAGCAAGTATACACACTGGACAGTCTGTATACACTGTAAAAATATACACACTGGACAGTCTATAAACACTGGACAGTCTCATCTGTATACACTGGAGAGTTTGGATACACTGCACAGAATGTTCACACAAGACTGTCTGTACAGATTGGACAGTCTCTACACATTGGATATTCTGTACATACTGGACACTCTTTGCACACTGGACAGTCTGTACACACTGGACAGAATGCACATACTATAACGACTGTACACAAATGTACACATTGGAAAGTCTTACACAGTGGACAGTCGTTAAACACTAGACAGAATGTACACACTGGACAGTCTATACATAGTGGACTGTCTGTACACACTGGCAAGTCTATTAACACTGGAAAGAATGGACACACTGGACAGTCTGTACACACTGGACTGTCTGTACACAAATGTAAACAGTGGACAATCTGTCCACAGTGGTAAGTGTGTACACACTGGACAGTCTTTACACACTGGAGACTCTGTACACACTGGACAGTCTGTTCACACTGGACAGTCTGCACACACTTTATAGTCTGTACACACTGGACAATCTGTACACACTGGACAATCTGTACATACTGGACAGTCTCGTCATAACACATTGGACAGTCTGTACATACTGAACAGAATGAAAACTGGACAGACTGTACACACTGGAAACAATGTACACACTGGACACTCTGTACACAAATGTACGCATTGGACATTCTTACACAGTGAAGAGTCTCCACACTAGACAGAATATATACACTGTAAAGTCTGTACATACCGTACAGAATGTACACACTAGACAGTCTGTACACACTGGACAATCTGTACACACTGGACAGTCTGTACACACTGGACAATTTGTACACACTGGACAGTCTATACACAATCGACGGTCGGTACATGCTGGACAACCACTACTCACTGGACAGAATGTACACCCTGCAGAGTCTGTACACACCTGACAGTCTGTACACACTGGACAGTCTCTACACACTGAACAGAATGTACACACTGAATAGTCTGTGCACACCAGAAAGTCGTTACACATTGGAGAGTCTTTACACAGTGGACAGTCTGTACACACTGGACAGTTTTTGCAAAAATGTACACAGTGGTCGATCTGTACACACTGGAAAGTCTGTACACAAAAGGCAGAATGCACACACTGGACAGTCTATACACACCGAACAATCTATAGACACTGGACAGTCTGCGCACACTGGACAGAATGTACAAACTTGACAGTCTGTACACCCTACAGAATCTTCTCTGTACAGATTGGAGAGTCTGTACACACTGGACAGTTTGTACACATTGCACAGAGTGTACAAACTGAACAAAAAGTACGCACTGGAGAGTCTGCAAGCAAATATAAACACTGGACAGTCTGTATACACTGTAAAAAATGTACACACTGGACAGTCTGTAAACACTGGACAGTCTCATCTGTATACACTGAAGAGTTTGGATACACTGCACAGAATGTACACACAAGAATGTCTGTACAGGTTGGACAGTCTGTGCACATTGGATATTCTGTACATACTGGACACTCTTTGCACACTGGACAATCTGTACACACTGGACAGAATGCACACACTATAAAGACTGTACACAAATGTATACATTGGAAAGTCTTACACAGTGGACAGTCGTTAAACACTGGACAGAATGTACACACTGGACAGTCTATATACAGTGGACTATCTGTACACACTGGCCAGTCTGTTAACACTGGAAAGAATGTACACACTGAACAGTCTGTACACACTGGACTGTCTGTACACAAATGTAAAGTGTGGACAATCTGTCCACAGTGGTAAGTTTGTACACACTGGACAGTCTTTACACACTGGACACTCTGTACACAATGGACAGTCTGTTCACACTGAACAGTCTGCACACACTTGACAGTCTGTACACACTGGACAGAATGTACACACTGGACAGTCTCTACACACTTGATATTCTGTACACACTGGACAGTCTTTACACACTGAACAATTTATTTACACTGGACAGTCTGTACACACTGGAAAGTCTTTGCACACTGTACATTCTGTACACACTTCACAGTGTTGTCTGAACACCCTGTAAAGTCTGTACACAAAGGACAGCCTGTCCACAATGTACGAACTGGACAGTCTGTACACACTGAACAGTTTGTATACACTGGACAGAATGTACATACTGGACAGTCTGTATACACTGGAGTGTTTACACAAATAAATCACTGGAAAGCCTCTACAAACTGGACAGAATGTACACACTCGACAGTCTGTTCACACTGGAAAGACTGTAAACACTGGTGATTATATACACACTGGACAGTATGTACACAAAAAAAGAATGCACACACTGGACAGTCTATACACATCGAACAGTCTATATACACTGGAAAGTCTGCACACACTGGACAGATTGTACACACTGGACAGTATATATACACTGGACCATCTGTACACACTGCAGAGTGTGTACACATTGCACAAAATGTACACACTGGACAGTCTGTACAGAAATGTACACATTGGACAGTTTTACACACTGGTGAGTCTGTACACACTGGACAGTATAGTCTGTTCACAGTGTACAGTCTACAAACTTGACAGTCCTGACACACTGAATAGAATGTACACACTTGACTGTCTGTACACAAATGAACACACTGGACAGTCTGTACACACTGGAATGTCTGTACACACTGGACAGTCTGAACACACTGGACAGTCTGTACAAAGTGGACAGTCTGTACACACTGGACAGAATGTACACACTGGATAGTCTGTACACACTGGAAATAATATAAACTGGACTTTTTGTAAACTCTGGACTTTCTGAACACAAATGTACACAGTGGACACTCTGAACACAGTGGAAAGTCTGTATACACTGACCAGTCTATACACACTGAACAGTCTGTACACACTGGACAGTATGTACACACTGGATTGTTTGTACACACTGGACATAATATACTCTTTATAGTCTGTAAACACTGAACATTGTGAACACAGTGGACAGTCTGTGCACACTGAACAGAATGTATACACTGTACAGATAGTACACACTGGACAGTCTGTTCACACTGGACAGTCTGAACATTCTTGACAGTCTATACACACTGGACAGATTTTACACACTACACTGTCTGTACACACTGGACCGCCTGTTCACACTGGACAGTCTGTACCCACTGGACAGTCTGTACACAAATGTACACACTGGACAGTTTGTACACACTTGACAGTCTCTACATACTGGAGGGTCTCATATGAAGAAAGTGGACAGTCTGTACATACTGACAGAAAGAACACTGGACAGTCTGTACACACTGGACACCATGTAAAGTTTAGACAGTCTGCACACTCTGGATAGTCTAGTCTGTAAACACTGCAGAGTCTGTACACAGTGGACAGTCTGTACACAATGGACAAAATGTACACAATGGACAGTTTGTACAAAAATGTATACAGTGGTCAATCTGTACACACTGGAATTTCTGTACAAACTGGAAAGACTGCACACACTGGGCAGAATGTACAAAATGAATACTCTGTTTTCACTGGACAGTCTGTACACTCTGTACAGTCTGTACACACTGAATATTCTGTTCACACTGGACAGTCTGTACACACTTGACAGTCTGGACACACTGGAAAGAATGTACACACTAGAAAGTTTGTACAGACTGGACAGTCTGTACACACTGGAAAATCTATACACACTGGACAGAATGTACAAAATGGACCGAATATATACACTTGAAAGTCTGTACACACTGGACAGTCTGTACACACTGGAAAATCTATACACACTGGACAGAATGTACAAAATGGACCGAATATATACACTTGAAAGTCTGTACACACTGGACAGTCTGTGAACATGGACTAGGATGTACAAACTTAACAGTCTGTTCAAAAATGTACACACGGGACAGTCTGTACACACTGAATAGTCTGGAAACACTGGATAGTCTCTGAACACACTGGACAGTCTGTACATAGTGAACAAAATGAACACTTGAATTTCTGTATACACTGGACACAAAGTACACACTGGACAGTCTGTATACCCTGGACTGTCTGGTCTTTGCACACAGAATACTCTGTACACACTGGACAGATGTACATATTGGACAGTCTGTACACACTGAAGAGTCTGTATACACTGGGCAACCTGTACAAACTGGAAAGAATGTACACGCTGGACAATCTGTACAAAAATGTACACAGTGGTCAATTTGTACACACTCGGAAGTCTAAACACACTGGATAGAATCCACACACTGAACATTCTGTACACAGTGAACAGAATGTATATGCTGGACAGATTGTACACAATGGACCATCTGTACACACTGGACAGTCTTCTCATACTTGACAGTCTGGTACACTTGACAGGCTGGACATACTGGACAGTATGTACACACTAGAAATTCTGTACAGAATGCTCAGTCTCTACACACTGGACAGTCTGTACAATCAGGACTGAATGTACAAAAGGGACAGTCTGTACAGCATTGGAGAGGCTGTACACACTGGACCGGCTGTACACACTGGAAAGAATGTACACACTGGAAAATCTCTACACCCTGGAGAATCTTGTCTGTACACACTGGACAGTCTGTACATACTGGACAGTTTGTACACATTGCACAGATTGTACACACTGGACATAAAGTACACAATTGATTTTCTGGAATCTAATGTACACACTGGACAGTCTGTACACACTGAACAGTCTGTACACACTGGACAGAATGTACACACTGGACAGTCTCGACACACTGTAAGGAATGTACACACTGTACAGTCTGTACAAACTGGACAGTCTGTAAAAACTGGACAGTGTGTACACACTGGACAGTCTTATCTGTATACACTGGAGAGTTTGGATACACTGCACAGAATGTACACACTAGAATGTCTGTACAGATTGGACAGTCTGTACACACTGGACATTCTGTACATACAGGACAGTCTTTACACACTGGACAGTGTGTACACACTGGACAGAATGCACACACTATAAAGTCTGCACATAAATGTACACATTGGACAGTTTTACACAGTGGACAGTCTGTAAACACTGGACAGAATGTACACACTGGACAATCTGTACACAGTGAACTCTCTGTACAAACTGGACAGTCTGTACACACTGGACAGCTAGTACAAATTGGATAGCATGTAAACACTGTACAGTCTGTACACACTGGACTGTCTATACACAAATGTACACACTGAACTATCTGTCCTCAGTGGAAAGTCTGTACACACTGGACAGTCTTTATACACTGGAGATTCTGTACACACTAGGCAGTCTGTTCACACTGTACGGTCTGCACACAATTGAGAATCTGTACACACTGGACAGAATGCACAAACTAGACAATCTGTACACACTTGACCATCTGTACACACTGGACAGTTTGTTTACACTGGAGAGTCTGTACACACTGGAAGGTCTCTGCACACTGTACAGTCTGTATACACTTGACAGTGTTGTCTGAACATACTGTACAGTCTGTACACAAAGAACAGCCTGTTTAAAAATATACGCACTGGACAGTCTGTACACACTAAACAGTTTGTACACACTGGACAGAATGTACAGACTAGACAGTCTGTACACACTGGACTGTGTACAAAAATGAAATCACTGAAAAGCCTTTACAAACTGGACAGAATGTACACACTTGACAGTCTGTTCACACTAGAAAGACTGTACACACTGGAGAGAATATATACACTGGACAGTCTGTACACACTGGACAGTATGTACACAGTTATACACACTGGAAAGACTGTAGACACTGAAGACTTTGGACCCACTGGACAGAATGTACACACTTGGCAGTCTATACACACTGGACAGTCTGTACACACAGGACAGACCGTACACACTGGACAGTCTCGTCATAACAGACTGGACAGTCTGTACATACTGAACAGAATGAACACTGGACAGTCTTACACACTGGAAACATTGCACACTCTGGACACTTTGTACACAAATGTATGCATTGGACATTCTTACACAGTGAAGAATCTCCACACTAGACAGAATATATACACTGTTAAGTCTGTAAACACTTTACAGACTGTACACACTAGACAGTCTGTACACACTGGACAGTCTGTACACCTTCAACAGACTGTAATCACTGGACAATCTGTACACACTGGACAGTCTAAACACACTCGATGGTTTATACATGCTGGAAAGCCAGTACACACTGGACAAAATGTACATCCTGGAGAGTCTATACACACTGGAGAGTCTGTACACACTGGACAGTCTGTACACATTGAACAGTCTGTACACATTGGTCAGAATGTACACATTGGACAGTCTGTTTATACTGGACAGTCTACACACTGGTCAGTCTGTCCACACTGGACAGTCTCGTCTGTACACACTGGACAGTCTGTACACACTGGACAGAATATACACACTGGACAGTCTTTACACAATGGAGAGTCTGTACACACTGGACAGTCTGTACACGCTGGACAGTCTGTTCATACTGGACAGAATATACACAATGGACAGTCCCTACACACTGGAGATTTTGTACACACTGGACAGTCGATACACAAAGGATAGTCTGTATATCCTGGACAGTCTCTAGACAAATGTATCCACTGAAATATCTGTACACACTGGACCATGTGTACACACTGGTCAGTCTGTACAAACTGCTTTGTACAGACTGAATAGTCTGTACACACTGAACAGTCTGTAAAGCATGGACAGTCTGTAAAGCCTGGACAGTCTGTAAACAAATGTATGCACTGAAAAATCTGTACACACTGGACCGTCTGTACACACTGCCAGGCTGTACACACTGAAGAGTTTCTACCCACTGGACCATCTGGAACACTGGACTGACTGTACACACTGGAGTTTGTACACACGGGACAGTCTGTACTCACTGGAGAGTCTATTCTGTACTCACAGGACAGTCCATACACACTGGACAGTCTCTACACAATGGACAGAATGTACACACTGGACAGTCTGTACACGTTGGACAGTCTGCACCAACTGAATAGTCTATAAACACTGGACAATCTGCACATATTGGAGAGTCTGTACAAACTGGACAGTCTGTATTCACTGGACAGAATGAAAACACTGGACAGTCTGAACACAAATGTACATACTGGAGAGTCAATACACAATGAACACTCTGTACACACAGGAGAGCCTGTACACACTGGAGAGAATGAACACACTGGACAGTCTGTAGACACTGGAAAGAAAGTACACACTGAAGACTAAGTACACAATTGTACACACTGAACACTCTATACATACTAGACCGAATGTACACACTGGACAGTCTGTACACAGTGGACCGTCTTTACACTGGACATTCTATATACACTGGAGATTCAGTAAGCCTGGACCGTCTGTACAAAAATGTAAACACCGAACAATCTGTAAACACTGGACAGTCTGTATACACTGGAGAGAATGTACACACTGGACAGTCTGTACACACTGGAAAGATAGTACACACTGAACACGAAGTAAACAAATGTACACACTGAACACTCTATACATGCTAGTCCGAATGTACACACTGGACAGTCTGTACACAGTAGACAGTCTTTACACACTGGACAGTCTTTACACACTGAACAGTCTGTACAACTGGCGATCTAAACACACTGAGAGAGTCTGTACACACTGGACAGTCTGTAAACCCTGGACTGTCTGTACTCAAATGTACACACTGAAAAATATGTACACATTGGACAGAATGTACACACTGGACAGTCTGTAGAAACTGAAACATCTCTACACACTGGACATTCTGTACACACTGGAGATTTTTACACACTGGACAGTTTGTACACACTGGACAGAATGTACACTTGGACAGAATGTATACACTGAATAGTTTGTAAACACTGGACATTCTGTAAACACTGAACAGTCTGTATATATTGTACAGTCTGTACAAACTGGACTGTTTATACACACTGGACAGTCTGTACACACTGGAGAGTTTGTACACACTGGACAGTCTCTACACACTGGAGAGTCTGTACACACTGGAGTCTGTACAGAACGGGCAGTTTGTACACACTGGACAGAAGGTTAACACTGGACAATCTGTACACACTGAACAGTCTGTATATACTGTACAGTCTGGAAACATTAGACAGGGGGTAAAAACTGTACAGTCTGCACACACCTGAGAGTATGTACACACTGAGGAGTCTGTACACACAGACAGATTATAGACACTGGACAGTCTGTACACACTGGAGATTCTATATGCCCTGGACAGTCTGTACACAAATGTACACACTGAACAATCTGTACACACTGGACAGTCTGTACACTGGAGAGAATGTACACACTGGATAGTCTTAGACAATGGAGAGTCTGTACACACAGGACAGTCTTTAAACGCTGGACACTCTGTTTGAACTGGAGAGAATATACACACTGGACAGTCCCTACACACTGGAGATTTTGTACGCACAGGACAGTCTGTACACACTGGACAGTCTGTATACAATGGACAGTCTGTAGACAAATGTACTCACTAAAATATCTGTACAAACTGGACCGTATGTACACACTGGTCAGTCTGTACACACTGGAGTGTTTGTACACACTGGACAGAATGTACACACTGGACACTCTGTACACACTGAACCATCTGTATATACTCTACAGTCTGTTCACACTGGACCATTTGTACACACTGGTCCGTCGTTACACACTGGAGTGTTTGTATATACTGGACAGTCTGTACACATTGGACAGTCTGTACAACTGGCACTCTGTACACACTGGACAGTCTGTAAAGCCTGGATGGTCTTTAAAGCCTGGAAGGTCCGGAAAAATGTACACACTGAACAATCTGTACACACTAGACCGAATGCACACACTGGCCAGATTGTACACACTGAAGAGTTTGTACTCACTGGACCGTCTGTTTACACTGGACTGTCTGTACACAAAGGAGATTGTACACACTGGACAGTCTGTACCCACTGGACAGTCTATTCTGTACTCACAGGACAGTACATACACACTGGACAGTCTCTAAACACTGGACAGTCTGTACACACCGGACAGAATATACACACTGGACTGTCTGTAAACGTTGGACAGTATGTACCAACTGGATAGTCTATAAACACTGAACAGTCTGCACACATTGGAGAGTCTGTACAAAGTAGACAGTCAGTACACACTGGAGAGTCGGTATAGCCTGGACAGTCTGTACACAAAAGTACACACTGAACAATCTGTAAACACTGGACAGTCTGTATACACTGGAGAGAATGAACACACTGGACAGTCTGTACACACTGGAAAGAAAGTACACACTGAACACTAAGTAGCACAAATGTACACACTGAACATCTATACATGCTAGAACGAATGTACACACTGGACAGTAGGTACACACTGGACAGAATGTACACATGGACAGAATGTACCCATTGAACAGTTTGTGAACACTGGTCATTCTGTACACACTGAACAGTCGGTATATACTGTATAGTCTGTACACACTGGACCGTCTGTACACACTGGACAGTCTGCACACACTGGAGAGTTTGTACACGCTGGACTGTATGTACACACTGGATAGTCTATACACACTGGAATCTGTTCAGTCTGAGCAGTTTGTACACCCTGGACATAATGTTATCACGGAACATTCTGTACACACTGAACAGTCTGTATATACTATACAGTCTGCACAGACTAGACAGTCTGTACAAATTGTACAGTCTGTACTCACCTGACAGAATGTACACACTGAACAGTCTGTACACACTGGACAGTTTGTAGACACTGGACAGTCTGTACACACTGGAGAGTCGGTATACAATGGACACACTGTACACAAATGTACACACTGAACAATCTGTAGACACTGGACATTCTGAACACTGGAGAGAATGTATACACTGGACAGTCTTTAAACAATGGAGAGTCTGTACACACTGGACAGTCTGTAGACACTGGAGAGTCGGTATAGCCTGGACAGTCTGTACACAAATGTACACACTGAACAATCTGGAAACACTGTACATTCTGCACACACTTGAAAGTCTGTACACACTGGACAGAATGCACACACTAGACAGTCTGTACACACTTGACCATCTGTACACACTGGACAGTTTGTTTACACTGGACAGTCTGTACACACTGGAAAGTCTCTGCACACTGTACAGTCTGTATACACTTGACAGTGTTGTCTGAACATCCTGTACAGTATGTATACAATGAACAGCCTGTTCAAAAATGTACGCACTGGACAGTCTGTACACACTGAACAGTTTGTATACACTGGACAGAATATACTGACTGGAAGTCTGTACACACTGGACTGTGTACAAAATTGAAATCACTGAAAAGCCTTTACAAACTGGACAGAATGTACACATTCGAAAGTCTGTTCACACTAGAAAGACTGTACACACTGGGGAGAATATACACACTGGACAGTCTGTACACACTGGACAGTCTGTATGCAGTTGTACACACTGGAAAGACTGTTGACACTGAACAGTTTGGACCCACTGGACAGAATGTACACACTGGGCAGTCTATACACACTGGACAGTCTGTACACACAGGACAGACTGTACAAACTGGACAGTCTCATCATAACACACAGGACAGTCTGTACATACTGAACAGAATGAACACTGGACAGACTGTACACACTGGAAACAATGTACACACTAGACACTCTGTACACAAATGTATGCATTGGACATTCTTACACAGTGAAGAATCTCCACACTAGACAGAATATATACACTGTAAGTCTGTACACACTTTACAAAATGTACACATTAGACAGTCTGTACACACTGGACAGTCTATTCTGTACTCACAGGACAGTCAATACACACTGGACAGTCTCTAAACACTGGACAGTCTTTACACACTGGACAGAATGCACACACTGGACAGTCTGTACACGTTGGACAGTCTGTACCAACTGGATAGTCTATAAACACTGGACAGTCTGCACACATTGGAGAGTCTGTACAAACCGGACAGTCTGTACACACCGGACAGTCGGTATAGCCTGGACAGTCTATACATAAATGTACACACTGAAAAATCTGTAAACACTGGACAGTCTGTATACACTGGAGAGAATGTAAACACTGGACAGTCTGTACAGACTGGCAAGAAAGTACACACTGAACACTAAGTACACAAATGTACACACTGAACCCTCTATACATGCTAGACCAAATGTACACACGGGACAGTCTGTACACACTGGACAGAATGTACACATGGACAGATTGTACACACTGAACAGTTTGTAAACACTGGACATTCTGTACACTATGAACAGTCGGTATATACTGTACAGTCTGTACAAACTGGACCGTCTGTACACACTGGACAGTCTGTACACACTGGAGAGTTTGTACACACTGGACGGTCTATAGACAATGGATAGTCTGTACAAACTGGAGTCTGTTCAGACTGGGCAGTTTGTACACACTGGACAGAATGTTATCACTGGACATTGTGTACACACTGAACAATCTGTATATACTATACAGTCTGTACACACTAGACAGACTGTACACAATGTACAGTTTGTACACACCTGACAATGTACACACTGAACAGTCTGTACACACTGGACAGTCTGTACACACTGGAGAGTCGGTATACCCTGGACATTCTGTACACAAATATACACACTGAAAAATTTGTAGACACTGGACATTCTGAACACTGGAGAGAATGTACACACTAGACAGTCTTTACACAATGGAGAATCTGTACACACTGGACAGTCTGTACACAATTGACAGTCCGTTCAAACTGGACAGAATATACACACTGGACAGTCCCTACGCACTGGAGATTTTGTATACACTGGACAGTCTGTACACACTGGACAGTCTGTATACTCTGGACAGTGTGTAGATGATTGTACACACTGAAATATCTGTACACCCTGGACCGTCTGTACACACTGGAGTGTTTCTACACACTGGACAGTCTGACCACACTGAACAGTTCGTATACACTGGACAGAATGTACAGACTGGACAGTCTGTACACACTGGATTTTGTACACAAATGAAATCACTGAAAAGTCTTTACCAACTGGACAGAATGTACACACTCGACAGTCTGTTCACACTAGAAAGACTGTACACACCGGAGAGAATATACACACTGAACAGTCTGTACACACTGGACAGTGTGTACACAGTTGTACACACTGGACAGACTGTAGAGACTGAACAGTTTGGACACACTGGACAGAATGTACACACTGGGCAGTCTATACACACTGGACAGTCTGTACACACAGGACAGACTGTACACATTGGACAGTCTCATCATAACACACTGGATAGTCTGTACATACTGAACAGAATGAACACTGGACAGTCTGTACACACTGAAAACAATGTACGTACACACTGGCCACCCTGTACACAAATGTACGCATTGGACATTCTTACACAGTGAAGAATCTCCACACTGGACAGAATATATACACTGTAAAGTCTGTTAACACTTTACAGAATGTACACCCTAGACAGCCTAAACACTGGACAGTTTGTACAACCTCGACAGACTGTAATCACTGGACAATCTGTACACACTGGACAGTCTATACACACTCGATGGCTTATACATGCTGGAAAGCCAGTACACACTGGACAGAATGTACATCCTGGAGAGTCTGTACACACTGGACAGTCTGTACACACTGGACAGTCTGTAAACACTGGACTGTCTGTACTCAAATGTACACACTGAACAATATGTATACACTGGACCGTCTGTACACACTGGAGTGTTTGTACACACTGGACAGTCTGTACACACTGGACAGTCTATTCTGTACTCACAGGACCGTCCATACACACTGGACAGTCTCTAAACACTGGAAAGTCTGTACACACTGGACAGAATGTACACACTGGACAGCTTGTACATGTTGGACAGTCTGTACCAACTGGATAGTCTATAAACACTGTACAGTCTACACACATTGGAGAGTCTGTACAAACTAGACAGTCTGTACACACTGGAGAGTCGGTATAGCCTGAACAGTCTGTACATAAATGTACACACCGAACAATCTTTAAACACTGGACAGTCTGTATACACTGGAGAGAATGTACACACTGGACAGTCTGTACACACTGTAAAGAAAGTACACACTGAACACTAAGTAAACAAATGTACACACTGAACACTTTATACATGCTAGACCGATTGTACACGCTGGACTGTCTGTACACACTGGACAGAATGTACACACTGGACAGTCTATACACACTGAACAGTCTGAACAACTGCCAGTCTGTACACACTAGAGAGTCTGTACACACTGGACAGTCTGTAGAAACTGGAACATCTGTGCACACTGGACATTCAGTACAGATTGGAGATTTTGTAAACACTGGACAGTCTGTACCCACTGGACAGTCTATTCTGTACTCACAGGACAGTCCATACACACTGGACAGTCTGTACACACTGGAGAGAATATACAAACAGGACATTTTTACACGTGGGACAGTCGTTACCAACTGGATAGTCTATAAACACTGGACAGTCTGCACACATTGGAGGGTCTGTATAAACTGGACAGTCTGTACACACTGGAGAGTCGGTATAGCCTGGACAGTCTGTACACAAATGTACACACTGAACAATCTGGAAACACTGCACAGTCTGTATACACTGGAGAGAATGTACACACTGGACAGTCTGCACACACTGGATAGTCTGTTCACACTGGACAGTCTGCACACACTTGACAGTCTGTACACACTGGACAGAATGCACACACTAGACATTCTATACACACTTGACCATCTGTACACACTGGACAGTTTGTTTACACTGGACAGTCTGTACACACTGGAAAGTCTCTGCACACTATACAGTCTGTATACACTTGACAGTGTTGTCTGAACATCCTGTACAGTATGTACACAATAACAGCTTGTTCAAAAATGTACGCACTGGACAGTCTGTACACACTGAACAGTTTGTATACACTGGACAGAATGTACTGACAGGAAGTCTGTACACACTGGACTGTGTACAAAATTGAAATCACTGAAAGCCTTTACAAACTGGACAGAATGTACACACTCGAAAGTCTGTTCACACTAAAAAGACTGTAAACACTGGAGAGAATATACACACTGGACAGTCTGTACACACTGGACAGTCTGTATGCAGTTCTACACACCGGACAGACTGTAGACACTGAACAGTTTTGACACACTGGACAGAATGTACACATTGGACAGTCTATACACACTGGACAGTCTGTACACACAGGACAGACTGTACAAACTGGACAGTCTCGTCATAACACACTGGACAGTCTGTACATATTGAACAGAATGAACACTGGACAGACTGTACACACTGGAAACAATGTACACACTAGACACTCTAAACACAAATGTATGCATTGGACATTCTTACACAGTGAAGAATCTCCACACTGGAAAGAATATATACACTGTAAAGTCTGTTAAAACTTTACAGAATGTACACCCTAGACAGCCTAAACACTGGACAGTCTATACACACTCGATGGCTTGTACATGCTGGAAAGCCAGTACACACTGGACAGAATGTAAATCCTGGAGAGTCTGTACACACTGGACAGTCTGTACACACTGGACAGTCTGTAAAGCCTGGACTGTCTGTACTCAAATGTACACACTGAACAATCTGTACACACTGGACCATCTGTACACACTGGACAGAATGTACACACTGGAGTGTTTGTACACACTGGACAGTCTGTACACACTGGACAGTCTATTCTGTACTCACAGGACCATCCATACACAATGGACAGACTCTAAACACTGGACAGTCTTTACACAATGGACAGAATGTACACACTGCACAGACTGTACACGTTGGACAGTCTGTACCAACTGGATAGTCTATAAACACCGGACAGCTTGCACACATGGAGAGTCTGTACAAACTGGACAGTGATACACACTGAACAGTCTGAACAACTGGCAGTTTGTACACACAGGAAAGTCTGTACACATTGGACAGTCTGTAAACCCTGGACTGTCTGTACTCAAATGTACACACTGAAAAATCTGTACACATTGGACCGTCTGTACACACTGGACAGTCTGTAGAACCTGGAACATCTGTGCACACTGGACATTCTGTACAGACTGGAAATTTTGTAAACACTGGACAGTCTGTACACACTGGACAGAATGTACACATGGACAGAATGTACACACTGAGCAGTTTGTAAACACTGGACATTCTGTATACACTGAACAGTCAGTATATACTTTACAGTCTTTACACACTGGACCGCATTTACACCTTGGTCAGTCTGGACACACTGGAGAGTTTGTACACACTGGACCGTCTGTACACACTGGATAGTCTGTACACACTGGAGTCTGTTCAATCTGGGCAGTTTGTACACACTGGAGAGAATGTTATCACTGGACATTCTGTACACACTTAACAGTCTGTATATTTTGTACAGTCTGTTCACACTAGACAGTCTGTACACAATGTACAGTCTGTACACACCTGACAGAATATGCACAAGGAACAGTCTGTACACACTGGACAGTTTGTAGACACTGGACAGTCTGAACACACTGGAGAGTCGGTATAGCCTGGACAGTCTGTACACAAATGTACACACTGAACAATCTGTAGACAGTGAAAAGTCTGAACAATGGAGAGAATGTACACACTGGACAGTCTTTACACAATGGAGAGTCTGTACACACTGGACAGTTGTACATGCTGGACAGTCTGTTCAAACTGGACAGAATATACACACTGGACAGTCCCTACACACTTGAGATTTTGTACACACTGGACAGTCTGTACACACTGGACAGTTTGTATACACTGGACAGTCTGTAGATGAATGTACGCACTGAAATATCAGTACACACTAAACCGTCTGAACACACTGGAGTGTTTGTAAACAAAGGACAGTCTGTACATACTGGAGAGAATGTACACACTGGACATTCTGTACACACTGAAGAGTCTCTATATACTATACATTGTGTAAACACTGGACTGTCTGTACACACTGGTCAGTCAGTACACACTGGAGTGTTTGTATACTCTGGACAGTATGTAGACACTGGACAGATAGTCCACACTGGACAATCTGTACATACTAGACAGAATGTACACACTGAATAGTCTGTACAACTCGCAGTCTATACACACTGGACAGTCTGTAAAGCCTGGATGGTCTGTAAAGGCTGGACAGTCTGTGAACAAATGAACACACTGAACAATCTGTACACACTGGACGGTCTGTACACACTGGCCAGGCTGTACATACTGAAGAGTTTGTACACACTGGACCGTCTCTACAAACTGGACTGTCTGTACACAGTGGAGTTTGTACGCACTGGACAGTCTGTACCCAGTAGACAGTCTATTCGGTACTCACAGGACAGTCCATACACACTGGACAGTCTCTAAACACTGGGCAGTCTGTACACACTGGACAGAATGTACACACTGGAGAGTCTGTACACGTTGGACAGTATGTACCAATTGGATAGTCTATAAACACTGGACAGTCTGCACACATTGGAGAGTCTGTACAAACTGGACAGTCTGTACACATTGGACAGTCTGTAGAAACGGGAACATCTGTACACACTGGACATTCTGTACACACAGTAGAGTTTGTACATACTGGACAGTCTGTACACACAGGACAGAATGTACACATGGAGAGAAAGTACACACTGAACAGTTTGTAAACACTGGACAGTCTGTACACACTGGACAGTCTGTATATACTGGACAGGCTGTATACACTAGACAATCTGTACACGTTGGACAGACTGTACACACTGGACAGTCTTTACACCCTGGACACTCTGTACACAAATGTACACAGTGAACAATCTGTACACGCTGGACCGTTTGTACACACTGGACAGTCTGTACACACTGGAGAGTTTGTACACACTGGCCCGTCTGTACACACTGGACATTCTGCACACATTGGAGTCTGTACAGACTGGGTAGTTTGTACACACTGGAGAGAATGTTTACACTGGACATTCTGTACACACTGAACAGTCTGTATATATTGTACAGTTTGTACACACTAGACAGTCTGGACAAATGGTACAGTCTGTATACACATGACAGAATGTACACACTGAATAGTCTGTACACACTGGGCAGTTTGTATAAACTGGACTGTCTGTACAGACTGGAGAGTCGATATACCCTGGACAGTCTATACACAAATGTACACTCTGAACAATTGGTACACACTGGACAGTGTGTAAACTGGAGAGAATGTACACACTGGACAGTCTTTACACAATGGAGAGTCTGTACACACTGGACAGTCTGTACATAATGGACAGTCTGTTCAAACTGGATAGAATATACAAACTGGACAGTCCCTACACACTAGAGATTTTGTACACTGGACAGTCTGTACACACTGGAAAGACTGTATAACCTTGACAGTCTGTAGACAAATGTACACACTGAAATATCTGTACACACTGGACTGTCTGTACACACTGGTCAGTCTGTACACACTGGAGTGTTTGTTCACACTGGACAGTCTGTAAACACTGGACAGAATGTACACACTGGACACTCTGTACATGTTGGACAGTCTGTACCAACTGGATATTCTATAAACACTTAACAGTCTGCATACATTGGACAGTCTGTACACACTGGACAGAATTAAAACAATGTACTGTCTGAAGACAAATGTATACACTGGAGAGTCAATACACAATGGACAGTCTGTAAACACAGGAGAGTCTGTACACACTGGAGAGAATGAACACGCTGGACAGTCTGTCCACACTTGAAAGGAAGAACACACCGAACACTAAGTACACAAATGTACACACTGAACACTCCATACATACTAGACCAAATGAACACACTGGACAGTCTGTACACAGTGGACGGTCTTTATACTCTGGACAGTCTGTACACACTGGAGACTTTGTACACCCTGGACAGTCTGCACACACTGCAGAGAATGTACACACTAGACAGCCTTTACAAACTGGACAGTCTGTACACACTGGAGAGTTTCTACACACTGTTCAGTCTGTACAGACTATACAGTCTGTACACTCTGGATAGTTTCTAAACACTGGACAGTCTGCACAAACTGGACGGAATGTACACACTGGACAGTCTGTAGACACTAGTGAGTCAGTATACCCTGGACAGTCTGTACATAAATATACACACTGAATAATCTGTACACATTGGACCGTTTGTACACACTGTACAGTCTGTAAACACTGGAGAGTTTGTACACACTAGACTGTACACACTGGACAGTCTGTACACACTGGAGTCTGTACAGACTGAGCAGTTTGTACACACTGGACAGAATGTTCACACTGGACATTCTGTACACACTGGACAGTGTGTATATGCTGTACAGTCTGTACACACTGTACATTCTGTACACACCTGACAGAATGTACACACTGAACAGTCTGTACACACTGGACAATTTATAGACACTGGACAGTCTGTACACACTGGAGAGTTGATATATCCTGGACAGTCTGTACACAAATGTACACTCTGAAAAATCTATAAACACTGGACAGTCTGTATAAACTGGACAGAATGTACACACTGGACAGTCTGTACACACTGGAAAGAAAGTACACACAGAAGACTAAGTACACAAATGTACACACTGAACACTCTGTACATACTAGACCGAATGAACACACTGGACAATCTGTACACAGTGGACCGTCTTTACACACTAGACAGTATATACACACTGAAAAGTCTGTACAACTGGCAGTCTGTAAACACTGGAGAGTCAGTACACACAGGGCAGTCTGTAAACCCTGGACTGTCTGTACTAAAATGTACACACTGAACAATCTGTAAACACTGGACCGTCTGTACACACTGGACAGTCTGTAGACAGTAGAACATCTGTACACACTGGACATTCTGTACACATTGGAGAGTTTGTACACAAGGATCAGTGTGTACACACTGGAGAGAATTTACACATGGACAGAATGTACACACTGAACAGTTTGTAAACACTGGACAGTCTGTATACACTGGAAAGTCTGTATATACTGGACAGTCTGTACACACTGGACATTCTATACACATTTGACAGTCTAGTCTGTACACACTGAACAGTCTGTAAAACCTGAACAGTCTGTACACATATGTATACACTGAACAGACTGTACGCACTGGAAATTTGTAGACACTGGACTTTCTATACACACTGGACAATCTGTACACACTGGAGAGTTGGTACACACTGGACCGTCTGTACACACTGGACAGTCTGTACACACTGAAGTCTGTATAGACTGGGCAGTTTTTCAACATTGGACTGAATGTTCACACTGGATATTCTGTACACACTGGACAGTCTGTATATACTGTACAGTCTGAACACACTAGACAGTCTGTACACACTGTACAGTCTGTACACACCTGACAGAATGTACACACAGAACAGTCTGTACACACTGGACAGGTTGTACACACTGGACAGTCTGTACACACTGGAGAGTCGATATACCCTGGACAGTCTGTACACAAATGTACACACTGAACAATCTGTGCACACTTGACAGTATGTACACTGAAGAGACTATACACACTGGACAGTCTTTACACAATGGAGAGTTTGTACACACTGGATATTCTGTACACGCTGAACAGTCTGTTCAAACTGGACTAAATATACACACTGGAAAGTTCCTACATACTGGAGATTTTGTACACACAGTACAGTCTGTACACACTGGACAGTCTGTATACCCTGGACAGACTGTAGACAAATGTACACACTGAAATATATGTACACACTGGACCGTATGTACACACTGGTATGGCTGTACACACTGGAGAGTTTGTAAACATTGGACAGTCTATACACACTGGACAGAATGTACACACTGGACATTCTGAACACATTGGACAGAATGTACACACTGAAAAGACTGTACAACTGGCAGTCTGTACACACTGGAGAGTCTATACACCCTGGACTGTCTATAAACACTGGACGGTCTGTAAACAAATGCAAACACTGAACAATCTGTACACACTGGACCGTCTGTACACACTGGACTGTCTGTACAAACTGGACAGTCTGTACACACTGGAGTTTGTACACACTGCACAGTCTGTACACACTGGACAGTCTATTCTGTACTCACAGGACAGTCCATACACACTGGACCGTCTCTAAACACTGGACAGTCTGCACAAACTGGACAGAATGTACACACTTGACAGTCTGTACACGTTGGACAGTCTGTACCCACTGGATAGTCTAAAAACACTGGACAGTGAGCACACACTGGAGAGTTTATTCATAATGGACTGTCTGTACCCACAGGAGAGTCTGTACACACTGGAAAGAATGAACACACTGGACTGTCTGTACACACTGGAGAAAATGTAGAAGCTGAACAATCGGTCCACACTCAACAGAATGTACACACTGAACAGTCTGTACAACTGGAAGTCTGAACACACTGGACAGTCTGTACACACTGGACAGTCTGTACACACTGGACAGTCTGAAACCCTGGACGGTCTGTAAACATGTGTACACACTGATCAATCTGTACAAACTGGACCGTCTGTACACAGGGGACAGGCTGAACGCATGGAGAGTTTGTACAACTGGACCGTCTGTAAACACTGGACAGTCTGTACACACTGGAGAGAATGTACACACTGGATAGTCTTTACACACTGGACAGTCTCTACACATTAAACAGTCTGTACACACTAGACAGTTTGTACACACTGGACACATTGTACACACTGGACAGTCTGTAAACACTGGACGGTCTTTACAAACTGGAATGAATGTACACACTGGACAGTCTGTACACACTGAACAATCTGTACAATTCGCAGTCTGGACAAATTGGAGAGTCAGTAAACACTGGACAGTTTGCACACCCTGGACTTTCAGTATTCAAATGAACACACTGAACAATATGGACACACTGGACCGTCTGTACACACTGGACAGTCTGTACACACTGGAACATCTGACACACTGGACATTCTGTACACACTGGACAGTCTGTACACTGTAGAGAATACACATACTGGACAGTCTTTACCCAATGGAGAGTCTGTACACACTGGACAGTCTGTACACGATGGACAGTCTGTTCAAACTGGAGAGAAAATACACACTGTACAGTCCCTACACACTGGAGATTTGGTACACACTATAAAATCTGTTCACACTGGACAGTCAATTCTGTATTCACAGGACAGTCCATACACACTGGACAGTCTCTAAACACTGGAGAGTTTATACACACTGGACTGTACACACTGGACAGTCTGTACAAACTGCATTCTGTACAGACTGGGCAGTTTGTACACAATGCACAGAATGTTCACACTGAACAGTCTGTATATTCTGTACAGTCTGTACACACTTGACAGTCTGTATACAATGTACAGTCTGTACACACCTGACAGAAATTACACACTGAACAGTCATTACACTCTGGACAGTTTGAAGACACTGGACAGTCTGTACACACTGGAGAATTGGTATAGCCTGGACAGTCTGTACACAAATGTACACACTGAACAATCTGCATACACTGGACAGTCTGTATACACTGGAGAGAATGTACACACTGGACAGTCTGTACACACTGGAGAGTGTGTACACACTGGATAGTCTGTACACGCTGGATAGTCTGTACAAACTTGACAAAATGTACACACTGAACATTCTGTACACACTGGAGAGTCTGTGAACACTGCAGAGTCCGTACACGCTGGATAGTCTGTACACACGGGCAGGATGCACACACTGGACAGAATCTAAACACTAGAGAGTCTGTAGACACTGGAGTGTCTGTGCACGCTGGACAGTCTGTACACACTGGAGAGAATGTACACACTGGACAGAATTTACACACTGGACAGTCTCTATACACTGAACAGTCTGTACACACTATACAGACTTTACACACTGGAAACTTTGTATACACTGGACAGTCTCTAAACACTGGAGAGACTGTACAAACTGGACGTAATGTACACCCTGCACAGTCTGTACACACTGGAGAGCTGGTATACCCTGGACAGACTGTACACAAACGTATACACTGAACAAACTGTAGACACTGGACCATATGTACACACCGGACAGTCTGTACACTCTGGATAGTTTGAAAACACTTGACAATCTGTACACACTGGAGATAGTACGCACGGGAAAGAATGTACACACTGAACAGTCTGTACATATTGGACAGTCTGCACACACTGAACACTCTGTAAACACTGGATAGAATGTACATACTGGACAATATGTGCACACTTGACAGTCTGTACACACTGAAGAGTCTGAACACTGGACAGTCTGTGCACACTGGACAGTCTGTGCACACTGGAGAGTTTGTACACACTGGACAGAACGTACACACTCTACATTCTGTACACACAAGACAGTCTGAATATACTGCACAGTCTGTAGAAACTAGAAAATCTGTACACACAGGACAGACTGTAGACACTGGACAGTCTGTACACACTGGACAGTCTGTACACGCTGGACAGTCTGCACAAACTGGAAAGAATGCACACAATGAAAAGAATGTACACACTGGATAGTCTGTACACATTGGACAGTCTCTAAACACTGAACAGAATGTACACACTGAACAGTATGTATACACTGGAAGGTGTTACACACTGAACTGTC
The DNA here is from genome assembly GCF_982192425.1 of Myodes glareolus. Classification (NCBI taxonomy): domain Eukaryota; kingdom Metazoa; phylum Chordata; class Mammalia; order Rodentia; family Cricetidae; genus Myodes; species Myodes glareolus. The sequence goes on along the minus strand of NC_142033.1, from coordinate 101,836,235 downwards.
TGTACACCCTGGACAGTCTGTACACAAATGTACACACTGAACAATCTGCACACAAAGACAGTCTGTACACATTGGACAGAATATACTCACTGGACAATCTGAACACTCCGGTGAGTCTGTACACACCTGAGAGAATGTACACACAGGAGAGTCTGTATACACTGGACAGTCTGTACACACTTGACATAATGTACACACTGGACAGACTGTACACACTGGACAGTCTGTAAACCGTGGACGGTCTGTAAACAAATGTACACACTGAAAAATCTGTTCACACTGGACCATCTGTACACACTGGACAGGCTGAACACACTGAAGAGTTTGTACACACTGGACCGTCTGTACACACTGGACTCTCTTTACACACTGGAGTTTGTACACACTGGACAGTCTGTACCCAGTGGACAGTCTATTCTTTACTCACAGGACCATCTATACACACTGGACAGTCTCTAAACACTGGACAGTCTGTACACATTGGACAGAATGTACACACTGGACAGTCTGTAAACGTTGGCCAGTCTGCACCAACTGGATGGTCTATAAACACTGGGCAGTCTGCACACATTGGAGAGTCTGTACAAACTGGACAGTCTGTACACACTGGAGAGAATGAAAACACTGGACAGTCTGAACACAAAAGTACACACTGGAGAGTCTATACAAAATGGACAGACTGTACACAGAGGACATTCTGAACACACTTGAGAGAATGAACAAACTGGAGAGACTGTACACACTGCAAAAAAAGTACACACTGAAGACTAAGTACAAAAATGTATACACTGAACACTCTATACATACTAGACCGAATGAACACACAGGACCGTCTGTACACACTGGACATTTAGTACACACTGGACAGATTGTAAACACTGGACAGACTGTACAAACTGGAAGGAATGTACACACTGGACAGTCTGTACATACTGGACAGGCTGTACACACTGAAGAGTTTGTACACACTGGACGGTATGTACACATTGGACAGTCTGTACACACTGGAGAGTTTGTACACACTGGACTTTCTGTACACACTGGACAGTCTGTACACACTGGAGTCTGTACAGACTGGGCAGTTTGTACACACTTTACAGAATGTTCACAGTGGACATTCTGTACACACTTGACAGTCTGTATATACTCTACAGTTTGTACAAACTAGACAGTCTGTACACACTGTACAGTGTGTACACACCTGACAGAATGTAGACACTCAACAGTCTCTACATACTGGACAGTTTGAAGACACTGGACAGTCTGTACACACTGGAAATTCGGTATAGCTTGGACAATCTGTACACAAATGTACACACTGAACAATCTGTAAACAGTGGACAGTCTTTATACACTGGAGAGAATGTACACACTGGACAGTCTGTACACAGTGGACCATCTTTACACAATGGACAGTATGTAGACACTGGACAGTCTGTACAACTGGTAGTCTGTACACACTGGAGAGTCTGTACACACTGGACAGTCTGTAAACCCTGGACTGTCTGTACTCAAATGTACACACTGAACAATCTGTACACATTGGACTGTCTGTACACATTGGACAGTCTGTAGACACTGGAACATCTGTATAAACTGGACATTCTGTACACATTGGAGAGTTTGTACACACTGTACAGTCTGTACACACTGGACACAATGTACACATGGATAGAATGTACACACTGAACAGTTTGTAAACACTGGACAGTCTGAACACACTGGACAGTCTGTATTTACTGGAGAGTCTGTACACACTAGACAGTCTCTACAAACTGGACAGTCTTTACACGCTAAACAGTCTGTACACAAATGTACACACTGACCAATCTGTACACACTGGACCGTCTGTACACACTTTACAGTCTGTATACACTGGAGTCTGTATAGACTGGGCAGTTTGTGCACACTGGACAGAATGTTCACACTGGACATTCTGTACACACTGGACAGTCTGTACACTGGAGAGAATGTACACACTGGACAGTCTTTACACAATGGAAAGTCTATACACACTGGACAGTCTGTACACGCTTGACAGTCTGTTCAAACTGGACAGAATATACACACTGGACAGTCCCTACACACTGGAGATTTTGTACACACTGGACAGTCTGTATACACTGGACAGTCTGTATACCCTTGACAGTCTGTAGACAAATGTACACAATGAATTATCTGTACACACTGGACCGTCTGTAGACACTGGTCAGTCTGTACATACTGCAGAGTTTGAACACATTGGTCAGTCTGTACACACTAGACAGAATGAAAATACTGCACAATCTGTACACACTGGACAGAATGTACACAATGAACAGTCTGGACAACTGGCAGTCTGTACACAATGGACATTCTGTACACACTGGAGAGTTTGTAAATCCTGGATGTTCTGTAAACAATTGTACACACTGAACTATCTGTACACACTGAACTGTCTGTACACACTGCACAGACTGTACACATAGAAGAGTTTGTACACACTGGACTGTCTATACACACTGGACTGTCTGTATTCACTGGAGTTTGTACACACTGGGCAGTCTGTACCCACTGGACAGTCTATTCTGTAGTCACAGGACAGTCCATACACACTGGACAGTCTTTAAAAACTGGACAGTCTCTACACACTGGACAGAATGTACACACTGGACAGTCTGTACACGTTGGACAGTCTTCACTAACTGGATAGTCTATAAACACTGGACAGTCTGCACACATTGGAGAGTCTGTACAAACTGGACAGTCTGTATACACTGAACAGAATGAAAACTTGGACAGTCTGAACACAAATGGACTCACAGGAGAGTCTGTACAAAATAAACAGTCTGTCCACAAAGGAGAGTCTGTACACACTGTAGAGAATGAACACACTGGACAGTCTGTACACACTGGAAAGAAAGTACACACTGAAGACAAAGTACACAAATGTACACAATGAACACTCTAGACATACTAGACCGAATGATCAGACTGGACAGTCTGCACACAGTGAACCGTCTTTACAAACTGGACAATCTGTACACACTAGAGAGTTTGTAAACACTGGACAGTCTGCACACATTGGAGAGAATGCACTCACTGGACTGGCTTTACACACTGGACAGTCTCTACACACTGAACAGTCTGTACACACTAGACAGTCTGTACACACTGGACGTTTTGTACTCACGGGACAGTCTGTAAACACTGGACAGTCTGTACACACTGGACGGAAACTACACACTGGACAGTCTGTACACACTGGAGAGTCGGTATACCCTGGACAGTCTGTACATAAGTGTACAGACTGAACAATCTGTACACACTGGACCGTCTGTACCCACTGGACAGTCTGTTTACACTTGAGAGTTTGTACACACTGGACCCTCTGTACACAATGGACAGTCTGTACACACTGGAGTCTGTATAGATTGGGCAGTTTGTACACACTGGACAGAATGTTCAGACTGGACAAACTCTACACACTGAACAGTCCGTATATAATGTACAGTCTGTACACACTAGACATTCTGTACACTCTGAACAGTCTGTACACACTGAACAGTCTGTTCAACTGGCAGTCTATACACACTGGAGTCTGTACACACTGGACAGTCCGCAAACCCTGGACTATCGGTACTCAAATGTACACACAGAACAATCTGTACACATTGAACCATCTGTACACACTGGACAGTCTACAGACATTGGAACATCTGTACACACTGGACATTCTGTACACATTGGAGAGTTTGTACACACAGGACAGTCTGTACACACTGGACAGAATGTACACATAGACAGAATGTACACACTGAACAGTTTGTAAACACTCGACAGTCTGTACACACTGGGCAATCTGTATATACTAGAGAGTCTGTACACACTAGACAGTCTGTACACACTGGACAGTCTTTACACCCTAAACAGTCTGTACACAAATGTACACACTGAATATTCTGTACACACTGGACCGTCTGTACAAACTGGACAGTCTATACACACTGGAGAATTTGTACACACTGAACCGTCTGTACAAACTGGACCGTCTGTACACACTGGAGTCTGTAGAGACTGGGCAGATCGGACACACTGAACAGAATGTTCACACTGGACATTCTGTACACAGTGGACAGTCTGTATATACTGTACAGTCTGTACACACTAGATAGTCTGTACACACTGTACAGTCTGCACAACCATGACAGAATGTACACGCTGAACAGTCTGTACACACTGAACAGTTTGTAGACACTGAACAGTCTGTACACACTAGAGAGTCGGTATACCCTGGACAGTCTGTACACAAATGTAAACACTGAATAATATGTACATTCTGGACAGTCTGGACACTGGAGAGAATGTACACACTGGACAGTCTTTACACAATGGAGAGTCTCTACACAATGGACAGTCTGTACACGCTGAACAGTCTGTTCAAACTGGACAGAATATACACACTGGACAGTCCATACAATGGAGATTTTGTACACACTGGACAGTCTGTACACACTGGACAGTCTGTATACCCGGGAGAGTCTGTACACAAATGTACACACTGAAATATCTGTACACACTGAACCGTCCATACACTCTGGTCAGTCTGTACACACTGGAGAGTTTGTACACACTGGACAGTCTGTACAAACTGGACAGTATTTACACACTGGACAGAATGTACACACTGGCCATTCTTTATACACTGGACAGGATGTACACATTGAACAGTCTGTACAACTGGCATTCTGTTCACACTGGACAGTCTGTACACAAAACTGAATGAAAACAATGTATACTCTGAACACAAATGTACACACTGGAGAGTCTATACACAATGGACAGTCTGTACACAGTGGAGTTTCTGTACATACTGGACAGTCTGTACACACTGGACAGTCTGTATGCACTGGACAGTCTGTACATGCTGATCAGTCTGCACAAACTGCAAAGAATGCACACACTGGACAGAATGTACACACTGGATAGTCTCTACACATTGGACAGTCTCTAAACACTGAACAGAATGTACACACTGAACAGTATGTATACATTGGAAAGTGTTACACACTGAACTGTCTTTACACGCTGGACAGTCTGTACACCCTGGACAGTCTGTACACAAATGTACACACTGAACAATCTGCACACAAAGACAGTCTGTACACATTGGAGAGAACATACTCACTGGACAGTCTGAACACTCCGGTGAGTCTGTACACACCTGAGAGAATGTACACACAGGAGAGTCTGTATACAATGGACAGTCTGTACACACTTGACATAATGTACACACTGGACAGACTGTACACACTGGACAGTCTGTAAACCCTGGACCGTTTGTAAACAAATGTATACACTGAAAAATCTGTACACACTGGACCATCTGTACACACTGGTCAGTCTGTACACACTGGACAGTCTGTATACCACGGACAGTCTGTGGACAAATGTCCACACTGAAATATCTGTACACACTGGACCGTCTGTACACATTGGTCAGTCTGTACAGACTGGAGTATTTGTACACACTGGACAGTCTGTACACACTGGACAGTCTGTACACACTGGACAGTATGTAAACCCTGAATGTCTGTAAACAAATGTACACACTGAACAATCTGAACACACTGGACGGTCTGTACACACTGGACAGTCTGTACACACTGAAGAGTTTGTACACACTGGACCGTCTGTACAAACTGGACAGTCTGTACACACTATAGTTTGTACACATTGCACAGTCTGTACCCACTGGACAGTCTATTCTGTACACACAGGAAAGTCCATACACACTGGACAAACTGTACACAATTTACAGAATGTACACAATGGACAGTCTGTACATGTTGGACAGTCTGTACCCACTGTATAGTCTATAAACACTGGACAGTCTGCACACTTTGGAGAGTCTGTACAAACTGGACAGTCTGTACACACTGGACAGAATGGAAACACTGGACAGTCTGAACACAAATGAACACACTGGAGAGTCTATACACAATGGACAGTCTGTACACACAGAAGAATCTGTACACACTGGAGAGAATGAACAGATTGGACAGTCTGTAAACACTGAAAAGAAAGTACACATTTAATACAAAGTACACAATTGTAGACACTGACCACTCCATACATTTTAGACCGAATGTACACACTGGACAGTCTGAACACAGTGGTCGTCTTTACACACTGGACAGTCTGTACACACGGGAGAGAATGTACACACTGGACAGTCTTTACACACTGGACAATCTCTTCACACAGAACAGTCTGTACACACTAGACAGTCTGTACACATCGGACATTTAGTACACACTGGACAGTGTGTAAACACTGGACAGTAAGTACAAACTGTACGGAATGTACACACTGGACAGTGTGTACACACTGGAGAGTCAGAATACCCTGGACAGTCTATACATAAATGTACACACTGAACAATCTGTACACACTGGACCATATGTGCACACTGGACAGTCTGTACACACTGAAGAGTTTGTACACACTGGACCGTCTGTACATACCGGACAGTCTGTACACACAGGAGTCTGTACATACTGGGCAGTTTGTACACACTGGACAGAATGTTCACACTGGATATTCTGTACACACTGGACAGTCTGTATATACTGTACAGTCTGTACACACTAGAGAGTCTGTACACACTGTACAGTCTTTACACACCTGACAGAATGTACACACTGGGCAGTATGTACAAACCTGAGAGAATGTACACACTGGACAGTCTTTACACAATGGAGAGTCTGTATACACTGTCCATGCTGGACAGTCTGTACAAACTGGACAGAATATACACACTGGACAGACTCTACACACTGGAGATTTTGTACACACTGGACAGTCTGTACACACTGGACAGTCTGTCAACCCTGGACAGTCTGTAGACAAATGTACACACTGAAATATCTGTACATACTGGACCGTCTGTACACACTGGTCAGTCTGTACACACTGGAGTGTTTCCACACCCTAGACAGTCTGTACACATTGGACAGTCTGTACACACTGGACAGAATGAGCACACTGGACACTCTGTACACACTGGACAGAATTTACACAATGAACAGTCTGTAACACTGGCAGTCTGTACACACTGGACAGTCTGTACACACTGGAGAGTCTGTAAACCCTAGATAGTCTGTAAACAATTGTACACACTGAACAATCTGTATACATTGGACTGTCTGTACACACTGGACAGGTTGTACACATGGAGAGTTTGTACACACTAGACCGTCTGTACACACTGGACAGTCTGTAAACCCTGGACAGTGTGTAAACCTTGGACGGTCTGTACACAAATGAATACACTGAACAATCTGTGCACACTGGACCATCTGTACACACTGGATAGGCTGTGCACATGGAGAGTTTGTACAAACTGAGCACTCTGTACACACTGGACAGTTTGTAGACACTGTACAGTCTGTACACACTGGTGATTTGGTATAGACTGGACAGTCTGTACACAAATGTACACAACGTAAAATCTGTAAACACTGGACAGTCTGTATACACTGGAGAGAATGTACCCACTGGACAGTCTGTACACACTGGAAAGAAAGTAAACACTGAACACTCTATACATACTAGACCGAATGTACACACTGAACAGTCTGTACAACTGGCAGTCTGTACACACTGGAGAGTCTGTACACACTGGACAGTCTGTAGACACTGGAACATCTGTACAAACTGGACATTCTGTACTCATTGGAGAATTTGTACACACTGGACAGTCTGTACACTCTTGAGAGAATGTACTCATGGACAGAATGTACACACTGAACAGTTTGTAAACACTGGAAAGTCTGTACACACTGGACAGTCTGTATATACTGGACAGTCTGTACACATTGGACCGACTGTAGACACTGGACAGTCTGTACACACTGGATAGTTTGTACAAACTGGACCGTTTCTACACACTGGACAGAATGTTCACACTGGACATTCTGTACACACTGGACAGTCAGTGTAAACTGTAAAGTCTGTACACACCAGACAGTCTGTACACACTGTACAGTCTGTACACACCTGACAGAATGTACACACTAAACAGTCTGTACACACTGGACAGTTTGTAGACAATTGACAGTCTGTACACAATGGAGACTTCGTATGGCCTGGACAGTCTGTACACAAATGTACACACTGAACAATCTGTACACACTGGAGAGTCTGTACACTGGAGTGAATGTACACATTGGACAGTATTACACAATGGAGAGTCTGGACACACTGGACAGTCTGTACACGCTTGACAGTCTGTTGAAAGTGGACAGAATATACACACTGGACAGTCCCTACTCACTAGAGATTTTTACACTTTGAACAGTCTGTACACACCGGACAGTCTGTATAAGCTGGACAGTCTGTAGAAAAATGTACACACTGACGTATCTGTACATTGTGGACCGTCTGGACGCACTGGACAATCTGTATACACTGGACAGATTTTACACAATGAAAAGTCTATAAAACTGGCAGTCTGTACACACTGGACAGTCTGCACACACTGGACAGTCTTTAAACCCTAGACGGTTTGTAAACAAATGTACACACTGAACAATCTGTACACACTGGACAGTCTGTACACACTTAGCAGGCTGTACACACTGAAGAGTTTCTACACACTGGACCGTCTGTACACACTGGACAGTCTGTACACACTAGAGTTTGTAAACACTGGACAGTCTGTACCCACTGGACAGTCTATTCTTTACACACAGGACAGTCCATACACACTGGACAGTCTCTAAACAATGGACAGTCTGCACAAACTGGACAGTCAGTGTAAACTGTAAAGTCTGTAAACACCAGACAGTCTGTACACACTGTACAGTCTGTACACACCTGACAGAATGTACACACTAAACAGTCTGTACACACTGGACAGTTTGTAGACAATTGACAGTCTGTACACAGTGGAGAGTTGGTATGGCCTGGACAGTCTGTACACAAATGTACACACTGAACAATCTGTACACACTGGACAGTCTGTACACTGGAGTGAATGTAAACACTGGACAGTATTTACACAATGGAGAGTCTGGACACACTGGACAGTCTGTACACGCTGGACAGTCTGTTGAAAGTGGACAGAATATGCACACTGGACAGTCCCTACAATCTGGAGATTTGTACACACTGGGCAGTCTGTACACATTGGACAGTCTGTATACCCTGGACATTCTGTAGACAAATGTTCACAATGATGTATCTGTACGCACTGGACCGTCTGTACACATTGGTCAGTCTGTACACACTGGAGAGTTTGTACACACTGGACTGTCTGTACACACTCGACAGAATGAACACATTGGACAATCTGTACACAGTGGACAGAATGTATACACTGAACAGCCTGTACAACTGGCAGTCTGTACACACTGGAAAGTCTGTACACACTGGACAGTCTGTAAACCCTGGACGGTTTGTAAACAAATGTACACACTGAACAATCTGTACACACTCGACCATCTTTACACACTGGACAGGCTGTACACACTGAAGAGTTTGTACACACTGGACCGTCTGTACACACTGGACTGTCTTTACACACTGGAGTTTGTACACACTGGACAGTCTGTACTCACTGGACAGACTATTCTGTACTCACATGACAGTCCATACACACTGGACAGTCTCTAAACACTGGACAGTCTCTACACACTGGACAGTCTGTACAGGTTGGACAGTCTGCACCAACAGGATAGTCTATTAACTCTGGACAGTCTGCACATATTGGAGAGTCTGTACAAACTGGACAGTCTGTATTCACTGGACAGAATGAAAACACTGGACAGTCTGAACACAAATGTACATACTGGAGAGTGTATGCACAATGGACAGTCTTTACACACAGGAGAGCCTGTACATACTGGAGAGAATGAACACACTGGACAGTCTGTACACACTGGAAAGAAAGTACACACAGAAGACTAAGTACACAAATGTACACACTGAACACTCTGTACATACTAGACCGAATGAACACACTGGACAATCTGTACACAGTGGACCGTCTTTACACACTAGACAGTATATACACACTGAAAAGTCTGTACAACTGGCAGTCTGTAAACACTGGAGAGTCAGTACACACAGGGCAGTCTGTAAACCCTGGACTGTCTGTACTAAAATGTACACACTGAACAATCTGTAAACACTGGACCGTCTGTACACACTGGACAGTCTGTAGACAGTAGAACATCTGTACACACTGGACATTCTGTACACATTGGAGAGTTTGTACACAAGGATCAGTGTGTACACACTGGAGAGAATTTACACATGGACAGAATGTACACACTGAACAGTTTGTAAACACTGGACAGTCTGTATACACTGGAAAGTCTGTATATACTGGACAGTCTGTACACACTGGACATTCTATACACATTTGACAGTCTAGTCTGTACACACTGAACAGTCTGTAAAACCTGAACAGTCTGTACACATATGTATACACTGAACAGACTGTACGCACTGGAAATTTGTAGACACTGGACTTTCTATACACACTGGACAGTCTGTACACACTGGAGAGTTGGTACACACTGGACCGTCTGTACACACTGGACAGTCTGTACACACTGAAGTCTGTATAGACTGGGCAGTTTTTCAACATTGGACTGAATGTTCACACTGGATATTCTGTACACACTGGACAGTCTGTATATACTGTACAGTCTGAACACACTAGACAGTCTGTACACACTGTACAGTCTGTACACACCTGACAGAATGTACACACAGAACAGTCTGTACACACTGGACAGGTTGTACACACTGGACAGTCTGTACACACTGGAGAGTCGATATACCCTGGACAGTCTGTACACAAATGTACACACTGAACAATCTGTGCACACTTGACAGTATGTACACTGAAGAGACTATACACACTGGACAGTCTTTACACAATGGAGAGTTTGTACACACTGGATATTCTGTACACGCTGAACAGTCTGTTCAAACTGGACTAAATATACACACTGGAAAGTTCCTACATACTGGAGATTTTGTACACACAGTACAGTCTGTACACACTGGACAGTCTGTATACCCTGGACAGACTGTAGACAAATGTACACACTGAAATATATGTACACACTGGACCGTATGTACACACTGGTATGGCTGTACACACTGGAGAGTTTGTAAACATTGGACAGTCTATACACACTGGACAGAATGTACACACTGGACATTCTGAACACATTGGACAGAATGTACACACTGAAAAGACTGTACAACTGGCAGTCTGTACACACTGGAGAGTCTATACACCCTGGACTGTCTATAAACACTGGACGGTCTGTAAACAAATGCAAACACTGAACAATCTGTACACACTGGACCGTCTGTACACACTGGACTGTCTGTACAAACTGGACAGTCTGTACACACTGGAGTTTGTACACACTGCACAGTCTGTACACACTGGACAGTCTATTCTGTACTCACAGGACAGTCCATACACACTGGACCGTCTCTAAACACTGGACAGTCTGCACAAACTGGACAGAATGTACACACTTGACAGTCTGTACACGTTGGACAGTCTGTACCCACTGGATAGTCTAAAAACACTGGACAGTGAGCACACACTGGAGAGTTTATTCATAATGGACTGTCTGTACCCACAGGAGAGTCTGTACACACTGGAAAGAATGAACACACTGGACTGTCTGTACACACTGGAGAAAATGTAGAAGCTGAACAATCGGTCCACACTCAACAGAATGTACACACTGAACAGTCTGTACAACTGGAAGTCTGAACACACTGGACAGTCTGTACACACTGGACAGTCTGTACACACTGGACAGTCTGAAACCCTGGACGGTCTGTAAACATGTGTACACACTGATCAATCTGTACAAACTGGACCGTCTGTACACAGGGGACAGGCTGAACGCATGGAGAGTTTGTACAACTGGACCGTCTGTAAACACTGGACAGTCTGTACACACTGGAGAGAATGTACACACTGGATAGTCTTTACACACTGGACAGTCTCTACACATTAAACAGTCTGTACACACTAGACAGTTTGTACACACTGGACACATTGTACACACTGGACAGTCTGTAAACACTGGACGGTCTTTACAAACTGGAATGAATGTACACACTGGACAGTCTGTACACACTGAACAATCTGTACAATTCGCAGTCTGGACAAATTGGAGAGTCAGTAAACACTGGACAGTTTGCACACCCTGGACTTTCAGTATTCAAATGAACACACTGAACAATATGGACACACTGGACCGTCTGTACACACTGGACAGTCTGTACACACTGGAACATCTGACACACTGGACATTCTGTACACACTGGACAGTCTGTACACTGTAGAGAATACACATACTGGACAGTCTTTACCCAATGGACCAAGTCTGTACACACTGGAGAGTTTGTACACACTGAAAAGTCTGTACACACTAGACAGTTTGTAGACACTAGAGAGTCTGTACACACTGGAGAGTCGGTATACCCTGGACAGTCTGCAAAAAAAAATGTACACACTGAACAATCTCTTCACAGTGGACAGTCTGTACACTGGAGAGAATGTACACACTGGACAGCCTTTACACAATGGAGAGTCTGTACACACTGGACAGTCTATACATGCTGGACAGTGTGTATACACTAGACAGTCTGTACACACTGGACATTTTGAACACACTGGACATTCTGTAAACACTGGACATTCACTATTAGTGGAGAAAACGAAACATTCCAGGATAAAAACAAATTTAAACAATACGTAGCCACAAATCCAGCCTTACAGAAAGTAATAGAAGGAAAATCGCAACCCAAGGAATCCAGCATTGTCAACACTGCCTACAATAACTCAGACATCTAGTGACCCTTCACAAGCACAACTCAAAGAAGGGAAAAACACAAATTCTACTACCCCCAAAAAAAATAAATAAATAAAATAACTGGAGGGAACAACCACTGGTCATTAATATCACTTGATATCAATGGACTCAATTCACCTATAAAAAGGCACAGACTAAGAGATTGGATACGAAAACAGGATCCAACATTCTGCTGTTTACAAGAAACACATTTCAATCACAAAGACAGACATCTACTCAGAGTAAAGGGTTGGGAAAAGATTTTTCAAGCAAATGGACCTAAGAAACAAGTGGGTGTGGTCATTCTAATTTCCAACAAAATTGACTTCAAACTAAAATCAATCAGAAGAAATAGAGATGGACATTTCTTACTCATAACAGGAACAATTCATCAGGAGGAAGTCTCAATCCTGAATATCTATGCCCCTAATATAAAAGCACCCACTTATGTAAAAGAAACACATCTAGAACTAAAGGCAGTCATCAAACCACACACACTAATAGTAGGAGACTTCAACATACCTCTCTCACCAATGGACAGGTAAATCAGACTGAAACCTAACTGAGAAATAAGAGAATTACTGGAGGTAATGAATCAAATGGACTTAACAGACATCTATAGAACATTCCAAGCAAATAGGAAAGAATATACCTTCTTCTCTGCAGCTCATGGAACCTTCTCGAAAATTGACCACATACTGGGTAACAAAGAAAACTTCCATAGATACAAATAGAAATTAGTAACCACCAGTGTCTTGTCAGATCACCATGGATTAAAGTTAGAATTGAACAACAATGCTACTCCCAGAAAGCCTACAAACTCATGGAAGCTGAACAGTCAACTACTGAATCACCCCTGGGTCAAGGAAGAAATAAAGAAATTAAAGTCTTCCTTGAATTTAATGAAAATAAAGACACAACATATTCAAACTTATGGGACACAATGAAAGCAGTGCTAAGAGGAAAGTTCATAGCACTAAGTGCCCAATTAAAGAAAACAAAAAAAGCACACATTGGAGACTTAACAGCACACCTAAAAGCTCTAGAAAAAAAGAGGCAGACTCACCCAGGAGGAGTAGAAGACTAGAAATAATCAAACTGAGGGCTGAAATCAACAAAATTGAAACACAGAAAACAATTCAAAGAATCAATGAAACAAAAAGCTGGTTCTTGGAGAAAATCAATAAGATTGACAAACCCCTATCAAAACTAATCAAATGGCAGAAAGAGAACACGCAAATTAATAAGATCAGAAATGAAAAAGGGGGCATAACCACAGACACAGAGGAAATTCAGAGAATCATTAGATCTTACTACAAAAGCCTGTATGCCACAAAATTGGAAAATGTAAAAGAATGGGCATCTTTTTAGATAAGTACCATATACCAAAGTTGAACCAAGACCAGATGAACAATCTAAATAGACCTGTTAGTTGCGAAGAAATAGAGGCTGTTATCAAAAATCTTCCTACCAAAAAAAGCCCAGGACCAGATGGTTTCAATGCAGAATTCTATCAGAACTTCCACGAAGAGTTAATACCTATACTTCTTAATGTATTTCACAATATAGAAACAGAAGAGTCATCACCAAATTCTTTTTATGAAGCTACAGTTACCCTGGTACCAAAATCACACAAAGACACAACCAAGAAACAGAATTACAGACCAATCTCACTCATGAACATCGACAAAAATTCTCAATAAAATACTGGGGAATCAAATCCAAGAATACATCAGAAAAATTATCCATTATGATCAAGTAGGCTTCATCCCAGAGATGCATGACTGGTTCAACACACACAAATCTATCGATGTAATCCATCATATAAAGAAACTGAAAGAAAAAAAACCATATGATCATTTCATTGGATGCTGAAAAAGCATTTGACAAAATTCAACACCCCTTTATGATAAAGGTGTTGGAGAGATTAGGGATACAAGGATCATACCTAAATATAATAAAAGCTATTTACAGCAAGCCGACAGGTAACATCAAATTAAATGGAGAGAAACCCAAAGCCATTCAACTAAAATCAGGAACACAACAAGGCTGTCCACTCTCTCCATACCTCTTCAATATAGTGCTTGAAGTTCTAGCAATAGCAATAAGACAACATAAGGGGATGAAGGGGATTCAAAATGGAAAGAAAGAAGTTAAACTTTCCTTATTTGCAGATGATATGATAATGTACATAAGCAACCCAAAAAACTCTACCAAAGAACTCCTACAGCTGATAAACACCTTTAGTAACGTGGCAGGATACAAGATCAACTTTAAAAAATCAGTAGCCCTCCTATACACAAAGGACAAAGAAGCAGAGAGGGAAATCAGAGAAGCAACACCTTTCACGATAGCCACAAAAAAACATAAAATATCTTGGGGTAACTCTAACCAAGGAAGTGAAAGACCTATTTGACAAGAACTTTAAGTCTTTGAAGAAAGAAATTGAAGAGGATACCAGAAAATGGAAGGATCTCCCTTGTTCTTGGATTGGGAGGATCAACAGAGTAAAAATGGCAATTCTATCAAAAGCAATCTATACATTCAATGCAATCCCCATCAAAATCCCATCAAAATTCTTCTAAGACCTTGAGAGAACAATAATCAACTTAATATGGAAAAACAAAAAACCCAGGATAGCCAAAACAATCTTATACAATAAAGGAACCTCTGAAGGCATTACCATCCCTGACTTCAAACTCTATTACAGAGCTACAGTATTGAAACAGCTTGGTATTGGCATAAAAACAGAGAAGGCGACCTATGAAATTGAATAGAAGACCCAGATATTAACACACAAACCTATGAACAACTGATTTTCGACAAGGGAGCTAAAAGTATACAATGGAAGAAAGAAAGCATCTTTAACAAATGGTGCTGGCATAACTGGATGTCAACCTTAGAAGAATGAAAGTAGATCCATATCTATCACCATGCACAAAACTCAAGTCCAAATGGATTAAAGACCTCAATATTAATCTGACCACATTGAACCTGATAGAAGAGAAAGTGGGAAGTAGTCTACAAGACATGGGCACAGGAGACCACTTCCTAGGTAGAACCCTAGTAGCACAGACAATAAGAGAAACAATGAATAAATGGGACCTCCTGAAACTGAGAAGCTTCTGTAAAGCAAAGGACACTGTCATTAAGACAAAAAGGCTACCTTCTGACTGAGGTAACCCCTCAGTCAGAGGTTCTTCACCAACCCCTCATCAAACAAAGGTCTGATCTCCAAAATATGCAAAGAACTCAAGAAACTAGACAATAAAAATCTAATTAACACAACTAAAAAATGGGGTACTGAACTGAACAGAGAATTCTCAACAAAAGAACTTCGAATGGCCAAAAGACACTTAAGGTCATGCTCAACCTCCTTAGCAATCAGGGAAATGAAAATCAAAACAACTTTGAGATACCATCTTACACCTGTCAGAATAGCTAAACTCAAAATCACCAGTGTGATTTTGGATGTGGAGTAAGGGAAACACTCATCCATTGTTGGTGGGAATGCAAATTTGTGCAGTCACTGTGGAAATCAGTGTGGTGGTTTCTCAGGAAACTGGGAGTTAACCTCCCTCAGGACCCAGCAATTCCACTCTTGGGAATATACCCAAGAGATGCCCTATCATACTACAAAAGCATTTGTTCAACTATGTTCACAGCAGCACTATTTGTAATAGCCAGAACCTGGAAACAACCTAGGTGCCCGTCAATAGAAGAATGGTTAAAGAAGGTGTGGAACATATACACATTGGAGTTTTACTCAGCAGTAAAAAACAATGACATCTTGAATTTTGCATGCAAATGGATGGAAATAGAAAATGCTTTAGTGAGTGAGGTAACCCAGACCCAAAAAGAGGAATATGAACCTTCATATGGCTATGGATGGAGATAGAGACAGAGACACATATTGGAACACTGGACTTAACTCCCTAGGTCCAAATGAGAAACAGAGGGAGTGAGATTGTGAGCAAGGAAAGCAAAATCAGAGGGGGCCTTCATCCGACAATGGATGGAGATAGAGACGGAGACCCTCATTGGAGCACTGGAAGTCAGGACCACGAAGGGTGTGTTCACCCACTGATACTCAGCGGTAAAAAACAATGACATCTTGAATTTTGCATGCAAATGGATGGAAATAGAAAACGCTTTACTGAGTGAGGTAACACAGACACAAAAAGAGGAATATGGAATGTATTCACTCATAAGTGGATTCTAACCATAATTAAAGGACATTGAGCCTTTAATTCATGATTCCAGAGACACTAAATAAGAAGGTGAACCTAAAGAAAATCATATAGTTATCCTCCTGGATATTGGAAGTAGACAAGATTGCCAGGCAAAATTTGGGTGCACGGTGGGGGGTGGGGTGGATGTAAGGGGAGATGGGTAGAGAGAAGGGAGAAGGGGAGGATTCGGGAAAACTTGGGGAAATGGGATGGGTGGGATGGAGGAAGGGTGGATATGGGAGTAGGGGAGTAAATATCTTAATTAAGGGAGCCATTTTAGGGTTTGCAAGAGACTTGATTCTAGAGGGGTTCCCAGGTCCAAGGAGAGGTCTCCAGATTGTTCCTTGGGCAGCAGAGGAGAGGGTGCCTGAACTGGCCTTGTTCCATAGCCACACTGATGAATATCTTGCATATCACCATAGAACCTTCATCTGGTGATGGATGGAGATAGAGACAGAGACCCACATTGGAGCATTGGACTTAGGTCCCAAGGTTAAAATGAGGAGCAGAAGGAGGGAGAACATGAGCAAGGAAATCAGGACCACGAGGGGTGCGTCCACCCACTGAGACGGTGGGACTGATCTAATGGGAGCTCACCAAGGCCAGCTGGACTGGGAGTGATGGAGCATGTGATCAAACTGGACACTCTGAATGTGGCTGGCAATGAAGGCTGACTGAGTAGCCAAGGACAAAGGGATTGAGTTTTGATTCTACTGAATGGACTGACTTTGTGGGAGTCTGGTTTGTTTGGAAGCTCACCTTTATAGACCTGGATGGAGGGGGAAGGACCTTGGACTTCCCATGGGTCAGGGAACCCTGACTGCTCTTAGGACTAGACAGGGAGGGAGAGGTGGGAAGGGGGAAAGAAAAGGGAAGCAGGGAGAAGGTGGAAATTTTTAATAAATAAATTAATTTATATATATACATATATATATATGTATATATATATATATATATATATATACACACACAGAGGCTTTAGGAGAGAAAAGAAAAGACAAAGGCAGACAGAACTCTGTAAATTTAAGGCATGGTGGTACATGCCTTTAATCCCAATACCTGGAAGGCAAAGGCAGACAAACCTCTGTAAATTTAAGGCATGGTGGTACACACCTTTAATCCCAATGCCTGGGGGGCAAAGGCAGACAGACAGATCTCTGTGACTTCAAGGTGTAGTAGCACACACCTTTAATCCCAGCACTTGGAAGGCAGAGGCAAACAAACCTCTGAGAGTTCAACGACAGCCTGGTCTACAGACTGAGTTCCAGGACAAAGATACATAGAGGAAATCCTGTCTCAAAAAAATTGCTTTTTTAAAAAAAAAAAAAGTCTTAAAAGAGACAGAGCCCAGATAATCATAGATAAAAGGAAGTAAAAAAAATAAGCCATGTGAAATTGAAAAATTCACAGAGTTTAGATTCTATATATTATTGTGCTATCTTTGAATTTTTTGACTGTTAAGGAGCTAAGTACAGAGAGACATTTCATTGTATGGGCTGCCAAGCTAAACCAGCATCTTGACTTCAGAATTTGGGTCTAAGGATTTGATTGTTGTAAAAGAGGTTCTTCTTTCATTTTCATAGAAGATGAGACCCTGTGGATTGCTTCTAGATCAATATGGTATGATAGACCACACTCTCCTGAAAGATTGCTGTGAACACCCTCAAAAATTTACTTTGCTAACCTGCCAACTGAGATAAACCTAGCATACAAGATACACCATAAAAGACCGAATTAACAGCGCCCCCATACAGCACAAAGCAGTTTGGAGAGAAAAAATTTACACCCACATTCCCAAATATTGTTTATAAAGCTTTGTCTACATTTAAAGGGGGATATGAAATAGATACGAATAATTTGCATTGGTATGGATTTTGCTTTATTGATATAAATTTAAGGTCAATCTTGTTATATGTATATTTCTGCTCTTGATTAAGGTATTGTGATTGTGTAAATCATTTACAAATGTAATGTATAATTAGGAAATATAGGTTGTTAATGTATAATCAACGATAATAGTCAAGCTTGTAGTCATGTTAGATTTTCTAGATATATAGAGATATAGTTCAGTTAGATAGGCATTCTTCATATCTTTTACAGACTATAGAATATGGCATTTAAAATGTTTTAATTACTTAGGGCTTTTCATGACAATGAGACACGTTTGCTCCTAGCAGCAGCAATCTACTTCAAGGGGAAGATGGGCATCAAAGAGGTTCCTTATGGAGTTGATTAGCCATTTGGGCAAGAAACTGCTCTTGCTTGGACTTTTGCATAAACTGGACATGCAATACCCACAGAGAGATGACTGCTGAACTTGCCTAAAGGTGACATGATCCTTTGGCATGATTCATGAAAGAGTCTGTGAGACATTCTGCAGGATACAGAAGAAAGTGACTAAACTGTCTTTGGAATTTCCTGCTTCGTGGAAATGTCTGCTGGATGCTATGGGCCTATAGGCTGAAGATGGATGCCCCAACAGTACAGAAAAACTTTGGGTGACTGTCCAAGCAGCGAGATGTCTCTGTCATTTCTAAAGTTTTGGAAGTTGCTTACTGCTTGTTTACTTAGGTAATATTATATCCTTCTGGAGTCTTTGATGGAGTTGAAGAATAGATAGATAGTTATAGTTTTCCATTGTTATGATAAAAGATAAAATAGATCTAAATATTGTAACTGTAATTCTTGCTTGATACCTGTTATATGTAATATTACTGTTAAAGCCTTCCTTTTTGTTTAAACAGAAAAGGGGAAATGGTATAGGAGGTCCTTCTGTATTTGTGTTGCTTTCATTGGTTATTAAAGAAACTGCCTTGGCCTAGTTGATAGGGCTGAACTCAGGTAGGAAGGGAATACAGAACAGGATTCTGGGAAGAAGGGCAGTGTGGCAGGCACCATGAAACTCCTGCCTGAGACGAACGTAGGTTAGAATCTTGCCAGTAAGCCACAATCATGTGGTGATACACAGATTTAATAGAAATGGGCTAATCAAGATGTAAGAGTTAGCCAATAAGAGGCTAGAGCTAATGAGCCAGGCAGTGATTTAATTAATACAATTTCTGTGTGATTATTTCGTGTGTAAGCTAGCTGGGTGGCTGGGACAACAGGCAGTCCACTTCTCATACAACATTCCCCAGTTTGTGCAGAGGCCATCAAGAATCCTGAACATCTATCAACTGTCACATGTACATATCTTAATTTCCCAAACCCTGCAATACAAATAATATCCATTTGCAATAAATGATTAGGAATTAATCCTTGGGGATTTACCCCCACTACTGTACACACTGCTTAACAATTTGGTGAGCAGCTTCCTTTGTTAATCTAAATTGTTTTGTTTTAAAGATTTATTTATTTATTTATTATGTATACAGTGTTCTGTCTGTATGTATGCTTGCTGGCCAGAAGAGGGCACCCAATCTCATGAGAGATGGCTATGAGCCACCATGTGGTTGCTGGGAACTGAACTCAGGACCACTGGAAAAGCAGTTAGTGCTCTTAATCTCTGAGCCATCTCTCCAGCCCCTCTAAATTGTTTTCTTAAACTTATACTATTTTGATGACTCAGAGCATACAATCACTGAACAAGCTCAACCTGAGATAAAGCAGTTATTTTTGTGAGTTTATCAGCTAAAGCATTACCTTCAGCTATTGGACCAGGAAGATTTTAATGCACTCTAATATTCCCTACAAAGCATGGCAACCTTCTTTGTTGTATGGCATTTTGAATTTGTTGGAACAGCATCTTAACTTGCTTTTTCCTAGTCCCAATACATGGGACAGTCTATAGGACTTGAAGAGCATTAAATATATATTGGCTGGGTATAGATTAAACTCCTACAAAAAGCTGGACACTGTAGCAACAGCTCATAACTCAACTATTTGAGCTGAGGCCAGTTCTGTTTGCACTACATGTTCTTCACCATTAACCACATACACAGCTCTTCCTTTGGAGAACCAACTGTAAAAATTAACATAGCATCCTTTACAGGATCTTTTGCTACAACTTTAGGAAAATTAAGGAATATAGGTGTACAAATTGCAACAACGAATCAGCTGGGGAAGGATTAATCTGGCCTTTAAATTGAGCAAATGCAATTACCCAAGAATCACTATTTTGAAATAACCATTGATCATAGCCAGTTCTCTACTAAAATACCTCTTAGATTATATCCTGTTCTTCTGTGCTAAGCAAGCTACAGCTTCAAAATAAAAGTTTAATACCATAAATGGCAAAGAATAGGTAGATGTAACCATAAAAGCAGACCGTTTTGCGATAATATTGCTGTAGGAGTAGTAAGTTTTGTAAGTGATATACATGCTTACTAGGGTTGATCATAATTAATATAAAGCACTTGCTGTTTCTGTAGAGCATAATCTACTGGGTGAGTACCTGTCTGGCAGCTTCTGTAAGCTGTCTAGTGGAATTTGGATCACTGCTCCCTTTAAGAATTTCACTTAGTGGCTCAAGATCTCCCACAGAATATTTTAAATAAGGTCTCAGCCATTGGGTGTTTTATTAAAAGTGTGTAAACTATCTTTCTTCTAATCCAAATTGCAAGTCTGCGTAGCTGACAGACTTAACTTGTTCATCTAAATTTTCACAGACTGGCCTGAAGCTGTAATTCCCTGAGACTACTTTTTTGCAGTCAGACTAGACTCCTAGCTGAAGCTTAGCCACGTAGAGGGGCACAAGCCATGATACCTCTGCTGCTTGGCTAGGTACTTGGTACTTGGTGGCTTGGCTGCCACCTGGGTACTTGGGAGCAGGAGGTCAGTCCCTCTTTGCCTGCTCTGCCTAAGCAGGGCACAGGCTACTTTTAGCAGTCCTTACACAGACCAGCATAAAAACAACTGACAAATTTACAGGCTCTCAGGTGTCCAGCAAGATAGCAGCTCTGAGACTGAAACTTAGGTGAACATAGCCACGATAAAAGATTTTGGGGCACCTCAGCATTACTGCATTCCCCTTCCTGGGAACCAGGGGATCCTGGTAACCAACCATGTGTGCACTGGAGCTTGAGTATTTTCCATCCCCATTGTAGTCTTTCATCAATAGACCCAGACTCTGGAACTGGGGTGAGACGACCTGCAGATAACCTGCAAGTGTTTCTCCTTGTTCAACCAACCCAGCAACTGACATAGCATTGATCAACTAGAGTTAGCTGACCATTAAATGAACTAGTCAAAATAGTTGAAAAATGACTTCTGGACTCTCCATTTTGATTCTGTACTAACCCCCCCCCTTGATTCTGTGAGGTTTTTTCCCTTTAAAAGAGCCTGTAATAGACAAAGTCCTTCTCCTCTCGAGGCTGAGGGACCTCTGTCACGGCAGCAAAATAAAAATTCCTCTTGCTATTGCATCAACCACGCTGAGAGTGTCTCTTGGGGTGACCTCCTCCTTGGTGGGGCCTTAGGGCCCAACATTTGGGCATTGGCCAGGAAGTGTTGGTTGCCCTCAGACCCACTGCTGACCCAGTTGGAGGTAAGAGTGTGCTCGCCTGAATGCTTGATGTTTGTCTATCTCTATTACTGCGATTGATATTTATGTTCGTCAGTAATTTGGGAAAAAATGCACCTGCACAGGGCTGGTATTTGAAAGGGACCAGGCAGTGGGACAGACATGTCTGGGAACACTCCCTGGCCCAGCCATGGAGGATGCTTCACAGGCAATTTATGAAACTGGGAGCGACCAGATCGCCTTAGTTCCAGGGAGTGTGGCTCTTATCGCCCACTCCCATCCAGATTTGTAATATCAGTTTGTTGCCCCGCAGCTTTTGGTTTTGAGTCTGTGTCTGTCATTTTGTATTATTGTTTTTGCTTTCGTGTTTGTTTTTTAGTTTAAATCTAGTACAATGGGACAGCAAATAACTACCCCCTTAACTTTGACTTTAGACCACTGGAAAGAGGTTGAGGATAGAGCTTGCAATCAGTCTGTGGAAATCCGAAGGAAACGCTGACCTTGGAGTGACCCACTTTTGAAGTGGGCTGGCCACAAGATGGAACATTTAATCTGGATACTATTTTGCAGGTTAAGGTGAGAGTCTTCCAGCCCAGCCAGCAGGGCCATCCTGATCAAGTTCCTTACATCGTAACTTGGGAGAGCTTGTCCAGAGACCCTGGGTCAAACCATTTGTCCCACCTGAAGAAACACAAAGCCCAGCACTGCCCCCTGGCTATCCATCACCCCTTTGACTTCAAGGACAATTGAAGCCCCAACTGCCCCTCCTCCGGACCCTTTCTCTTCTTTTTCCCATGTGGGAGCAACCGAAACAGAAGTCCCAGACACCACCAATCATCTCTGACACCCAGTCCGACCTCCTGCTTTTCGACCCTCCTCCTCCCTACCCCCAACCTCTTCTGCCCCAGACCAAGGCACCCCCCTCGTGCCTGTTCCCGAGGAACCTGCTGAACCTGCTATGGATTCTGACAGACACCCTAACCCTGACACGACTGAGACTGCTGCTGGGGGTTACAGGACCTAGCCCGCAGCCAGCAGGCTGGCTGTGTCTCAGTTGAGAGAGAGGCAGGACACCCGCAAGGGAAAGGTGGACTTCCCAAGCGCTCCCCCTCTGCTCAGTGGCTGACCAACTTCAATACTGACCTTTTTCAGCCTCTGATCTTTATAATTGGAAACTTCATAACCCTTCCTTTTCTCAGGACCCCCAGGCCCTACTGCCCTTATAGAATCTGTTCTGATTACTCACCAGCCCACTTGGGATGAGTGCCAACAGTTTTTGCAGATACTCCTCACTACAGAGGAAAAACAGCATGTTTTTCTTGAAGCTCAGAAAAATGTCCCAGGAGCTGACAAAAGGCCAACCCAGTTGCCAAATGAGATAGAGGATGCCTTCCCTTTAAACCGGCCCAATTGAGACTTTAATACTCCAGCTGGTAGGGAGCGACTTCACCTCTATTGTCAGATTCTATAGGCGGGTCTCCAGGGGGCTGGCAGACGGCCAACTAATTTGGCTAAGGTAAGAGCAATAGTGCAGGGGCCTGATGAAATGCCTGCAGGATTTTTAAAAAGGCTATTAAAGGGGTACAGGATGTACACCCCTTTTGATCCCATGGCAGCAGATCACCAGGCCGGTGTAGTGATGTCTTTTTTTAATATTTTATTTATTTATTATGTATGCAATATTCTGTCTGTGTGTATGTCTGCAAGCCAGAAGAGGGCACCAGACCACATTACAGATGGTTGTGAGCCACCATGTGGTTGCTGGGAATTAAACTCAGGACCTTTGGAAGAGTAGGCAATGCTCTTAACCTCTGAGCCATCTCTCCAGCCCTGTAGTGATGTCTTTTATAAGCCAGTCAGCACCTGACATTTGTAGCAAGCTGCAGAGGATGGAGGGACTGCAGGGTTACTCCCTCCAAGATTTAGTAAAGGAGGCAGAAAGAATTTTTAACAAAAGAGAGACACCAGAGGAAAAGGAAGAAAGAAGGTACAAAGAACAAGAAGAGAGCGAGGACAAGCGAGATAAAAAGTGTAGTTGCGAGTGAAGTAAGATCTTGGCCACAGCAGTATGCAGTGTAGAGCAACCCAAGAAGTGCCAGGACAAGGACAGAGGAGATAAAAGGCGGCCATGAGTCTGATAACAGCCCAGTCTTTGTCTCCCAAGTAAGTCAGGGTGTGACCAAGACACTGGGAATTAATTGGAAATTACATTGTGCATACAGACCCTAGAGTTCAGGACAGGTAGAAAAGATGAATAGAACCATAAAGGAGACCTAACCAAATTAGCCTTGGAAATTGGCACTAGAGACTGTGTACAGCTCCTTCCCTTAGCCCTGTTCCGGGTGTAGAACATTCCATCTTGGCTTGGACTGACCCCGTATGAGATCCGATATGGGGGGGCTCCCCCATTGACCTCCTTTAGGGCCCCTCCTGACCCCACTATTCACAAACCCAATTTGCAGGTGCAGCTAAAAGCACTTCAGATCGTCCAAGCCCAGGTGTGGAGACCCTTGGCTGCTGCCTACCAGCCCGGACACCGGGAGATCTCGCACCTGTTCCAGGTTGGCAATTCTGTGTATGTTCAGAGACACTGGTCCCAGAATCTTGAACCTCGCTGGAAGGGACCCCACACCGTGCTTCTTACAACACCTACTGCCCTCAAAATGGATGGCATTGCAGCCTGGATCCACGCATCTCACGTCAAGCCGGCACCTCCACAGGACAACCCAGGACCTTCCCAATGAAAGCTTAGCATACCCAAAATCCTCTAAAACTGAGATTAGTCAACAAGGCCTGATCCTATCAGGCTTGCTGATCTTTGCCCTGATGTTTCCTTCCACATATAGTACTAAAAACCACCATACACCTCAAGACTTAACTTGGACCCTGACTAACTTTAAGACTGGGCAAGCATTAAGGCTAGCCACTGGAGTTCATTCCCCGGATACCTGGTTCCCCCAGCTAACTTTTGACCTGTGTGTTTTAGCAAAAGACTCTTGGGAGAATACCGAACAAACCCCCAGAAACTCTTATCCTGCATGCAGATATTCTGAATGGTATATTTGTCCTGGGGGGGAGCAAACTTGGCAGTGCAGGACGGCTGAAGTATTTTACTGTGCTGTCTGGGTATTTGAAACCAGTGTCAGTGTCTCCTGGTTGAGGGTTAGCAAAAAGGACTTAGTCTCTTTTACCTGTACCACACCAGGAGAATCTGAAATCACAATCACCCTCACTGAGGAGGGAAAAAGAGCTAACTGGTTAACAGGCAATATTTGGGGCTTACGGTTGTATAATCCCAGAAAAGAAGACATAGGGATTCTGTTCATCCTGCAAGTTGTTGTAACACCTCCTATGATCATTGCACTAGGACCCAACCTGGTATTGCCCAACCAGAGCCAGCTAGCCCTGGCTGAGTTAGCCCCCCTTTCCAGGGCCCTGGGTCCCACTCCAAGTTCTAAAAATCCTTCTGCTACCCCTGCTTCACTGTTGGCGCTCTCTAATACAGGCCAGTGACTGTTTAATCTGACAGTGGGAGCCTTTTCTATGCTGAGTAATACTGACCCCAACATGACACAATCTTGCTGGCCCCCCATACTATGAAAGGACTGCAACATCCAGGGATTTCAACAACACAACTAGCCAGGATGGCTGTGCTTGGGGAACTGGTCATAAACTAACTCTTACAGAGGCTACCAATGCAGGGACATGCTTGGGAAATCCACCGGCTATTTACAAACATTTATGTAATGAGACCCTTAAGAGTCGTAAAACTTCTAAAACTGGATACCTGATCCCTGATTCAGATAAATGGTGGGCTTGTAGTACAGGCCTGATGCCTTGCGTGGCGACATCGGTTTTTGACTACTGACTACCTAGGGTCTTTTATCATTCCACTGACACATTTGAGGATGAATTTGACAGGCACCCGAGCCGCTATCAATGAGAGCCCATCTCCCTGACTCTAGCAGTAATCTTAGGCTTTGGGGTGGCAGCCAGTGTTGGCACCGGTGCTACTGCTCTGCTGCAGACTTCCAAAATTCCATAGCACTTTGAGGAATTAAGAACAGCTATAGATGAGGACTTAAGGGCTCTAGAACAATCTATCACCAAGCCTAAAGATTCAATAACCTCACTTTCCAAAGAAGTGTTACAAAATAGGCGTGGGTTAGACTTGCTATTTCTTCAAGAAGGAGGACTCTGTGCTGCCCTAAGAGAACAATGTTGTTTTTACATAGATCACTCTGGGGTAATTAAGGATTTGATGGTTAAGCTCAGAGACAGGCTAGACAAGAGACGGAGACACAGGGAGGCACAACAAGGTTGGTTTGAAGGCTGGTTCAATCATTCCCCCTGGTTCACAACACTCATTTCTACCATCACTGATCCCTTGATCATTCTGTTACTCATTTAACCTTTGGGCCCTGTATCCTCAATTGACTCCCGATGTTCATTCAAGAGTGACTTAGCATTACCAAAGCTTTGGTGTTGACCCAGCAAAATCATGATTTTAGGGAAAATCCCTAAGAATCCCAAGATTGGGATTCGATCAAATCAGAGGGGGGATGAAAGACTTTAGGGCACCTCAGCATTACTGCACCCCCCTTCCCGGGAACCAGAACCCTGGTAAACAACCACGCGTGCACTGAGCTTTGAGTACTTTCCATTCCCATTGTAGTCTCTCTTCAATAGACCCAGACTCTGGAACTGGGGTGAGACGACCTGCAGATAACCTGCAGGTGTTTATCCTTGTTCAACCAACCCAGCAACCACCATAGCATTGATCAACTAGAGTTAGCTGACATTAAATGAACTAGTCAAAATAGTTGAAAAATGATTTCTGAACTCTCCATTTTGATTCTGTACTAACCCCCCCCCTTGATTCTGTGAGGTTTTTTCCCTTTAAAAGAGCCTATAATAGACAAAGCAAGAATCCTTCACCTCTCAAAGCTAAGGGACCTCTACCGTGACAGCAAAATAAAAATTCCTCTTGCTATTGCATCAACCATGCTGAGAGTGTCTCTTGGGGCAACCTCCTCCTTGGTGGGGCTTTAGGGCCCAACAACACCATGGTTTACAATCCTTGCTTTTTTATTTTGTATTTTGTAATCACAAAACTAGGAGAATTCCTGAATTCTCTCCCTGTTAAAAGCCACAGATTTATCCATATAGGCTCCTTAGCTCATAGATCAATTAGCCTCTAGGCATCGCTGGGCCACACGCCATACTCCCTTCATTCTTCCCACTCACTAGCAGTAACAGAGGCCGCCACCACTTGCAGGGACAAAGAGGAGGCCATACTTTGGCCTCTCAAAGTCCCAGAGCAGCCCAAAGGTGGCAGAGGATATGCCAGCAGAGCAAGTGCAGGAATATAATGTTTACAAACTCTAAACATCTCTGTATTAGTTTCTTCTCCACTTTGGCTTGTCTAACTATCAAAATACATCCAAGCGACTATACAGATAGTTGAATATTATCTTTGTCCCATATTTACAAATATTTGCAGTTTTACTCCCATTATTTGGCCTCACCTTTCTCTTTCCTTTTTTATTATCTGCTATTTATTTCTGAGCTCTCATTACAAACCTCTCCACCTGTGTTGCAATTTTCTTCCAGAGTCCCTTGCATACTCCCTTGTACACCTGGTCACACTTCTATGTATTTCAGGGTTCACTGGTCAGCCCCATGTTGCGATGCCATATGTCGGAGACCAGCCTCAACAAAAAGACCACTCACCAGGGTAGGAGCATTGGGATTTAGAAATATTAGTAAAGAATACAAAGACGTGAAAATAATAAGACAGAAAAACATACAATAGTATCAGGAGGGAGTTCCTGTGAATACTAAAAATTGACTGCAGTTAATTTCCAATTGCTTAAAATACCTGACCCCAAAATGTAGGAGTAAGACAAATGTAACATGAGGGGGCCTGCTTGTTGGGGTTTCTGTCCTACCTGATACCCCACAGCCGGCAAGCCCCAAAGAAAATCACACAGAGGACTCCATAAGATTATAAACTGATTGGCCCATTAGTTCAGGCTACTTATTAGTTCTTATAACTTATGTTAGCCCATTATTTTTATCTATGTTAGCCACACAGCTCAGTACCTTTCTTAGCAGGGCAGTTTATACCTTGCCTCTCCAGTGGTATGGGCAGAAATGCCAAGGGAGCTTCCTGCTTCCCAGAATACTTCCATTCTCTTTACTCCACCTCTACTTCCTGTCTGTTTTTCCCACCTATACTTCCTGCCTGGCCAATCAGCATTTATTTAAAATATGATTGATAGAATACAGACAATTCTCCCACACCAGACAAAAAAACTGCATTAACATGATACAAGAAAATGAACAAAATAATTGAAGGTCCATAGTTAAGCATTCTGTCGCTAGAACAAAACAAGTCACACTCACACCCTAGACCAAAACATTCTGAAACAAACCACTTCCTGAGTAGAATCCAATGTTATCTCCTTAAAGGAACTGGTGATTAGTTGGATCCTTAGACTTTTGTTTGATGTAGAAACATTATTCCTAGAGTGCAAGGTCTGACTATTACCCACACTTGTTGACAACAACCTTGAGAGAGCAGAACTCTCTGGTCAACAATTAGGTGGGACCTTTGTTTGAGGTAGAAACACAATAACCTTGAAGGAATAGAGGCAAGTTCCAACTCTCTGACCTTTGGTCAAGGTGGAAATAGGCTCACATTTCTGGGCCTCACACAAGGCCACACCTCCTATTAGTGCCACTCCATATGGGCCAAGCATTCAAGCACATGAGTCTATGGGGCCATTCCTATTTAAGCCACCACACCAGAGCACTCTTTGATCAATTACGACCTAATGCTTCTGAGGGGTCTGACCCTCCATTCCCGAAAGAATGTAAATTAGAAAGCCACTTATTCTTTTACCCCCAGAGGTTATTTCTGGTTAAAGTGCCTTCTCTTTGGACACAGAAGTGGTCAGATGTGGATACTAACAGAGTGTCCAGGAACCATGTGACATGCTACTGGATCCCTGTCTGTTCGGGTGTATGACAATGTTGATGGCCAGTTTCTATCAGTTTTGTTTCCCTGTGTTGACTGGCGGCTTTCTCATGCGTGAAACCCTTCCCCACCCAGTTAGAAAACTGTGTTCTCTCCTATTGGGGACACACATCCTTTGGCTCTGCAAGGTCGGGGGTAGGAAAAAGGTGGGGAAGTCTTTCACCTGACCTACTCTAGGAACATAAGGTCTTCCTTAGTTTGTTCCTTGACTCCTTACACTGAGGGTTAGTCCCTGTATGGAGGCCAGGTCTCTCCCCCAAGTCCCAACTCCCCTGACATCTGAGAGAATGCACACAGGGTAGAGAAATAGTTCCCCCAGGTGAGCATTTCCTCCATTTTGTGCCTGCTCTAAGCAGTCTTTTTTTATTTTTTTTTAAAAAGATCTATCTATCTATCTATTTATTTATTTATTTATACAGTATCCTGCCTGTAGGCCAGAAGAGGGCACAAGATCTCATTACAGATGGTTATGAGCCACCATGTGGTTGCTGGGAATTGAACTCAGGACCTCTGGAAGAGCAGTCAGTGCTCTGTACTGCTGAGCCATCTCTCCAGCCCCTCTAAGCAGTCTTGAAAAGGGGGAAAGTTCTCCTGGCCTCTGCACAAAGGAAAAGAAAAAGTTCCACTACTTTCTCTTTCATAGTTTGTCTCCTTTTCAAGGAGTGATCTGTAAAATCCAACATTTTCTCAAAGAAGTAAAAACACTAGCCCTGGGCTTGGCAAGGGAACTGCTGCCAGGCAAAACAGCCTGGGGAGAACAGATATTCTCTTCTATTTAACTCTTCTGAAGGAGACTTTATACAATTTCACTAAGTATTTTTTGGAAATATTAAAGACAGTTGATAAAGATTTCCCTGTGACCCAATCAACTAGACTGTTTGAAAAATGTTATAAAAGTTGAAAAAAGTTGAAAAGTATAAGTAGGTCCCAGTTGCTGGAGGTAGTTCAAAAAGATTTTTAGGGCTGGAGAGATGGCTCAGAGGTTAAGAGCATTGCCTGCTCTTCCAGAGGTCCTGAGTTCAATTTCCAGCAACCACATGGTGGCTCACAACCATCTGTAATGGGGTCTGGTGCCCTCTTCTGGCCTGCAGGCATACACACAGACAGAATATTGTATACATAATAAATAAATAAATATTTGTAACATGAAGGCCGGCTTGTTGGGGTTTCTGTCCCGCCCGGTACCCCACAACCGGCAAGCCCCAAAGAAAATCATACAGAAGACTCCATAAGATTATAAAACTGATTGGCCCATTAGTTCAGGCTTCTTGCTAACTCTTGTAGTTTATATTAACCCATTATTCTGATCTATTTTAGCCATATGGCTTGGTACCTTTTTCAGCTGTCAGCTGACATGTTGCTTCTTCAGTGGTCTGGGCAGGAATGGCGGAGAAATCAACTTCCTCCTCCCCAGAATTCTCCTGCTCTCCTTACATCATTTCCACTTCCTGTCTGGTTTTCCCACCTATACTTCCTGTCTGGCCAATCAGCATTTATTTAAAATATGATTGACAGATTACAGACATTTCTCCTGCACCAAATATTTTTTAAAAGATATTTTAAAAAATATTTTTAACAACAGAAACAACAAACTGATGAAGACAAAAACTTTTACAAGACCTGAAAGCCCCCTTTCCCTTTGCTGACAATAAGACAAAGTTAACTTACAGATACCCAGCAAAATTTTGTGATCTTACCCTAATCAGAAGAATATCTCCTAGATGGAAGTTATACCTTCAATCAAAAAATAAAAAATACTAAATGATCCTAAAACAAAAAGGGGAAATTGAAATGCATATTGCCGGGTTGATGAGGCAAGCAACCTGGTGGCCTGCCAGTCACGCTGGAGCATGTGGCTCCTACCTATGAAGAAACCTGGTACCGCTAATTCTCATGAGTCTGTTTCTTTCAGATAAACACATGTATACTATCTTTGTCCTGAAAGATCCATTTGTCACCCTTCCACTGGCAGTGGAGAGTCAACCATCTCTGTCTGTAAATGGACTGACCCAGTGGGAGATTACAGTGGGCAATATACCAGGACCAGGCTGCCCCAGGAGTTAAAGACACTAAATGCAGAGTTGCTCCCCTTCCTTCAGAGGTTTCCTGGGAAAACAAGATTACAAAAGGGCCACTCAGGGAGTGCTGCAAATTTACAGACATTTTTATTAGTCCAACTTTGTAGAAGCTGCCTATCTTGGCTACCAGCTGAGGGGAGGCAGAAGGAGCCTGTCTCAGAGCAGGACTGCTGCCAGCCTTTAGATCTCAACCCCAAAGACTAAGAAACGGGTGCAGGAGTTCCTCGGTGCAGCTGGACACCAGAGTGTCTGGAAATGGCAAGGCCTCTATACACCAGCACAAGGGGCCCTGGGCACCTAATGTGGACTGAGACTCAGCAAAAGCCATGCATGGCTTTAAAAACAGCAGTGATTTCCACTCCAGCCATAGAATTTTCATATGTCTCAAAACCTTTACATCTGTTTGTCCACAAAACACAAGACAAAAGGGGTTTCAACCTAAAATTTGGGGCCATGGGAATGTCAGTGAAGTACTTCTCCAAACGACTGAACCCTGTAGCCACAGGTTGGCCCATCTGTCTAAGCACAATGGAGGCTAATGTTAGTTTGAGAAAGAAAATAAGTTAACTCTGGGTCAAGAGTTGTACTCACAGCACATGACGTGGCTGAGGCTGCCCTCATGTGTGATGACATGGGTGCTTGTCCATGACTGTCAGGAGATGAAAGATAAACATGGGAGCTGCAGCAGTTCCAGAAACTGAAAAGATAAGGACTGGCACCAGGAACCTCAGCCCAGAGAGCAGCACTGATTGATATGAACTAGGCTTTCAGGTGGGGAAAAGCAAAGTCCTCCACCAAATACATGGACAGTCACTATTCTATTACTACTGGGCATGTCCACAGTAACATCTCCAGAGAAAGAAGGCCTCTCGCCACTGGTTAAAAGGACATTCAAAATTCTTGGACCTCTTAGAAGTTATTTTGCTTCCCCTACAAACTGCTGTCCTCCATAGCTGGTCTTCTCACATAGCTGCCCACCAAATCAGTAGTGCCTATTGAAATTCTGGAACCGGGGTGGAGTTGGGGGAATGATATTCTGATGATGGTTTTGATGGTCTATTTGTTTTTCTACCATGGGGACTCAGGCAGTAAGACCATCAAAATCACAAGAGAATAGAGGATATCAGAGGGAAGTATCAGTCTCCCAAAACAACCAAGAGGAATGTGGCAACTAACCTTCAAAGGCTACTGATCCGAGGTTCACAAAACTTTCTGAATTGTTCAGACCAAGATACCTGACTGGACAGCTGAGCAAGGGATGTCTCAGCCAGATGCAAGGTTTGTGCTCAAGTGAATACAAAACAGAGAGCTCTTACCCAGGAAAGTGTCCAAATGACAAAGCAAGACCCAAAAAAAAAAAAAACACTCGGGAAAAATGACTTCACCAAGATCCACCCTGACAAGGGAGGATAACAGTACTTGCTAGTTCTTCTTAGTTTTTTTTATTTAGATATCTCTTCCTGGATGGTAAAACTGTTCCCTACCTAGACTAAAACAACTAAATAGTAGCTCAAAAACCTCCTCCAGAGGATGGATATGGGACTAGGGAAGTATATATCTCAACTAAGGGAGCCATTTTAGGGTTTGCAAGAGTATTGATTCTGGAGGGGTTCCCAGGCCCAAGGAGAGGTCCCCAGATTGTTCCCTGGGCAGCAGAGAAGAGGGTGCCTAAACTGGCCTTGGCCCATAACCATACTAATGAACATTTTGTATATCACCATAGAACCTTCATCTGGCGATGGATGGAGATAGAGTCAGAGACACACATTGGAACACTGGACTTAACTCCCTAGGTCCAAATGAGAAGCAGAAGGAGGGAGAATGTGAGCAAGAAAGGCAGGACTAGAGGGAACCCTCATTTGACAATAGATGGAGATAGAGACGGAGACCCACATTGGAGCACTGGACTGAGCCCCCAAGGTCCAAATGAGGAGCAGGAGAGAGAACATTAAAAAGGAAATCAGGACTGTGTGGGGGGCGTTCACCCTCTGATACAAGGGGACTGATCGAATGAGAGCTCACCAAGGCCAGCTGGACTGGGACTGAATGAGCATGTGATCAAACCGGAGTCTTTAAATGTGACTGACATGGGGGCTGACTGAGAAGCCATTGACAATGGCACTGGGTCTTGTTTTGTCTGCATGTACTGGCTTTCTGGGATCCTAGTCTGTTTGGATGCTCACCTTCCTAGACCTGGAGGGAGAGGGGAGGAACTTGAACTTCCCACAGAGCAGGAAACCCTGACTGCTCTTAGGATTGGAGATGGAGGAGGAGAGGGAGTGGGGGGAGGAGGAGAGGGAGTGGGGGGAATGGCAGGGTATGGGGAGGAGGGGAGGAAGTGGAAATTTTTATAAACAAATAAATAAATTAATTTTTTAAAAAAAGAAGGCAAAGGTAGCTGTTTGCTCCCTCTCTTGTTTTGGGTTCCGCTTTTGGCTACCAGAAACTTTTCCTGGTCATGCAGAAGGCTGTTGTCTAGGATGGTGATCTGTAAGTTTTTTCCCTTTAAATATATAACCCTTTTATTAATCATTAAAAAAAGAAAAGTGAAAATAAGGATTTATGTACAATGAATTTAATTTAAGCGCAGTAATTGTCCTGTAAATTTATTTGTGGAACCAACTACTGGATGAGGGAGTGAAGTCGTGGGTCTTAGAGAATAACCTATGACCACCATTTTACTAAATCAGCAAAATTAAAATAAACAACTTAAAAAACAAAGCAAAAAAAAACCTCCTCCAGGAACTAGTCCCATTACTTGGGATCCCCCTAACAATGGGGCCCAACAATGGCCTGGCTTTCATTGCTAAAAAAAAAAAAAATCTCTCAATTAATAGCCAAAGCTTTATACATTGATTGAAAATTTCATTGTGCATACAGATCTCAGAGTCCGGCCAGGTAAGAATACACAGGACATTAGTGAGAAGCCCAGACCCTCACCCAGTCCACCACTTTGGCAGCCATGATAGGCTACAGAAAAGACCCAGGAAAATGTAGGCCTCAAGATGTGCTGAGCCCCCAACCTTGCCTTAATTACTGGGAAGAAACTGCCAGATGTCCTCCATATGGTAAGGAACCAATCAGAAGTTAGCTGGCGGGCTCAGGATATGCTGTACTGATAATAATGGAAAGCAATAACCACAGCATCACCCTCCCCCCATAGCTTCCAGGCATAGCAACCTTTCTACAACTGCAGCTGACCAATCACCTCAGGACAGGTTGTCCCTGATGAGGTTAGGGTGTGACCTTTTGGGTACCCAGAGAAAACTGTCATCCTACCCTGCTCTCTCCTGTTCTTGCATTACCTTGAGGTTGGACTTCTCATTCCTATTCCATGAGTTTTGTCCTTATAATAAAGAACAATAACTGGAATCTTTTGGAGTTAGCTTGGGATTGTTCGACTCATGTCCTCACCCCTTTTACACGTTCAGCTACATCTCCCAGCCCAGAGGTGGGCCCATCCTGAGACTGTCACGATACAACTTGTGGACCCCATATGTGTACCCTTTCTCTATTCCTAACAAATGCCCCCACCCCACTGTGACTCAGAATCTCTCCAACTCCAGTCACTGTGTCAGGCTGACCAAGGACCCAAGTTAACTCGAAATTAAAAATACTCTTTGATTTTGCATTGGATCTAGTCTCTTGGTAGTTTTTTGGGGGTCCAGACTCTGGACACACATTTGAGGACTCATTCGGGATACCCCAAACCCACTACAATCCCCCTCTCCCCCTCCATTGAATTTTGGGGTACCAAGCATCAGGTAACTTTGTTTTGTCGAGGCAAGTTCTGGCCAAGTTCTGGTTTGTTTTTTGTTTGTGGCCATTGCAGCTCTTCTGTGAAACTTGCATAAGATTCAAATCATTGTATGGTGGACTGCAGGTTGGGGTGACTGGGAAAGGTCCCTGCACCCTGTTGGCAGATTAGAAGACCTGTCAGGAAGGGACTGTATCCCCACAGTTCATCTGGAGAGGCTGAGTGGGTCACTACCGTGAATGTGCTTCATTTTCAGATCTGTATGTGGCCACCTGGTTTGCTCTCTCTCTCTCTCTCTCTCTCTCTCTCTCTCTCTCTCTCTCTCTCTCTCTCTCTGTGTGTGTGTGTGTGTGTGTGTGTGTGTGTGTGTGTGTGTTTCATTGTGTTTATCCCTCTGATTTGGTGATTTGGACACCCTAAGATCATGGACCAAGCATTTAGTCATCCCGCCCCACTAAGACTGTTCCTTGATAACATTAGGAACTTCTTTAAGGACTTCAAGGACTATGGACATCGCAATGGGTTGAACAATCTAAAGTCGGGGCACCTGAGAAACCTATATGAATTAGAATGGCTGGTTTTTAATACCAACTGGCTGCCAGAGGGCACTTTTAATTTGTCTCTTATAGGAAAAACTAAGGACATCATCTACAAAAGACCTGGGCACCCCAACCAAATACCCTACACCTCCATGTAGGGAGCGATGATCTTGGCTTAAGCCTCTAGTTCTGACTCTACTGTCAAGAGTCACGGGGGCAGCCCACACAGAGGCAATGGCCAGCCCACCTCACATCCATGAGTGTGCTCTCCATGAGGCTACTGCAGGTGAAGCCGACTCCACTTTGCCCCTCCAGGTGATGGGTCCACAGGACAAACAGGGAAATGAGACCTATCGGTAGGGGCCATTGCCACAATCAACCTGTATAACTGGAAAAAAACAGAATCCTCCCTTCTTCAATTTACCTGGAGGTAAGGAGAGCCTTTAAATCTACCAAACTCTAATGAGGGTGGGTGGGTCCTCAGGGCTGCCACAAGGCAACTGACCAATTTGATCAAAATTAATAGTGTACTACAGGAACCAACTGAGTCCCCAGTAGCCTTATTAGAGAGGCTGACAGAGGTATTCAAAGTCTGTTCTCCAAAAGATCCAGAGGAGGTTGATAGCAAATCAGCTGTGATTCTAGCCTTTGTGAATCAGGTCACTCCAGACATTAGAAAAAAGACTGTAGAAAATGGATAACTTGCCAGAAAAGTCATTATCTGAACTTCTGGAAGTAGCAGCTAAGGTATATATCAACAGAAACTCTAGAAGAAAGGAAGTTAGGTTGGGAGCCAAAAAAAAAATGAAAATGAACGGTGAGACAAGATAAAAGCTGCAGAAAATAAAAACCAGAGATTATCCGTGACAGCTGCAGAGGACAGGCAGACATGTGACATGACCAGGCTGGTCCTGGCAGCCACAATTTCAGACCCAGAGAAGTGGAGGCAACTGTGTGGCAGCTGACTGGAAACCAAGGTATGCCTTCCTGCCACTGAGACAGGCCCCCTCTGCAGAAAGACCAATGTGCCTATTGTAAGGAACCAGGTCATTGGGCAAGAGAGAGGCTCCCCAAGAGGGAAGGACACAAGAAGCCACCTCCCCATGTGATGGTGACCAAGGATAGAGAAGAGAGCGACTGAAGGGGATGGGGCCTGAACCTAGGGTAACAACAAAATTGGAGGGGAGGCCTGTCCAATTTATGGCGGATACAGGCGCACAACATTCTGTTCTGACAGAGCCTATAGGCCCTATAACCAAAAAGAAGGTGTGGATATAAGGAGCCACTGGCATGAACCCATAGACTACCTAAAGGCAGGTGGACCTTGGCTTGGGTCAGGTATCCCACTCCTTGGTCATGCCTGACTGTCCATAACCCATTCTGGGGAGAGACTTGCTAACTAAAATTGGAGTCCAAATAAGCCCAAAAGGACACAGTGGCAGTAATGGACTTAAAAGGAAAACCAATACAAGTACTAACAATACAATTAGAGGATGAATATAGACTATCCCCACCCCAAGAATTGGACCCTTCAAATGTATGGATCTAGAAAGCATCATACTGAGTGAGGTAACACAGTACTCACTCATAAGTGGCTTTTAGACATAAAGCGAAGAAAAACCAGCCTAAAATCCACAATCCCAGAGAACTTAGGCAACAATGAGGACCCTAAGAGAGACTTACATAGATCTAATCTACATGGGAAGTTGAAAAAAACAAGATCTCCTTAGTAAACTAGGAACATGGGTGCCATGGGAGAGGGTAGAAGGGGAGGGGAAAGGAAGGGAGAAGAGCAAAGGAAAATATATAGCTCAATAAAATCAATTTAAAAATTAAAAAAAAGAATTGGGCCCTTGGCTGACACAGTACTCTGAGATTTTTGCAGAGACAGGGGGACCTGGACTGGCTTGACACTGCCCCCCATCCTAATAGAGCTAAAACAAGGGGCCACTCAGATGCAGTCCTGCCAGTACCCCAGGTCAGCAGAAGTACAGATGGAAATTACCCCCCACATCCATTGTCTACTTGACTAAGAAATTTTAAAGCCTTGTCAGTCAGTCTGGAATACCCCTTACTCCCTGTCAAAAAGCCAAATTCAGCTGGGCAGTGGTGGCATGTGCCTTTAGTCCCAGCACTTAGGAGGCAGATCTCAGTGAGTTCAAGGCCTTCCTGATCTATAGTTAGTTCTAGGACAGCCAGAGCTACACAGAGCCAAACTCAGATGACTACCACAAGTCTAGTTTAAACTCATTTTCACCTAGTTTATCCTACTCCATTCGCTGTGTTGGACAAATGGAGGCCCCAACTCATAATTTAAAAGACTCTGCTTTTGCATCAGATCTGATCTCTTAGTAGTTTTGGGGAGGTCCAGACTCTAGGCACAACAATTAGAGTCTACCAAAAAACAGATAAGCCTCCTTCCTTTGCTTTGGTTCTGCCAGATGTGTCAGGAATCATCCTCGACCAGTGTACCACTTACCAGGATAGGGGCATGAGGATTAGAAAAACAGTAAAGAGAATGAAGACACAAATTAAAATAACAACACAGAAAATAAAGGATAGTCCCCAGAGGGAGTTTCAGTGAATACTAAAATCACTGTGTTTAATTTTTCATACACTTTTATACCCCAATACAACAGGGGAAAGAAGACAAGACTTCTTTAACAGGATACAAAAGACAATTGAACAGTTATTTGCTTCAATACTTTGGTGTAGGAGGTACAAGCACCAGATATTAAACATTTCAATGACATTTGTGGGCCCAGGTGTTTCTGTGACCACTCGGGGTCAGGAGGAAAGTATCTGAGACCATGCCCGTGGCTCAGCTCTTACTGCCTGGGAAGATGGCGGGATCAGGTCTACTAGGCTTGGACAGGCAGGAGAGCATGGTGAATTCCCGTCACCATACACAGAGATGTTTTCAGGCTGCACAGTGCAGATTTGGCTGTAACTCAGATAAAAATAGTTTATGTGCTGCACGTTCATTCTCAGAGTTAAAGTACTGAGTGAGGCTCCTACCTGGCAGCCCCAGAGCTAGCAGAAATGGTACATCCACCATTTTGAAATTGGAGAGAGGTGGAGCCAACATCCAGAGCAGCTGCAACCAAGTTACTTAGCATTTTTTTTTGCTACTTAGCATTTTAAAAGCTCTTCAAGACAGTAGAAAATTAAAAGACAATGAAATAGGACAGATTCAGACATAAATGACCTCTAAATGGGTCACAGTGTTGAATAAATGTACGTAGGCTTAGGAGAGAAAAGATAAAGAGTATACCGAGTCATAAAATAAAAGTTACTGCTTTTTTTAAAAAAGGGTAAAGTCTTTAAAGAGACAGAGTACAGATAATCATAGATTAAAAAAATAAAAAAATAAGCCACATAAAAATGGAAAATTCACAGAGAGTCTGGATTCTGTACATTATCGTGTTTTCTTTAAATTTTTTATTGTAAAGGAACTGGGTACAGAGACACATTTCATTGTGTGGGCTGCTAAACTAAACCAGCATGTATATTATAAAGGTATCATGACTTCAGAATTTGGGTCTAAGAATATGATGCTTTGGAAAAGAGGTTCTTCTTTTGTTTTCACAGAAGATGAGACCCTGTGGATTGCTTCTAGACCAATATAGTATGATAGACCACGCCCTCCTGAAAGGTTGCCATAAACACCCTCAGAAAATTACTTCACTCAACTGACTGAGATGAACCTAACACACAGGTTACACCATGAAGGACCTGATTAACAGTGCCCCCATTCAGCATGAAGCAGTTTGGAGAGAAATAACTATGTCCATATTCCCAATATTGTTTATAACTGTTTGTTTACATTTAAAGGGGGATATGATATAGATATGAATAATTTACATTGGTATAAATCTTGATTTATTGACACAAATTTAAGGTCAATTTTGTTATATGTATTTCTGCTTTTGATTAAGGTATTGTGATTGTGTAATTCATTTAAAAATGTAATGTAAAATTAAGAAATATAGGTTAATAGAGAATCATCTATAATAGTCAAATTTGTAGTCATGTTAGATTTTCTAGATGTGCATTTCAGATGAATAGGTATTCTTCATATCTTTCAAAGACTACAGAATATGGCATTTAAATGTTTTAATAACTTAGAACTTTTCATGACAATGAGACACGTCTCCTCCTGGCAGCACCAAACTACTTCAAGAGGAAGATGGGCATCAAAGAGGCTCCTTATGGAGTTGGTTAGCCATTACCTGGACTGATGCATAAACTGGACATGCAGTACCCACAGAGAGATGACTGCTGAACTTGCCTAAAGGTGAGACGATCCTTTGGGGCTCCTGCTTCTTGAAAGAGTCTGCAAGACATTCTACAGGACACAGAAAAAAGTGACTGAACTGTCTTTAAAATTTCCGGCTTTATGAAAAAGTGTGCTGGATACTATGGGCCTGTAGGCTAAAGATGGATGCCCCAACAGTACAGAATAACTTTGGGTGACTGTCCAGGCAGCGAGATGTCTCTGTCATTTCTAGAGTTTTGAAAGTTGCTTACAATGTACTTCCTGTTTACTTAGGTGATATTTCTTTCTAGAGTCTTTGATAGAGTTGAAGAATTGATAGTTCTAGTTTTCCTTAGTTATGATAAAAGAAAAGTAAATATAAATATTATAACTGTAATTCTTGCTTGATAACTGTTTTGTTATATGTAATTTTTTTAAAATATTTAGTTATTTATTTATTATGTATACAATATTCTGTCTGTGTATATGCCTGAAGGCCAGAAGAGGGCACCAGACCTCATTACAGATGGTTGTGAGCCACCATGTGGTTGCTGGGAATTGAACTCAGGACCTTTGGAAGAGCAGGCAATGCTCTTAACCGCTGAGCCATCTCTCCAGCCCTTTTTTTATTATTTATGTATTTATTATGTATACAATATTCTGTCTGTATGTCTGCAGGCACCAGAGGGCACCAGAACGTCATTACAGATGGTTGTGAGCCACTATGTGGTTGCTGGGAATTGAACTCAGGACCTTTGGAAGAACAGGCAATGCTCTTAACCACTGAGCCATCTCTCCAGCCCTATATGTAATTTTACTATGTAAAAGTGAAAGCCTTTCTTTTTTGTTTAAACAGAAAAAGGGAAATGGTGTAGGAGGTCCTTCTGTCTATGTGTTGCTTTCATTGGTTGAATAAAGACACTGCCTTGGTCGGGCGGCGGTGGTGCATGTCTTTAATCCCAGCACTCGGGAGACAGAGGCAGGTGGATCTCTGTGAGTTTGAAGCCAGCCTGGTTACAAGAGCTAGTTTCAGGACAGGCACCAAAAACTACAGAGAAACCCTGTCTCAAAAATAAAAAATAAAACTGCCTTGGCCTTTTGATAGAGCAGAACTTAGGTAGGCAGAGAAGACAGAACTAAATTCGGGGGTAGGGGGAGCAAAGTGAGAGAACCACCATGGAGCTACCAGAATCAGACATGCTAAATCTTTCCCAGTAAGTCACGATCTCATGGTGATATACAGATTACTAGAAATGGGTTAAATCAAGATGTGAGAGTTAGCCAATAAGAGGCTAGAGATAATGGGCCAGGCAGTGTTTAAATGAATACAGTTTCTGTGTGATCACTTCGGGTGTGAGCTAGCAGGGCGGCTGGGATGACAAGCAGCCCACTCCTATTACAATACTTTGAGACATCAAGTCATTAATCCATGAGAAAAGAATTCTATTGTTTAGGCAGTGAACCCACCCTAGACCAAGTACCTGAAGTGTCTGAAGGCAGACACTCCCAAGCTCAAACATCCTATTTCAAAAGAAGCAGAAGTATGCTTGACCAATGGTCAGGGTGGAGTGAATCTACCTATGTGAGCCAACTTAATGTCAAAAATACCAAGTAACCACACCCTAGGTCAAAATGTGTAGCCACACTTGTTGTCAACAACTTTGAGCAAACTGAAACTCTCTGACCTTTAGACAAGGTGGAAATGGGCTCATATTCTGGGGCCTGCACACAGTTGCATCCCACAAAAGGAGGAATTTACCCCCCACCATGAGATTATATTTTAAAAATCTACCCAATTGCTTCCCAGCGTCAGAAACCAACAGCTGGAAGAACAGTCTAACCTTTACTTTCCCAGGTCACTACAGGCACTCCAGTCCTCCATAGTGGCTACTCATTTGACTATCCTAGAGACCCAGCTGACATCCGAGTCCATCACCAGTTTCCCCTGGTTCCAAGTACAAGGATACCATCTGGGTCAAGCAAGTAGCCAAAGTGACACTGGAACTAACCTGGAAAGGACCTAAAAGGTGATTCTCTCCACTCCTAAAGGAATGAAGAGAGCTGGCATTACTCTATGAACTTACAACGCCCAGAATAAGAAAGCAGAAGCCACTGTTTGCTGCTAAGTGGACTGCCTCTGGACTATGCACCCATTAAAATTAGGTTTTATTGCCCCCCAAGCCCTTCGACTCCCTATCCCTCTACCTCCTCCTGAGTCTTATTTTTGGTATGAATACAAGCTCCACCCCAGCCCCGGGCATCCATATATCCAAAGAGTCTGGGATGTTCAGGCAGAAGCTCCACCCCAAGCCCCCTCCTCCATCTCTCTCCAACCATACTGCATCTCAGAAACCCGCCAAATGATGACCCCCTCCCCCAGAGATTATCAAGACCACCCCCACAGGGTAATTAAACTGTCCCCCAGAGAACAGATCTGTGTTTTTCTGGTCTCTTTTCCTTTCTTGGGGGGGGGGGTTTACTGGAAAATCATCTGGGAGCATTTTACCCATTAAACCTGGACTTTTTCTAATTCGATTTGATTTGGCCTGATGTGGACTGCTGCATCAGTGGAGAGGCTTATTGGAGTGTAGAAATTTTTTCAATAATGTCCCAACCCCAGTGCCCTAAGGCCTGAACCTGGGAACTAAGAAGGACAGATTCAGACAAGGATCTAGTGTAACTACAGACCAGCAATCCACTATATAGGACAAAAAGTTTTGTAAGTGTTAAAGAAAATGTATTTGGACAAACTGTTGTTAATAATGAGAGGCCAAAGCTAAAATTACAAGTAAATGACACTGATATTAAATGTTTTAGTGGACACTAAAGGTGGTATGTCTATTAATTTCTCAAGAATCTTGGATTCCCAGTTGGCCTTTATGAGAAGTCTCCACTCACTTTTTAGGCATTGGAACCACATCAGGTGAAACAAAGTGTGGACATATAAGCCCTAAAGGACATGTAGGGATATTAAATCCTTATATGGCTGATATAGTCATGAATTTATGAGAGAGAGATTTATTACAACAATGGGGAGCTCAGGTTAATATTTCTACGATTTCAGAAACAGCTCATAAAATGATAATAAAAAAATGGGAACCGTGGGCTGGAGGGATGGCTCTGCCATTAAAGGCCAGGCTCACAGCCAAAAATATAAAAATGGGGTACGTTCCTAGAAAAGGAAAATCACAGGCTACCCAGGTTGTTCAACAGCAGGACAAAACAGATATTCGCTATCCAACTTTGGAATAAGGGCCACTGCCAATAACCTAACTGTTCTGCCTTAAAATGATTAACTAAGAAGCTGTATGGGTGGCCCTTGACTAAATGAAAATTGCAAGCACTTAACTAGTAAAAGAACAGTTAGATATTAAACACATTGAAAAAACTACGAGTCCTTGAAATTCTTCTGTATTTGTAATAAAACAAAAATCTAGAAGAAGGAGAATGTTAACTGATATGGGAGTTATAAATAATTCAAACTATAGGGTCTTTAATGCCTGAAATTCCTTTATCCATGCAAAAATTAAGTAATTTGTTTCAAATTTTACAAGGTAACTAAGATTTAAACAGTTCAAGACAATTAACAACTAAAGCTGAAAAAAATGGTCTAATTAAAACAAAAGTTACAAAATGTCGATGTGTTGGGGCTGGAGAGATGGCTCAGCAGTTAAGAGCACTGGCTGCTCTTCCAGAGGTTCTGAGTTCAATTCCCAGCACCCACATGGCAGCTCACAAGTGTCTGTAACTCCGCATCTGGCCCTCACACCAATGATTATAAAATATTTTTTTTAAATGCTGGTGTGGATCAATTAACGTATTTTAACAATTTCACCTTCTACTCATTCCACTAGTGGATTCACTATGCAAAGGGAAGATAATATTTTAAAATTGAAAGACTCCCGAGGGCGTCTTCCTTCGGGAGAGACCCCGTGCCCAAAGATCAGTCGAAAACACGCAGCCGGATGCAAACAGCAAGAGGTTTATTGGATACGCAGGTACCTGGGGCGACAAAGTCTCTCGAAGGACTTGCGCGCCTACAGGTTGGGGGTGAGGGGTTCTTATAGGAGAGCAAAAAGCGAGGTTTACAGAAGCAAGATGCAGGGTGGTAAATTCTTAACCTAAATAACAATGAGGGGACTACTCAGCGGTTTACTGTTCCTCCTATCCTGCCCCCCTTTTCCTGGCTGGCGACCAGATGTCTGATTGCACAGCCCCTGGCTCGTGACGAGCCCTGCTTTATACGTGACTCAGGCCTCGCAATCCTCTCTTTCTTTGTTTCTATGGCCAGTCCATAAATCCCCTGTCTTGCATCCAGATAAGGCTGTCCTTGCTCTAACCTCAGTATCTTTGCTCAGCATTCCGGAGGCCCTGAATTAAGCTTGTTATCTGCTCAGCATTCCGGAGGTCCTGAACTGAGCCTGTTATTTGCTCAGCATTCCGGAGGTCCTGAACTGAGCTTGTTATCTGCGAACC
Organism: Myodes glareolus; assembly: GCF_982192425.1. Classification (NCBI taxonomy): domain Eukaryota; kingdom Metazoa; phylum Chordata; class Mammalia; order Rodentia; family Cricetidae; genus Myodes; species Myodes glareolus. The sequence continues at coordinate 101,791,511 of NC_142033.1, read as the reverse complement.
TTTGCAAAACAGTATAATTGTGGTTAAAACGAGTTGGGGTCCTTCAAAATGAATTTTCCTATCTCACAGAGTAAAAAGTTAAAAACCTACAGAGAAGAGGTTTCTTAATTTAAAAAAATAATAAGACTTCATAAATTCTCAAGAATGAACCCAGTTGAGACTGTAGTACCCTATAATAATGCTAAAATTTATACAATTAGAAATGATTAACGATGGTTGCCTTAGGAGAAATTAACAACAAATATCCAAACTGGATTCTTCCCTGCATAGCGAGAAAAGCACTTATTTCTGAGGCTCTTACATTTTATACTGACACAAATAAATTAGAAATGCTGGCAATAGAGCAGGAAACATCAGTAAAGCAATTCAATGCTCATATAATTCAGTTCAGATATCAAGAGTTATATGTCATTCTGATGGTTTTAGTAGATTTTGATGAATCTCTTAATATAATCACTGACCCTTAACATGCAGAAAGTCTTTTATTTTTTTCTTACTATTATTATTATTAATTTATAAAAATTTCCACTTCCTCCCCTCCTCCCAATACCCTCCCACTCCCCCCACTCCCTCTCCTCCTCCTTCTCCAGTCCTAAGAGCAGTCAGGGTTTCCTGCCCTGTGGGAAGTTCAAGTTCCTCCCCCCTCCCTCCAGGTCTAGGAAGGTGAGCATCCAAACAGACTAGGATCCCAAAAAGCCAGGACATGCAGACGAAACAAGTCCCAGTGCCACATTCAGAGAATCCGGTTTGATCACATGCTCGTTCAGTCCCAGTCCAGCTGGCCTTGGTGAGCTCTCATTAGAGGAGGTGGAAATTCTTAGTAAATAAATAAAATAATATTAAAAAAAGAATAGCAAAGTCAATTCTGAATTATCAGAAATAAGTTTAGTAGTTTCCATATGCAATAAAAGACTGATCTAATCAGAAAGTCTTTTATTGCATATAGAAACTACCTGGATTTGGGTGAAATTGGTAAGACTCACCTGTGGTCCTGGTACAGAAGCTCATGGAAAGATTATTAAGAACACATTGCCAAGCAGTGGTGGCACATGCCTTCAATCCCAGCACTTGAGAGGTAAAGACAAGCAGATATCTGTGAGTTCAAGGCCAGCCTGGTCTACAGAGTGAGTTCTAGGACAGGCTCCAAAAAGCTACAAAGAAACCCTGTCTCAAAAAAAAAAAGTCGAATGCTTGCACTGAATATTGTAGTAGTAATGGACATCATTGTGTTGACTGCTACTACTGCAACAGCTGGGCTAGTGCGTCATATGGAAACTCAAACTGCCAAGACTGGCATATGCATTCTACATAACTCTGAGCTCAAGAAAGTAAAATAGTGAGATAGTTAATGAAATAGCTGATTTGGGACAAGCTGCTATACTGAGGGATTGCCAGGAGCCATGTCAGAGGAGCAGCAGATGGCAACTGACTTCAGGGGGTTTGCCCACCAGGAAATAAAACCCTGATGGGTGAATCTCGAACAGGCAGGGCCTGAGAGCCTTGGCCACAGAATGTTTCTTGCTACTGTTGTGTCTTTGTTTACCACCAACATCTTTCTCTGATATCAGGCATGGTGTGAATGGGTGTGGGGGGATCCCCACTGCCCTTACCAAAGCAACTGGGCACTTTACCTATGGATTATTATGAAGATGATTTCCTCCTAAAATGCACTGTTTAACTGAAGCAATGATTTTATACAATAATAGTGTTATTTTAAATCGGATTTTGATGATCGAGGGTTTTTAATATAGTAAGGGATTATGATAAAGGTTAGTTTAGTGAAAAAATTAACATAGGTAAAGGTACGATAAAATGTTGCCCCTGCCTCTGATAATGCAGAGGCTGCAGAGGATAAAAAATAGAACAAGGAAGTATCACACAGCTAGAACACATGAGTTTCTATTGAGGAGCCATATAGACTATTGTAGGGCCCGGTCTCCCCTTACTCCCTGGGGTGCGTCTCCAGGACAGTCTGGTCTGCCAGCTAAAGCTTCCTGCTGTTCCTGTGTTCTCTCTGCCATAGCCTGGTGATTTAGCTGTAGGGCTTTGCTTCATCTTTGGTATGGTAATTTCCCACCTGCCCGTGAGAAGTTTCTACACGGTGCCAGTTTCCCCCTACCTGGGAAGGAGTTCCCACGGCGCCAGTTTCCCCCCTGCAGTGCCAGGTTCCTCCTGTCTGGGAAGAAATTCCTTTACTGGGGCCAGAGTATATTAGTTTTGCAAAAAGCTGAATAAAGTGGCATTCGGGTGTTCTCTTTCGAATGACCATGGTCTCTTGTGTCTTTTGTTCAATCTCCAGGCCTTTGCCCAAACTCGAGTGAGGTACGGTTGCACGCAAACTGTACCGAGAGGGTAACACAGAATCGGGTGTTACAATTGGAGGCACCGCTGGGAGAATCAGCAGCTACAGTAGGAGACTCGTCTGCGGAGACCCATCTGCGAGATTTGGCAAATAGGGATCCCTGAGAGATCACCCTCGGGAGGCTGGCCAGCTGGTAAGTGGTGAGGGTGTATTGGATTATGGGTGCAAGTAATTCTGTGTTAAGAGGCCAGTTAACAGGCCAATTGTTAGGTCTTTTGGAGAAACAAGGCACTGGTATTAAAGTTGATACGGCACAAGAGATTGTTAAGATGGTTTTAGAGTTTAGTCCCTGGTTTCTACATGCAGGGGGTTTTAATATTACTGATTGGGAGCAGGTAAAGGCTGATCTTCAAAATGCACTGAAGGAGCGAGGGCCAGAAGTTTTCCCCATAGCAATATTTTCGCTATGGCGCTTAGTCAGAGATGCTCTTCTCAATGATGATATAAAAGTAAAAGAGCAATTAGAGATTTTTGAACAAAACCCTTGAGGAGATTCAGAAAGCAGAATCTGTGAGTTCTATTAAGAGTTTTGAGGAGCAGGAAGTTAGGAGTGTTGGGGATATAGAAGAGGAGGAAGAAATTCTAGAAAAGGAGATCGCACTTTTAAAAAGACAGCTAGAAAGAGAGGAAAGCGAGGAAGCAAACAGAGATCTCTCGATGAGACCTCTGCCGCAAAAAACTTTCTTTGCCACTTCTAATCATGGTACTACTGCTTCCGCCCCTATAGACCTAGAGGCGGAAATTCACGAGATTCAAGACAGACTAAATAATCTAAGTAGGGAGAGGCAAATTTATCCTGTTGGAGAAACTATTGATCCGCAAGAACAAAGGACCAGGCAGCATAACCCTCTGGCCTTTAAGGATATTAAACAGTTAAAGGAAGTAGTTGTGGCCTATGGAGCACATGCCCCTTTCACCATGGCATTATTAGAATCCTTTGCAAAGCTCAACCTTACACCCAGTGACTGGATGCAATTTTGCAGGGCTTGTCTCTCAGGGGGAGATTATTTGTTATGGAGAGGTGATATGCAGAAAATTGCAAAAAAGACCACACGGAATAATGCCATCGCAGTTTTCCCCCAGTATAACCTTGACATGTTAACCAGTGAAGGACAGTATGCTGGCTCAGCAGCACAGATTGCATATGATCCCGTGATTTATGCTCAAATAGCTGTCATGGCTGTTAAAGCTTGGAAAACTTTGCCTAACAAAGAAGCAGGAGAACAGCTTTCTAAGACCCTTCAAGGACCTTCAGAACCTTATTCTGAGTTTATTGATCACCTTTTGCAGGTGGGAAGTCGTATTTTTGGGGATGTGAGCTCAGCTTTGCCAGCCATAAAGCAATTAGCCTATGAAAACGCTAACAGATTTTGCCAAGAGGTTTTGTGCCCCCATAGAAATGGAGACTTAAATGACTTTATCCGTTTATGCAGGGACATAGATAGCACTCATGTGGTGGGTCAGGTAATTGCTCCTGCCCCTAGGGAAGGTCAAGGCAGAGCTAGATCTCAGAATTTTCATTGTGGAAGGTCAGGACACTTCAAAAGGGACTGCCCTGCCGCTAAAGGGGCAGTTAATCAATCAAGGAGAAATCCTGGTGTTTGCCCAAAATGTCAAAAAGGGGCACATTGGGCTAATGACTGTCATTCTAAGACCGACAGTCAAGGAAATCCCATTCCCGTGTCAGGAAACGGGAGGAGGGGCCAGCCCTGGGTCCGCAAAACGCAAGTGTACAGGGCCGTGAGTGGACCAGCTGCTCCCATCAGATACATTCCTCAAAGAAACGCCTCACTGTCTACGACCTTGTTCAAGACACCTCAGGAAGTGCAGGATTAGATCTCTGTACTCCCACCCAGGCAGTATTGATGCCACAAATGGGTGTGTAGGCCTTGGGGACTGGAGTATTTGGACCTATTCCAGAGGGTTCAGTAGGGCTAGTCTTGGGTAGAAGTAGTTCTGTGCTTAAAGGAATTAAAATTCTACCAGGAATCATAGACTGTGATTATACTGGAGAAATTAAAATTATGGTTGAAGCTGGTATGGGAGTCCTTGTCATCCCTCAGGAGGAGAGAATAGCTCAGCTAGTGCTTTTACCCAGCCTTCACTCTACTAATCCATTCAGTAAATAAGATCGAGGGGACAAGGGGTTTGGCTCCACAGGATTCCCTGGAGCATTTTGGGCTTCTAGCTTAGAGAGCCGCCACACGCTTACCTTAATAATCTCTGGGAAAAGGTTCCAAGGCCTTCCAGATACAGGGGCTGATTCTTCTGTGATTGATAAAAAACACTGGCCTGCAGCCTGGCCTCTACAGCCGGCCTCCACTGCATTACAGGGGGTAGGAATAGCCAGTTCTCCAGAGTGCAGTACTCAATATTTAGATTGGGAGGATGAAGAGGGCCATAAGGGCATTTTTAAACCATTTGTCCTGGAACACCTTCCTCTTAATTTGTGGGGAAGAGATGTTTTGCAGGCTATGGGAGCAGTTCTGACCACCGAACCTGTGCAGCGCATGCTATCAAACCGGGGCTTTGTCCCTGGTTGGGGTCTGAGCAAAAACCTGCAGGGAGATGTGCAGATTTTAGCCGACAAGAAAATGATCCAACAATTACCTGGACAGCATGCAGGACTAGGAAATTTTTCTTAGGGGCCATTGCAGAGCAGCCAGATTACATTCCTATTAAATGAAAAACTGAAAAACCTGTATGGATAGAGCAATGGCCCCTGAGTAAGGAAAAATTACAGGCTGCTCATACTTTGGTCCAGGAACAGCTACAGGCAGGATGTATAGTGGCATCCACTTCTCCCTGGAACACTCCTATCTTTGTTATTAAGAAAAAGTCTGGTAAATGGAGGTTGCTGCAAGATCTTAGAGCAGTAAATGAGTGTATGGAAATTATGGGGACAACTCAACCTGGGTTGCCACAACCTGTGGGTATCCCTGCAGGATACCATCTTTTAGTTATTGACCTGAAGGATTGTTTTTTCGCCATTCCCTTGCATCCAAAAGACTCTGATAAATTTGCTTTCAGTGTACTGTCTATGAATTTCATAGAACCATACAGGCGTTACCAGTGGGAATACTGCCCATGGGTATGGCCAATAGCCCTGTCATTTGCCAGATGTTTGTGGCACGGGTTATTGCCCCCACAAGGCATAAATATTCTCAACTGTATATAATTCATTATATGGATGTTGTGGGAGTATCTTCCGCTGCCTCAGCCAATAGTAGCTGAAGCACAAGCCCACAGCGTGGCGAGGAGCGCCTTCCGCTCCATCAGCCAATACCTGCTGAAATACCAGCCCACTGGGGCGTGGTATATTTCTCTTTTAAAAAGAGACACAGATCCCGGATCAGGCCTCTTGGTTCCGGGGCTTGGTCCCGGCTCCTGCTCCCGGCTCCTGCTCCAGCGATTAGGCTCCCTTCCTGATGGTTTATGGTGTATGTAAGTTTTATCCCCCAAAATAAATAACCCCTTAAAACACAACTGGTGTGGGATTGATTCACCGATAATTGGCGCCCAGCATTTGGTTTAAGAACAGCCCCACCCCCCCACCCCCAGCTTGGCCTCCCAGGATATACAGGTCCGGACAGTCTCTGCTGGCTTACTTTGCCCTACTCGGCACGAATTCTTAAATTTTTCCTTGCAACGTGAGTCAAAGAGCTCACAGCGCAAGCTCCCTTTGAAGTTCCAGCAAGCTGTTTGAAACCCCTGCCATCTGCCATAACTGATTGGGAGTTCTGCAAGCAGCTTGACCCCTTAATCCCAGCACAGGGACACGGGGGCCCAAAGCACTAGGCCTCTTTAGCAACAGCGCAGTGGCTGTGTCACGACCCTCTGCATCGGGTTGAACAGAGCAGCAGGGCCTTGTTTATTGCCTTGTTTATTGGCCACTAGAAGCTCTCTGACCTTTTGTGATCTGTGGATTTAACCTCTGGATTTGAGTGTATATATTCTAGAGTTTACTTCCTGAATCAACGCCACTGCCACGTGGATTCAGGTGCGCCCCACCTCCTACTGGCAGGCAACGGTCATTACAGGTAAGATTTTTCTTTTCGGTTGAAAATAAATACATACATACATACATACAAGTACAATTTCTTTTGATTGAAAATGTCAGAAAATATTACTATCCAAAAGTTCAATGATTTTTTTAATTGCGCTATGGAGGATATTCTGAAGGATGTCTCAGATATTCCTCTTACTTTGTTATTCCTGGGATCTGTTGCTTTTCTGGTGTTTGGCTATTTTATAAGAAAGATACAGCCCTTACAGACTGAATCTACAATGCTGAGGGCAGAGATTAAAACCTTAAGAACAATTCAGACTGATACCAACCTCCTCAAAAAAGAGTTTGGAGATTTCAAGGAAGAAACTAGATCAGAGTTTGGAGATTTCAAGGAGGAAACTAGATCAGAGTTTGGAGTTTTCAAGCAGGAGACTAGATCAGAGTTTGGAGTTTTCAAGCAGGAAACGATCTTTGTTTGATATGACTTGGTCGACTGACCAAAATATCAAGAAGGTACAGTTTGATATTGCTTCTTTAGAAAGGAGCTTCACTGCTCTGGAGGAGGGGACAACTAAAATGACTCGTAACCTCCAGTCCATGACTGTAAGTGCGGAAACATTAGCTGAGAGGATTATAACCATTGAATGTGAAAATCGGACTTTATCAAAAGGGTATGATAGATTGACAGGATTTCCATACAAGAAGGCACAGTACATGCCATGAGGATTATGTCCAAGGAGGATATCGTATCTCTAACGGACAAGCTCCATGCCTTGGAATTATCAATGAAGGCGATTGTGTCCAAGGAGGAAATAGTGTCTCTGACGGACAAGCTCCATGCCTTAGAATCGTTAATGAAGGCTTTGGAGCATAATACTGGACAGGAGATTCAGGACTTACAGAAGGCAATGGTGAGCAGATTTAATAAGATTGAGGAAATCATAGACTCTGATGAACAGGAACAAAAGGTAGAAAGGTAACCTTCACCTCAAAAAACTCTCAGTCTACATAGAGTTATACCTGCCTTTCCAGTAATAACATCAGAAAAGATAACCGGCTCCAAAAACCCTAAGGTCATTAAAGAACATACATGGGAGCCTATACGTATGAATGATCTGAAAGAATTTAAACAAGCAATTGTGAATTATGGACTACATTCATCCTTTGTTAGGGAGATGTTAAAATCCTGGGCTCTGAGCAACAGGGCCACCCCTCAAGATTGGAACCAGCTCACGTCATCTGTCCTCGAGAATGGACCTTTATGGCATTTCAAATGCCTATTCAAACAAGAGGCCAGACTTTTACAACAACAAGAATCAGCAAAAGGAATTGAGGTTTCTCTAGATCAAATTCTAGGGGAAGGACTTTACTCTGATCCTCAGGAACAAGCTCTTTATGATGAAAACATTTTATCCATATGTGCTACAGCAGCTCTAAGGGCCTGGGACAGGGTTCAAGACTCAGGTCAGAGAGTAGAATCGTATGTCAGGGTCAAACAGGGTCAGAGAGAACCCTTTAGTGACTTTTTGCAATGACTAACTATGGCTGTACAAATAGGGATACCTGATCCAGAAGCAAGAAATATAGTAATTGAGTCTTTGGCATATGAGAATGTCAATGTAGAATGCAAAAGGATCCTGGGGTCTTTAAAGCTCAGATCAGCGCCTTTGGATGAATGGGTTTTACATACAATGAATGTTGATACATTTGATTATGGCAATGAAACATGGGTGCAAGAAGCAATTTCCAAAGGTAAAAGGAGACATCAGATTACAAAATGCTTTCATTGTGGCAAAATGAGACACATGAAAAGGGACTGCAGACAATAGAATTCCAGGAATAATGCCTCTTCTAGGACTAACAGGAATAGGAGGACTCAGCCTTCAGGTTTATGTAGGAGATGTGGAAAGGGCAGGCATTGGACGAATGAGTGTAGGTCAACAAGAGATAAACAGGGCAACCCGTTGCCATCGGGAAACTCAATAGGGGGCCTCTCGAAGGCCCCCATGGCAAATGTGGTCCAGTCATTTCCGATCACTGCAGAGAACATGCTCTTCAGGGAAATTAGAATGTCCCATGCCTGCTGTTAAAAGCAATAACGGCCTGAAGGATGAGTTAAATGTGGTGAATGAATCAAGAAATCTAAGAGGACAAAGTAAACGAATATTCTGGCAGACTTCTATAAATGAACAAAGACCACAGCTAAGAGTGTGTGTAAATGGCAAACTTATTACTGGCTTACTGGACACAGGTGCGGATGTAAGTATCATTACTCCAGAGTCTTGGCATCCGCATTGGCCTCTTCAGGAGGTAGATATTCAGTTCTTAGGAATTGGAACCCTATCTCAAGTAAGACAAAGCACGAGATGGGTTAATTGTATAGGTCCAGACGGACAAATAGGAAAACTAAGGCCATATGTAGCCAATATTGCAGTGAATTTATGGGGTCGTGACCTATTGCAGCAATGGAATACCCAAATTAACATTCCTGCTGCTTCCTGAGCCTATATTTCTGAGGACAATATTACAAGACATTACAGATGGAGGAAATCAGCCATTAGAGCTATACAAGAACAAAGCACAACTGATGGCCCTTCAGAGGTACCAACAGCCATGCCTCTACAATGGTTGACTGAGCAACCAATATGGACTAAACAGTGGCCTTTAGCAGAGGAAAAGTTACAGGCTTTAGAACAGCTGGTACAAGAGCAATTAGATGCTGGACATATAGAAGAATCTACCAGCCCTTGGAACTCTCCTGGATTTGTTGTTAAGAAAAAATCTGGTAAATGGAGAATGGTGACAGATCTTAGAGCTATCAACAAGGTTATTCAACCTATGGGCCCTCTGCAATCTGGAATTCCTCTGCCCTCCCTGTTACCAAAGGGATGGCCTCTTATAGTTATTGATCTGAAAGATTGTTTCTTCACTATATCATTACAAGAAAATGATAGAGAAAAGTTTGCCTTCACAGTGCCTACCTATAATAACTCTCAGCCTGCAAGGAGGTACCAG